>NC_137466.1:174455465-175055465 GCF_964235325.1 Thermobia domestica
GGTACCGTTATCACAAGTCACCTAGCGGCTTTCCGTTTTCAGCTGTTTAGAAACGTGAAAATAAATGCCGATTATCAAAACGGCTCGAAATCGGAAGCAGATAGGTGAGTCGTGATAACGGTTTCTCATGTAAAATAATATTGTCTTGGGCGCTCTTGTTCCACATTTCGATTATCTTTTATCTATTTGAAGATATCACATAATTACTGTAAAATTAGCGGTATTTTAATTTCGCCGGGATGTAGACTCTTAAGATGATTGACAGGATGATGGTAGTCTGAAAAGATAGCTAATTTATGTTTTATAACTTAAAACACTGGTAAGAAAACGTTTTGTTTTTCTTCGGTTCTAGTTTATGTGTATACATAGATTGAAAACCCACGAAGCTGATTTTCATCATGGTGCCCACCCCCCCTCATGTCCATGACGCATCCCCCTCAATTGTCTATCCGTAGGTGTTCTTTCATGAAAAAAAAATCTTTTAGATTAATTTTTACACCCCCTCAAACATATTTATATAGATTTTACCCCCCCATATTTCAATGACGCTGCGTCATAGCCCCCCCTTGTGGGCACCCCTGCGGATGGTATTACCTTAAAGCAGGGATAATGTATTTAATGTTTATATACATTCCTTTACAATTCCTTTATATTAAATACATTCCTTTTTTCCCTTCCTTGCAAATTTTAACTTTCTTTGCAGTTAATGCTTCATTGTATTTTTTTTTTTTTTTATAATATCTTTTTCGGTACCTATGAGTCATGAAGCGTGTAAATCGGTTGAAATCTCGAATACGATTTTTTTTACGATCGCCATATATTATTCTCTTCTTTCGTGACTCGAAAGTAAAAAAGTAACGAAATGATATACAAGATTTCAATTATATATTTGTAATATTTCTATGGATTAAGGTAATAGTACAAAGTAGTAGTAATAGTACACGTAGAGTAGTTTTACTATTTAAATTGGTAATTCATTAATTTATGTATGTACCATGTTATATATTTTTTTTAAATCAAATCGATATATTTCATAACATGTTTAATATAAAGATTGACATCACCTCCCGGTGTAGCAGCACTTGAACAAATTAGTTTCTAAACCAATTTATAAACTAATGTTGGCGTAGCATGGTTTTGTACTTAAGAGGAATCTGTTATTTTTAATGCTTTATTTTGATTATTCTGCACTATTTTAAAGCAATTATAGCATTATTTATTTTAATTCATTATTTTTAATATATTATTACAGTATGTTTATAATGAGGAAGGGGCTCTTCCACAGCTTGCGTGGACTTAACGCCCCCTGAAAAATGTATTCCTCATAGACACTGAATAAATTGTAAAACAAACTAGTAGCAGTGTCAAGAACAGGAGTTTGGTTTGTATACTTTCTCAATTAGTATTGAAACCAGAAGTGATAGTTAGTTTCTACTACTTCCGTTTTGGTAGAAAGATTAGAATGGAGACGGAACATATCGTTGTGACACTTTTGATTGATTAGTATACAGAAAACAGCTCCTCCTTTTCCGTTTTTAATCTATAGCAATCAACGTTAAAACCGAAAGTAGTTAATCGCCATAGAGTAAACCATTTCCGGTTTTAGAATAGAATGTTAAGCGAGAAAATGACACGCTATCTCTTATCTTTTGTGCTCTATATAGATCAATATTGAAATCGGAAGTTCTGACATTCTATCCCTTCCGGTTTTAGTAAAGATTTATTGGTGGAAATGGTATGTATTCTCGGGACGCTTAACCAATTGCAGAAAACCGCTTCGCACTATCTGTTGTTGTTTTTGCTCTATAGTGATCAACGTTAAAACCGGAAGTGATTGATTTCTACCATTTTCGGTTTGAAAATCACCTCCATCAACGAAGTCGGTTTCTAATTTTTAACTCTGTTACATCCTGGTGAAAACTGACAGTAATCTATCAAGTTGTTCTTGAGAGATTTTGTCTCCTGGACGGAGCGACATACACACACACGCGAACAAACAGGGTAAATTAAATACTGTATGAAAAGGGTAAAGCAAACTCCTTAACAAATTACACCATTGTGTGAAATGACATCAGTGATTATAAAGGGTACACTTGTTACATAATAAAAACAAAAAAAAAAGTATAAATGCGTATAATGAACTGTCGTTAGATCTGGTATAATTCCATGGAGTATAAACGAAACAAAGTAGAGATTGAACTCATATTGTACATTGTTGAGAAACTTCTAATATTCTGTCTTGATCTGAAATTTTAATACATTCTGATTTGTACGAACATTCCAATTAAGGTGAAGGGTTCATATTAGAAAGTATTTAGCCATGAAGAAAGTTTAGTGAATTGTAGTAAGGAAGCACACTAATGCATTTCTAATTTTACGTTTCTTAAAATCAACTTCAATTGAATTCTCAGGAAGAGAATGAAGATTTTAAAAAAAGAAAGAAAGAAAGAAAATTATGTACTCTGCATTATCTCTAAGCTTGGCTCTACACGTGAGTGGTAAACTAAACAACGTGTTTTTATTATTATTATTATTATTATTATTATTATTATTATTATTATTATTATTATTATTGTTGTTGTTGTAAACATTATTTACTATTTGTTCCCAGCAAATACTCCAGAAGTTTTAAGAAATAAATAATCCCACTTTTTTAATTCTATACAAATTCTGGGTAGGTATATATTGCAAGTACTGATCTATATCCCGGTCTATATCGGTTTTTTGTTTGTTTGTTTGTTTGTTTGTTTGTTTGTTTCAGTGTGAATTTATGGGTTTTGAATGAAAAGTCTACTAGTTATACAATTTTTTTTATTATTATTTATCAGCACTTTGATTTTTGGATTTATTCCCTTCACACAATTCAAGTGTTAACAAAGTAATCGTAAATTAGAAAAGAATTATGTTTCATCATTGTTGGACCACATGAATTTTTTCCTCTTCAAATTTTTTGGGTGTGCACCTAATAACAAAAGTATGACTCGTACACAATTAAAAGTTAATGTTCAACTTAATTCCTCATAATTGTTTACGGGTATATTTAAAACTGTTGCTGCCACCTCAATAAATAATGATGTAGAAAACTTGAGATAGTCAAGCGAATAATCAATATTTAAATGGGAGTGGATAAAATAAAGAATACACAATAAATAAAATAGTACAACTTTCAGCTTTGGTTAATAAAATTATGATTGATTTAATTATTCATCAATATGCAGTCACTGCTAAAGAAAAGTATGAAAAAATCTAGTCTGAGAAAATTTTCCAACATTCTCCTCCCCCCTCCCCCGAAAAAATGTCGCCCAGAGCCATGATCTATATTTGCCCAGGCATAAATATTGCCCTGCTGTAGTTAATGTTTATTCGTTTATTTTCCATAAATTCTGAGTTTCATTATATATAGTCCAGAAAATCTTCAAATTTACGGTAATTATTTAGCAGTAAGAATTATACGGTACTGAGACATTTTAAACACTTTTTTGTGTGTGTGTGTGTGTGTATGGGTGTGTTTAAAATGTGAATCTCTAAGATTGACTTATTAGAACTGAACATTCTTTTTCTCGTGATAAGATGATATCAGGCATAGGACGTATTATAACCTCAGAACAATTGCCCTTAAGCTGGATGTGATCCTATTGAAGATCGAATCCAGGACTCGAAAACCCGAACGCTAGCTACTCAATTGCAACTCACCCGGCCTCCATTGCTTCTAAATATCTTTAACTTGATTTCTTTATTCATAAAGATTTAGGGTTTCCCAACGTAAAATACTTTCATTTGTTACTTACACCAAATGTTTCACAATTTTCTAAAGAAAGACACATATTTTGAATCTTTGTCAGATTGAAGGACTTGGAATGGAAAGCTGTTACAAATAGAATTAGCACTCTTCGCTAAAAATTACCATAATTATACTATACAAATAATTGGTTACAAAAATGTGTGTCTTACTCTATTAACATACTTTGAACATGTTTGCTTGCATGCACCCAACCAGAATATGCGTATTACTATGTATACATTACGTTTGTATAAAAGAATAAACTGCAAATGTTGGATTTTGCATGCGTAGCTAAGTGTTTCTGAATATTAAACTACAAGACAACAAAATAAAACTTTTTTAGACTGGTTAAATAAACAAAACGTCTCTGGTTGGAACACATTTTCAGCAAAATTACAACCAGAGCTTAAATTCATAGACTTTGATTGATTGATTGGTTATAACCTTTTCAACCTTTTCAAGATAAATAAGGTGTGATTATCGCTGTAAACGTGGGATCCGAACCAAATATACTCCCACCTAATGGTGATTTCAGAGGGTAGCCCAGGGGAAATTTTCCCACTGGGGCTGTGAAATTCCCCTCGGGACAAATCGCTGATAGTTCTCAACAACTATAGTCTTTTCGCAGTCCTGTTTACCCCTATGTATTGAAATTCTCTCGGGAAAAGTCGGTTGAAATCATCACTTTTCCCAGCGAAGACCGAAGTCCGCTGCCCAGCCCAGTATCAAAACCAAGAACCAACTTATATTTACCTATAAAAAAGTTTGTAAACGTCGGGAATACAAACATAGCAAATAATTGGTTTTAGGTTTAGTGTGGAAAATAATATTTTCAAGTATCTTTTATTTCAAACACTTGTCACGATTTTATGTAAGTAAAATAAAAATATTGATTATATAGGGGTTATATATAAGAGCTGTCATGTTTTGGGATAGGTTAGGCAAAAAGTAGTCTATATTACGGAAAATCAGTAACCTTGAATGAAATGTAATGAAATCTTTCAGTTTTACGTCCCACGCTTATGCCGGCTCTGCCGGTTGTACCGAGACTAAAAGAAGATGGTAATGATGAGAAACGAATGAAATGGTGGAATGACGAAAGTGGAAGGAAACGGGAGAACCCCGAGAAAACCTACGCACACGGTGTTTGTTTGCTACAAAACTGACTTGGCGCGAGCTGGGACCGTACCAATGCACCAAAGGTGAACGCTCTACCACGAAGCCACTGCGGCCCCATCAGTAACCTTAACCTTAATTACCAATATTTTTTTTTTTATTTGTACCGGCAGTTTTTCCTTTAAAGAATATTTAATATATAAAATTGTGCTGGAGAAGTGGAAATATTAAACTAAATAATTAGTTATATAAGGCCTTGTAGACCAATGGCGGATTGAGAAAGTAAAAACTGTGGGGGGGCAGCTGAACTCAGACTACGATAGGTATATCATGAGTTTACTATAAACTTTCAAAAATATATAAATAATAGCTTAAACTATTTTTGTCACTCAAAAGCTGGAGGGGCCTAGGCCTCCAAGGCTCTTGGCTGGCTCCGCCACTTTGTAGTCATGGATGTAAAAAAAAAAAAAAAAAAAGCTCTCCTTTAAAATATATTTGTAAAAAAATGGTAAATTGTTATCGATATTAGCAGATTTTTTTATGGAACATTGATGCGTTACATGAACAACTGATGTGATCGGTTTCATAATACACGGTAAAGAGGTATTTATTAATTTCATATACAAAGTTTTGATTGAAGTGGTTCGTTTCTCTTCATCAAATCGAATAAATAAATAAATAAATGTACAAATACTTAAACTGTAGTTCTCGCGGTATTCTTGCGATATTCTTATGTAAATTGAACATGAGTCCAAAAATTGTCAGAAGAAATAAAATTGAAGTGAACTGCGTATTATACACTATATGAGAATCAAAAACAGAAATTGATTATAGCCCTTCCCACAAGTTCAGTGACTAGCGGGTACATGGGTCTCCGGTTCAATTCACGACAGGAAAGCACTGGTGGTTCGGATTTCACCTTGAACTGTAGGTACAGATCTCCTATAGCCTCGATGCTGAAAAAGGGTCGCTAAACTTGTAAAAATACCAAGAAATTTTGTAGGGATTAGTACCGTAGCATGCATTTCTCAGGATTAATCAGTTTCTTGTTTGTTTGTTTCCTTATTGACTTCATTCCCATTCGTTTTATTGCCCTACTTAAAAATAAAGAAAAGTATTTAAAAAAAAAAAAAAAAAAACTGGATAGCCCGAACCTGCAAATGTGGCATTATGCTTGCCTTAACCAAAGGAAACCGGTGTACGCCCCTTCTAATGATTCTGGAAATCAGCGTGTATTATAGATCCACAAATACTCTCACCGTATACAGCACACGCACGTGTATTTCAACTTTTCCTCAATACTTCTTTAATATTCGAGCGTTCAGATCAGAACTAGACTATATTAGCTGTCCGTTGACCTCTCTCTCTCTCTTTGTTGCACTGAAATGAACACAGTTATATTTTCCTCATAATGTTCCATTAATCAAAGTTTACATGTTTTTTGGGGGTGGCAACGATGATATTTAAATTACGGTAATTCAAAAATGACTCCCAAAAGTCTTTATTTAATAATATAGACATCAATTATTATATCTGTATCAATATAGCGATTAATGTGATTTTGTAGAAAGTAGTACAAGTTTAACCTGAATAATAATGGCATAGGCTATAAAATAGGATATTGTTTATAGTATTTATAGTAGTAGTCAGTTGTGTAAGTGCAACCTACCTTTTTTTTAAATTTTTTTAACTACCTTGTTTGACAACATGTCTGCTGCGGTGATGATCAACAAGGAACGAACGAAATAAAGGAGAGAGAGAGAGAAGAAAAAAAAGAAAGAAAAGCCGGAAATTAAAACTTGTCTAACGTGTGAAGAACCGTTAGAGCACAAACCCAGACATTAGCGATCCCTGTAATTTCTAAACTTGAAAGTCGATTTGTAATTGGGAACGGCGTTCACTAATCTATACAAACGATAATCAAGCCTCACGTCTTTGGACACACAATACCATTATCCTCCCCGCCCCCTCCTTTCTCCTTTAATTTCTGGAGATAAATTTGAATTTGCCAAGCACCGGTTTTGTGTTATTGTTCTTTTCTTTTGTATTTTATTTTCTCCCTCCGAGAATGATGTTCATTTCTTGTAGGCATTAATATCGTGTAAACAAAAGTATTAATAATGGAGTAAAGCAAAACAGGTTATTTTGGACTCGACAAGAAAAAGAATCTTAACCTATTCATTTTCCTACTTCTCTAACAGATAGATATGCTTATTTACATATTATATGTCAAAACGACTCCTTACTACATTAGCATAGGTAAGAAATTAAGCATAAGTTTCATAATTATCTTATATATATATATATATATATATATATATATATATATATATATATATATATATATATATATATATATATATATATATATAAAATACATTGGCGGAAAAATCAATAAATATAAATGTCAATTAGGAAGTCAAAAGCTTTCGTTTAGAAAGTAAGTTACGATTTATATATCTGTGATCCTATTATTTTGCCACGAGAACTTTAGCGCCCTGCATCAGAGGTACTCCTGCCTATAGCATCAGATTTGACGACAGTTGAATTGAGGTCTGACAGGTACTGCAGATGATATGTCAAATTATAATTCTTAAAATCGAAACAAAAAAAAAAGACAATTTGATGTAGACATTACATATAAAAGTGTGGAAGGTGAGACAAGATTAGTTTTGTTTGAATAGTGTAGACATAGAGGGTTACTGTAGTGTCAAAAATTTGAAAGAGAAAGTAGCGTTTCGATTATATATATATATATAGCTTGTTGATTTTATATATATATATATATATATATATATATATATATAGCTTGTTGATATGCTAACGTTTAAAATGGATCACTAGGTGTTTTCGGTGCTATGCTAAACGCTGCTTCAATAATGCGGCGTTGCCAGATAGTGTTGAGTGTTTACTGATGGCAGATAATAAAGGGAGTAATCATTAGAATTCTGCTTGGATACTTAATGAAGAAATTAGTTTTCGACCCTTACCGCAATTCCGCTTCTGGAACTGCAACGCTACAATCTAGGAATTTTCTTATTGTGACTACTACAGTCAACGTACAAATTTAGTAATAACGCATTATGGCGTTCTACGCAAGTTTCGTCTCAAAATGTATTTCCTTAAATATAAATTAATATTTAAATAAAATATGAAACATAACACGGAAAACGGTCAAACAATATATCTATTTAGTGATAAGATTGTTACTTTAAAATACTTTACACACACAAATAAACATTTCATGAAACGGAGCACTTCTAGTAAGATCTAACAACAAGTGCCATCTTGTGTGCTCATTGTAAAATGAATCAAATATTTTCTTTTATTTGTTACATTTTTCGATATCAGGAGAGAGAATCAAATGAATCTGTGTCTTGTGTTGTAGCTGAAACATTACTGTATCTTAGAGTACAATATTTATAGTATGTAACGTTTCATTGCGTAGTAGTTAAGGAAACGAACTAAAATATGTACTGACTTCCGGGTGGTGATCCACCTTAAAACACTAAAAATACCATACTTTGAAAAGTCTTACAATGGTTTCGTATGGTCCATTGTTGCTCGTTGAAATAGTAAGTAACAACGAGCATTACAGATACGCTTCCACTGAGCAACAAATGAGCAGAGAAGGATGTATATTGACCGTCTAAAACATTTCTCAAAGAATGGCGTTTTTAGCTTTTTTAAAGCCAGCATTTCTATAAGATATAGATAACTACAAAATTTGGAAAACTATTTTCTCTTTCAAATTTTTGTTACTGCATTGACTTTCTATGCCCACACTTTCCAAACAAAACTAATATTTTGTTTCATCTTCCACACTTTTGTTTATACTATGCAATAATATCAAATTGTCTTTTCTGGTTTCAATTTTAAGAACTATAATTTGACATATCATCTGCAGTACCTCTCACCTCTCAGACCTCGATTTACTGTCGTCAAATTATATGCTTTAGGCAGGAGTACCTTTGACGCAGGATGGTGAAGTTTTCGTGCCAAAATAATAG
Source organism: Thermobia domestica (assembly GCF_964235325.1). Taxonomy (NCBI): domain Eukaryota; kingdom Metazoa; phylum Arthropoda; class Insecta; order Zygentoma; family Lepismatidae; genus Thermobia; species Thermobia domestica. The sequence goes on from NC_137466.1 coordinate 174,464,373, forward strand.
GATCACAGTAGCAGCTTACAAAAATCCGGGTGTTCGAAAGCTTTTGAGCGGTAGTATATATATACAGCGTGAGGCAAACAAAAGTGGCCCGGACGAGTGGATACGATTGAACGTGAATATATGCATGGAACCACACCACGTGACGGAAGATGAAAAGACCTACGGTTACTTTGAACAGGATGGAGCAACTGCCCATACAGCCCTCCGAACCATGAATCACATTTACGCAATCTTCACTTCTGACAGAATTGTCAGCAGAGGTCAGTCTGGTGTCGGCCCTAGCTGGTCACGCCCGTCACTTGATCTGTCCGTGTGTGATTACTTTTTGTGGGGAAACCTCAAGTTTGAGGTGTATCACAACAACCTTCATAGTCTTCAAGAACTGCAAGCAGAACATTTCTGATGAGATTTCAGCGATTACAGCAGCCTAGCTTCGATCTGCCTTGTGCAACTTGCTGACCAGGGCCCAAAAATGCCAAGAGGTGAATGATAGTCATTTTCAACATTTGTTATAAGCAGGTTAGCGAACTATTTCCTTTCCGTTGCTATGTTTCTTTGTACCCTGGAACTCTGTTCTCCAGGCCACTTTTATTTGCCCCACCCTATATAAAGGACGTTTGACATGATTAAATAAATCATATTTACAGTGACGTGGATACTGCTTCTAAATTCAGTACCATGTTTATAATTAGTATACAAACATAAGGTACGATTAGGGAAGCGAGAATTAAGACAAAACAAACAAGAAAAATAAATAAATAAATAAATAAACTTTCGTAATATTTTCTAGTACTTACACGTACGTAGTACAGTATATTAAACTAACAAGTAAGTAGCACAAAGAAGAGTGAAAACATTACTAAAACAAAAGCATACGGAATTCTGCGTCATTAAGAGAAAACGGGTGATTTTTCATCATGAATTGTGACAATTAATTAATTATTCTTAATTATTCGGAAAAACACTGCTGAACAAGACTGCACTTATTTAATAAAAACACATATATACGTGACGTTTCGATCTTCTAGCCAAGATCCTCATCAGACATACACTGAATGATACAAGTCAAGTTCAAGTTCAAGTCTATTTTCCACTCTCACACGCTGGTGGGAGGGTTTTCTAGCATCAGCTACTTTACCCGGAGTTAAATAAAAATATGTGTATTGTGTGTACTTGGACAATCAGAAAAAAACAGCACCTTCTATGTGTTGGCCTGAACTGTAGGTCAGGGTGTATGTTGATGGTGAATGTGTGTTCTTCTCTTGTTGGGTTATTAGTAAATCCTTGGAGTGTACCTGTCAGAAGCTGTGGTATTCAATTCAAAAACAGGTGAGTGTTTTGTTTGTGGATAAGATGAATGATTTATGTGGGGTGATGAGTTCTTTGGTTGTGATGTGTATTGGGTGATTGTGAGTGAGTGATATATATATGTCGCCGCGTGTAGACGTCAAGCTGTTAATTTCTTCATTAAGAAGTTGTTTTGAAGCACGTTGAATGGCCTTCATCAACAATGGATGTTCGGCAGGAACAGTTGTCATCGTTAAGATAGATGCCACTCATGTCATAATCTGTGTGGCAGTTTGAATTGCCTCTTGAAGAATGGTGCAGATTGGTTGAGTTTCAAGAACTTGCTCTTGTCTGATTGGCTGGTTTGTATCTTCTTGTTGTGTTGCTATTGGAGAATCCACCGACTCGAACTGATCCTGATAAGAGCCGGATTCACAGTGGTCTAATACTACTCCAGTATATATACAGAATCCATCTCCATATCTGCTCTCTCATTGGCCCGTTCAAACAGCCAATCAGAAGCGTGGAAATCTATCTGAACTTACCAATGGGAAAACATAACATTCTACCAGAAAGAAACAACAAGGAGCAAACAGCCCCATCTCCCTACTTAAATACATCAATTCACGTACATTTTTCTGTATTTATCAATAACATTCCTCCATTCTTTATTAATGCTGATACCTTTGGTCCAATTCATTAAGTTTGCATCCCCTTCCTTTTCTATCCACCAGGCCTCTTTCCACTTTCTCGGCCACAATCTTTTTTCCAGTTCCAGCACAATAACTTCTTCCCAGTTTACATCATGTCCTTTTTCTTTTACGTGTTTAAAGATTGCGTTAGTTTCTCTGCCATATTTCACATCACTTTTATGTTGTGTAATTCTTTCTTTCAATAATTTCCCCGTCTCCCCAAAATATTTTATATCACAAACTTTACCGATTTATACAATAAATGACACTTTTCTGCTCTCTTTTTCCCTTATTCCTCCCTTTGCTTTTGACTATGTCCAACAACGTTCTGCTACCTTTTCTATACACCTTGACTCCTTGCTTTCTTAACATCTTTTTTTAAAATCTCAGTATATTCTCCTTTTATATTGGAGGAATACTAAAATTGACTTTATCCGTGTAATTACATTAGTTCTTGTATCTAGGTACATCCTAATCCTAATGATCAATGTATCGCTAAACCAAATTCTCAATGTATCCCTAATCTTAATTCTTAATATATCTCTAATCCAAATTCTCAATGGATCTCTAATCCTAATTCTCAATGTATCCCTAATCCTAATTCTAAATGTATCTCTAATCCTAATTCTCAATGTATCCCTAATCCTAATTTCCGGTGTATCCCTAATCCGAATTATCAGTATATCCCTAATCCTAATTCTCAATATATCCCTAATCCTAATTCTCAATGTATCCCTAACCCGAATTCTTAATATATCCCTAATCCTAATTCTCAATTTATTATTCTTCTACTTCAACTTCTAATTTCGAGCTTTTTTCTTTTCGAGCCACAGAGAAAAAGAAGTGGCCCTGCTCCGTTCCTATAGTAGCCGCGGTTAGCAGTCAATGTGAATAGCCCCGAACTCTTCTTTGGGCAACAGGCTCAGACAAAAAGTACATTCTGAACATACGTAATCAATGTTTCTTAATTTAGTTCTCAATCACTCGTTACTACACGAAACTACATGCTTCTCAATTACTATTTTGCTCTTATTACGATGATGTTAGTGGGATTTATAAGATTGTACTTTTAGTCCGTTCGTTACTCCACACGATAACTCTTGAACGAAGGCAAATTTTTGAATTTTGATTTCTGAAATAGACAACTAGAACGATTATCTTTGCTGATTTCGTTAGTGGAATGAATCCGTTAACATTCTCAAACATAACGGTGACTTTAAGGTTGGTGTAAAGGGACAAGTTTTGCCAATAGATGTCACTACAGTCTTCGGATCTCATGTATTTTTTGCCTTTCACGAAAATTTACAATTTCTCTTACAAATTTCGACCTAGAGACTTCAAACTTTTGAAGAAGGAACTTTATAACCTATCAAAGACAACAATCCGTGCCGATTTCTTATTTTGAATTGTCTTCATTATTGAAAGAGTTATATTGTTAAAGGTTTGGATATCCCTTTCAATAAACAAGCCATTTCAACAATGAAGAAAATTCTAAATAAAAAATCGGCACGGATTGCTGCCTTCGATGGATTATAAAGTTCCTTCTCTAAAAAAATTGAAATCTCTAGGTTGAAGTTTGTAACAAAAATCGTGAATTGTCGTGAAAGGTAAAAAATACATGAGAGAGATACGAAGACTGTAGTGACATCTATCGGCAAAACTTGTCCCTTTAAACTAACCTTATGATAGGTATCCAAACCCTGTTTGAATTCTATAATATTCCGTTAAATATGCTACTTACACAGAGCGATGAATTGTTGGTTGCCTATAATAAAAGGATACGTAGCTTTTCTTATTGTAAAATGCCCCTCCGAATTAGGGATGGCCAGAACCGGTTCTTGGTGGAACCGGTTTTCGGGTCTGAACGGATCCGGTTCTAGAAGATCCGGTTCCGGAACCGGTTTTTCGGATCCAGGTCTGGAACCGGTTTTTCGCATCTAGGTCTAGAACCGGTTCTTCGGATCCAGGTATGGAACCGGTTCTTCGGATCCAGGTCTGGAACCGGTTCCGCTGCAACCGAAACTTTGTGACCATCCCAACGCTAAACCCAAGCTTCTGGCAAGCTGTGAACAATATGCTAGATGAAATGGTGGAAGCGACAGGCAGGCGCCCAGGCGGCGGCAGCTTGTCTCATTTGGCTAAATAAACTGGGTAACTGGCAAACTCATTGGCTAAACAGGCAAACTGGCCAACTCATTTGGCTAAACACCCACTGGTGGACCAACATTTTTTTTTCTGGGGGCACAAGCGGGTCTGGGCAGGGAAGGCACAAGCGAATGGTCCTCTTTGCATTATTTCAGAAGGTGAACTTACTGCCTCCTTTACGGGTCTTTGGGGGCTTTCGGATCCAGGGCTGGAACCGGTTCCTAAGATCCGCTTCTGGAACCGGGTTTTCAGATCCAGATCTGGAACCGGTTCTTAAGATCCGGATCTGGAACCGGGTTTTCGGATCCAGGTCTGGAACCGGTTCTGAAAATCGGATCTTCGAGAACCGGTTCCGCCGGAACCGGAACTTTGTGGCCATCCCTACTCCGAATATCCTATACATGGAACCTCGTCATTCTTTTTACTGTATTTAGGAGAGTTTATTAAAGTATTTCAACGATATAAGTATACCAATGACATACTTTCTCAAATCTGAAACAAAACTTGGAGAAAATTTGCAAAAATAAAGATATTTGAATTATGATGCTTTCCCAGATAGCAAAAATGACTTGCAACAAACTTGCAGCAGACTAGCAATTCAAGTCTGGCAAACTTGCAGCAGACTTGTGATGCAAGTCAGCAAGTTTGATGCAAATTTAATGCAAACTTCCTAGTTGACGCTCTTCGAACTTGCAGCACGCCTGCAGTGCAAGTGTATGGTAAGTTTGCAAAACAAGTTTCTGCAAGGGGTTTACTTGCACAGCAAGCCTACTGCAAGTTTCCACTTGCACTGCAAGTGCACAGCAAGTCGACAACAAGTTAGTGCAGGTTTGACGCAAGTCTTTGCAAGGATACCACTTGCACTGCAAGTCTACAGCAAGTTTGTAGTGAGTCTTCTGCAAGTATATACTTGCATTGCAAGTCTACAGCACGTCTTCAGCAAGTGAGTGTAGTAAGTCTTCTGCAGGTATATACTTGTATTGCATTGTATGCCTTTTACAAACCGAACATTTACTGCATACGAACAATCACACAGTATATTTTTCTCAACAACTATGTCAAACAATACACGTTTAAAATACAAATTATCTCTACATACTGGATACTTAGTAATTATCTTAATTGTCCACTTGTTTTAATGCTTCACACACTTCGCACCTACTACAAATGGCGGCCTGGCGGGGAGATTTCTAAGATTAGACTTTTGTACCACCTGTTGGTAGAAACTAGAATTGACACACTTGCTAGCCTCCCACACAAAGTTGCAGCAAGCCTCGGAGGCAAGTAAAATCTAGCAAGTGAAAATCTAATTACGACATTTGCGGGTAATTCTTTCAAAATGCCTGCAGCAGGTGTACAGTGCACGGAAAGTCTAGCAAGTTAAAATCAAATATAGTGAAAAACTTGCTGCAAACCGATATGCTATTAGGGTTGATACGTATCCATCATACTTTAATCTAAGAACAAACCCACTGACTTATTTAATATGAGACCACGAAAATGTTGAACTGGGTAAACAACAAATTTTACATAAACGTTTTATTGAAATCCTACAATGTAAAAAAAAAAAAAAAAAATAGTAGTTTTGTGTACTTCAACTCCTATGTGGAGGAAAAGGTGCTAAACATTCATAACCTTTTAAGAATTTCAGGGAGTTTTCGGTCTAGGAGGTCGAAATTCTGAATTTTGAAGTAAATGTTCTTTTAATTTGTATTTAATTTTTTAAAAAATAAGATAATAAAAAATTGATCCGATAATTTTTAGACATGATTTTTTTTTTTCAGGAGTACTCCTAGTTCTACACAACTCCAAAGAAGTACAGCTAAACCTTACATATTACTTTAAAGCGACAACATGATATCACTGAAAAATTCAAACTGAACCTAATAAAAAAAATCGTGTACAAGGCTAATCCACACCTATAGAAGAGTAGCTGAAATTCCTGTTCTTCGCTGACTGGCGGCGGTATGTGCTCTTCCGCCTGGACAAATCGAATTACTGTAGACTCCCGTTTATCCGATCCGAACTAATTGAGACTGAGTCTACCTCGGATAAGCAAAAATTCGGATAGTACGTAGATCAAGAGTAATTAGGTATATTAGTACGTACTGCAAATAATAGGTTGCTTTTAATGCATGAATTGTTTATTACAATATACTAAAACTTATAAAGAACTATACTTTTTACATACATACAGTACCATGCAAATTTTTTTTTAAAAAGTCAGTTATTGCTTTCTGGGCGTCCCTTGGATGCTGCAATGTTACGCCAACGCTGTAGGTTGAGGAGATCAACAGGAAATTTTCTTTAAACTGCCATGGTTAATCCAGAGCCTCGGTTAACCGGAACTCGGGTAATCGAAAGTCTACTGTACATCGTGTGCATGTAGTTCAGACTTGGCGGGCGACTCGGTTCCACTCAATATGGTTTCACGCTGAGTACCCGACAATGATTGAACACCAAAGCCTATCTCTTGGTGTAGGGGATATGTGATCTCCAATGAACAAATCTCACTAATTTGCGTTTTGTCACCTCATGTAGTTCTTCTTTGATTGCTTATTGAGGATTAAAAAAAACTAACTAAAAAACGGCGCTCATATAAGGATAAAATCTCGGAAGATACTCTATTTTGAGAATAAATTTTGAACCTCTCTATCCTCTTTAATCAAAGTGCTATGATTTAAAAAAAAAAAGAAAAGAAAAGAAAACAATTTCAGGCGGATACTATGTTCAAAAAAATCATTTCAAACGGTTCAATTATTTTCCTGTGATGAGATTAAAAATAACAAACAATTTCGATTTCAATATGGCGGGAAGTCATTATAATAATTGCAATCTTCCTTCTTCTCTTAAAAACGGAGTTTTGAAATCTCTGGAACACTTGTCCACTTATTATTTGTAATGAGAAGTTCATATCAGGTTCGTAAGATACTGTATTTTTAGCTTAAATTTTGAACCCCTCCTTAGGATACGCCTTTTATTCAAAGTAACATAAAAACCTACCTTGAGAACGTCACTTTTAATGTGAAGAAAGAAATTATAGAGAATACCCCGTTCTCAATCCTTTAAAACGGAAGTTTTCCAAAAAAAAAAAAAAAAAAAACGCTGGGATGCGCATTTTAATTAGTGACATGATAAAAACGAATTTCGAGGTAGATGACATGTGACATATATATACTAATCCTATTGACGTGACTTTATTTGAAAGATGTGGTTTTTGATCTTCTAAATGTTGTACACTTCCGTAGCATTATCAATCCATTATTTTTATGACTCAAACAGTTCGACTGACTTGCAAATATTTTTGAACTCGTGCTGCTTTTATATAAACATCCTGTTTATGAAGTATGAAAACTTGTTTGAGCCCACCAAAACAAGGAAAGCAGCGGATGTTCACGTTATAATGTTGTGTATAGTTCTCCTGTTCAATGCTTTTTTTTTTTTTTTTTTTTTTTGGTACATTGTTAATCGATAGTGAAGGTCAATTTCAAATTTTCTTAGGTCAGTTACGCTTCCGCTTATTCGTGTGGTCTATCTTACCTTTGCTTTAATGTCTTTTACATATTAACAAAGAGCTCCTTGTGTATTGTGTGGCGTTGCTTGTTTTCATCGCTCTGTGAATTTTCCACTTCCGCTTGTTCTGTGTGGACTTTTTTCGCTTTTCATTCATTTCTCAAGGTCTTTTCTTTCGGATTTTTTTTTTAATTCCGTCTTTAGAAACTTTTTTTTTGGGGGCTTAAAAAGCATGACAAATAACTCTTTGAATATTTTTCAACGTCAGATTTTCTCTCGTTTTGTGCTTGAAATTCATTTTTTTTTTTTTTTACTTGAAACTAAAATCTAAACTCCTGGCGTAACAGTCCTTAGGGATCAGGGCCTATTAGCCGGCTTGCGTCAGTACATCGACTCCTCTTGCCGTTAATTCTGACCTTCTAGACCGGAGTTCACACCCTTTTTTTTAAGTGGTTCCCAATTGTCCTCACGACACTAAGTGGATACCCAATGCCAACACACCATTTGGTGAGTACGAACGGTCATCCTGTGGCCCCGCGTAACGTAATCACTAACGCTCTTGTCTTTGATACGAGCGGTCCCTGGTTCGATTCCCGGTGGGGACACTCGGTCGAAAAAGCGTAATAATTTTATGAGGCCAGTCATCTGATTGAGATTTTCCTGGGCTTTCCTAATTTACGCCAGGCAAATGTCGAAATGTTACCTAACATACAAGTTCCAGACTGTCCTTCCTTCCTCAATCCTTTCTTCTTTCCCTTTCCTCAGATAATGAGATTGCCGAGTGACGTCATCCCTCATACGTGACGAGCTAATGTGGCCATAAATGCCGAAAGCCCGGAAATCTAGTTACTAATCCTAATCCTAACGGTCATCCATCTTTCCTCTGACCAAAATCGACAGTGCTTGACTTCGTTGATCTCCCGAGAACCAGCATTGTACTGTTGCTAGGACATTGTTTTTTATCTTCACCTACAATGCAGTGAAATGTAAAACCCAAGGGATATCTACTTGAACCTATTAAATTAACGAAGTAAAACACAAATTAAATGGTTAGCGTATAGCGTTTCAAATGAGAGGCAATGGGTGTAAGTAGTATAAGCAGTGGTCACGATCCCACACTGAACAATACGAGTCCACATCTCATACACTAATAGTAATGTCCACGAAACGAGACGAGACAAAATGAGACTAATGTCCGAGACGTCCCGTGAGAAATCTTTCCTCGACTTGAATATATTGATTTTAAAATAAAACCGTAAGTCATTATGAAATAATTATTATCTCAAATGGTAACTGTTTCGGAAACAAAGACCTGCATCTGTTTCCTTAAGGCAGACTTCTTCTGCCAAGAGTGTTGAATATAAATACGATGTTAAAGAATATTGAGATAGAATAATAAATAATAATAACAACATAATACAGTAGTTATTGTTATGCAATTTATTTATATATACAGAGCGCGTTTTAATACAGGCAAAAAGGGAAGATGATTAGAATTGCAATTAAAGTTATAGAAGAAATAATGAATAATTAAAAACCAACGAACTTAACTTTCTTGCTCTTATTGGATCAAACGATTCAATATATATTTCAATCAAAAATGTCCTTGTACGCCTTATATCTGGAGAACTACATATAGTGTAGCCAAACTTAAACTATCACTTAACTCACAGTCAGATGATGTGCACACAGGGCCGTCGCGTGGGTTGTAAGCGCCCAGGGCGAGAATTCCAAGCCCCCCGCCCCCAGTGTGTTATGAGAAATAACCGAGGTTTATTCTTTACTCCTAGATTTAAATGCGAAATGTAAAATCATACTCTAAGATAAAAGAAGTTAGTATTATGCCAATGTTTTAAAAACAATGACTTTTGTAGTTAAAACATAGAAGTTAATGAAAACATCGTTTTGAATTGTTGAAATCGAGTGCTGTTCTTGTTTATTTTGAACTTGATACACATCAACATATTAATGGCATAGAATATACAAATATTAAATTTTTAAAATTTAACAAATTTAAATGTGTAAATTTTTAACAAATTAAAGAAAAAACTCTTAGAGGGCTGAAGGGAGTTCCAGTTGAATAATCCTTGACGGTGTTTTACATTACCGGTAATTTTCAAGTTCAATACTCTATCGGGAGTCCCTCAAGGATCTAATGTAGTTCCCCTATTTTTTCTTCTTGTTATTAATGATATTCCTCTCCCTCTGTGTATTAAAACTTCTCAAGTTCTTCATTTTGCCGACAATCTCAAATTATATTCCAAAGTAAACTCAATTGATGACTGTGTGAAACTTCAATAGGATCTACAAAGAGTTCATAGTCCTAAATGTGTCCAAATGTAAATCTGTATCTTTCACGAGGAAAGAAAATCCAATTAACTTTACCTATACAATAAGTGGCACTTCCTTGTCTAACCCAAATACTATCAAAGATCTACGAGTTATATCTGATAGCAAATTAATCTTTGCTCAACACGTTGACGAATAGTGCATATAGAAATCTAGGTTTAATTTATAGGATAGGGCAGGTTTTCTAAAAAGAATCAACATTTATAAGGTTGTATTTCTTGTATGTGAGTTCAAAATTCCACTGTTGCACTGTTTGGACACCAAATGTCACTAAATACTCTGGTGCAATAGAAAATATACAGTGTAAATTTTTAAAAATGCTTGCATACAAGATAACCGGTTTCTACCCAAAGTATGTCCCCTATGAAGACTTAGTAACGAATTTTAGTTTTCAAACATTAGCGAAAAGGAGATGAGTGTTTGATCTGTTGTTCTTACATAAATTATTAAATGGTAAAATTGTTTCAGTTAGGTACAAACGGAATTAGTTTCAGAAGTATTATTACGTGTCCCAATAGGTAAGACTAGAACAACAAACGCTCTGATATTGTATTGTTGAACTAACATATTACATAAATCTCCTCTGTGGAGAATGTGTGCTTCATATAACGAAATGATTAGATTTCATGTAGTAGATGTTAGGGATGCATTCGAGTCGAGTCGAGTCGAGATTTAAGCCTGTCTCGACTCGTCTCGAGAAAATGTTGTCTCGACTCGTGTCTCGACTCGAAAATATGTTTCTGTCTCGACTCGTGTCTCGACTCGACAGTCTCTGTCTCGACTCGACTCGAATTCGAGTCGAGACGTCTCGAAATTCGAGTCGAGACAAAATGTACGAGTTAAAATATACGCACACATCAGCCAGACCATCATGACTACCTACCTAATTGTCAGTATGTCGACTTTTGGCATGGATAAAAACGGCGACACGTCTTGGCATACACGCAATGATCCTTGATAGGTCGCTGGAGAGAGCTGGCACCACATGTGCTCACTCAGGTCACCTAATTCCCGTAAATTCCGGGAAGGGGGGCGATGTGTTCTGACGTCACGTTCAATCACATCCCACAAGGGACATCACTCAAATGTCCGGCTCCAATTTCAATGAAACTTTTTTTGCTGATAGAAGGCATGTATATGCATTATTACTTGTGATGACAAATTTTTGCCATGGTGCATGTTTTCTATTTTTTTTAATAACTTTTAAGAGTTGTGATGTTGTTATTAGAGATTACTACAGAAGTCCCTTACTACCCTTTGTAAACGGAGCGCTAATGAAGAAAAGTGAAGAAAAACCATGTGGATACATATAAGTCCTGGGGGAAAGTCGTATGGTAGATATGACCTTGATGGCAGCCATCTTGAAATCCACCATTTTGAATTAAGGTCAAGTTTTCAAAATGGGAATAGGGTAATATGATACATAATTTCGGGCTAGAATTTAATTAGAAAAATAATGGTGAGGTTAGTTTTAAGATACACCCATTTGGCGGAAAGTTACAGGCATATTAATTGTTTTTACTTACTGTGTGCGTAAGTCCCTTCTTACTTTCGTCTCAAGACCTGTAAATCGATCGCAACGGCAGAGCCCGGTTTCGCACTAGTGTTTAGAAATCTTTAATCTCACTTGAGGCAATATTTGTGGATTATTGTATTGTATTTTGCTTTTAATTAAATTTGAACCCACTTCATGATCTTGTGTAAAGTATCACTAAAAGAGAATTTCTGTTTTTATGGAGAACGTAAGCATGGCAATTATAAAAGGTGAGTAAGGTGCGCATGTATTTATAAGAAAGTATTTTGTGGTTCCGCCAACCTATTCTTTAGTTGTTTTTTTTTTTCAAAATACTCATATCTCATAAATAAAAGAGTTATTATAAAATCTCTTACCACTATCCTTTAATACTTATAAAATTTTATTTATTGTAAAAGCACTGGCGAGATATTTCTTAACGCCCACTAAAATTATGGTGGAGCTCCTTCGTGGCTAACGGTTAGCGTACTTGCCTTTGGCGTGGGAAACCTGGGCTTGATTCCCGGTGGGAGTTCATGTGGTTCGGATTCCACGTTAATCAGTAGGTCCACGTCTCACATAGCCTCGCTGCTGAACGGGACGTTAAACTCAGAATCAATTCAACTCAAAATTAGGGTTTTGACTTTATTATGATGTCATTAGTTTAAACGCCCAACTGCCCAGTAATTATAAACATTGACTACATTATAAAATTGTAATTTGTGACGACTAAAATATCAGAAATTAAAGATTATTCTTTGGGTTTTGGAACATTTTGAAAAACGTCAAAAACTGGTACTGCACCGATACAACACGTGAAGGGGTGTTACACTGGGACTTTAATTGCGTCCTTTGTACAAGATTAACAAGTAATAGCAATTTTTTAATTTATTTTAGTTCTTGGGGAGAGTAAGATGGAAGCGAACTCTCGTAAGGACCTCTGCAAGGAAACATGAATACTTCCGCCACCGTTTGTTACATTACACAAAATAGTTTTATATATATTGAGTTTTAGTCAGGGTTTTCATTCTGCAGGAGTAGGGGGAAAGTAATACCTGACGAACATTTTCTATTCTCAGAGTGTTGCAATGATAGTATTTCCTCCATTGTAACTTGGCCAAGCTAGTTGCATTATATGTAAGGATTAAATTAGCCTAAAAAGCTTAAATTTCTATGGCTGTTTTACTCTGTACCCATGTTTCTCATTTTCGGTCTACGGGACTCTGTGTCCGGAAATTTTCGATGGCTTCCAAGTCGGAAAATAAGTGTATCAAAGGCATATATATTATATCTATGGTTATATGAGGTATGGATCTACAGTTTAAAGTGGGATACCGGTAACAACTTCATGAGCTTCCACCGTAAATCGAACCAGAGTCTCCCGCGATCAAGGCGTATGTGTTAACCATACAGCCACGAGGAAATTCACATAAGCACACACACATATATATTGTTGAGTTGATTTTGACTTTACCGTCTCTTTCAGCAGCGAGGATATATGAATTGTAGACCTACTGATTAACGTGGAATCCGAACTACATGAGCTCGCGCCGGGAATTGAACCCGAGTCTTCCACGGCAAAGACGCGTACACTAACCGCGGAGTTCACACACACACACACAGAATCAATCCTCACACACCAAGGGTGAGAGCTGTGCCACTGAGTCACAGCGGCCACGGGGCTAGGTCGAGTCCACTTTACGTTCATAGTTTCTTAGTACATAAATGTTACGATTATGAAATAGATTTTCCTTAATAAGCTGCATAAAAACAAAAGCTTTCGAAATGCATTAAACAATTAGCTCGATTTGAGTGTGAACTTAAAGTTATATCAGAGTGTAAATACGGATACGCACCAAAGCTCGAAAACTTAATACACTATTTCTCCTATATAGTCAGCATGTATCAAGCAATCGTTCAGCTTTCATTTGAGAGGATGGAAATCGAAGGCTCCTGAACAACTATGTTACTAATGTGCGGAATGTATTTATCTTACAGTGAACTGCTTTGATGCCAAGTGGCCTAACTCCAAAATTGAAATTTTCCAGTAGTGAAAGTTGAAGTTCAATATCTCATGAACAATCCATATTTCTTTTATGTTGGGAACCAAAACCATAACTACTGTATGTAGTTCATTGTTTTATAACTTAGTGTTTACAAAAATCCTTTTAAAAAATACCTATTCATAGAAGTGAATGGTACTTATCTGTACTAGTTCTTGGCATCCAAGCAGTCCATTTATTGTAATACTAGCTTAATATACCCATTCTTCGCATGGGGGCTGTATTTGGAAGTCAACACCTGTGGAAGTATCACCATTCATTTCAGTGACCGCGAAAACTATGGATTTGACACTAGTATCAATCAATATGGGCTATTTATGCATGTCTCGGTATTCCTCACCCGCTGACACCCGGCCCGCATACAGTAGTAGCTGAATTTGCAAGTCATCGCTGATGGAAGTGTCACCATTGATCTCAGCGACCGTGAAAACTATGGATTTGACACTAATGTCGATCAATTTGGATTACTTTTACTACATGTCTCGCTAAACGCCCCCTGAGACTCCCTGGTTCCAATTTTGACAAAAACACTTCGCCTTAGACTGGGACCTGGACCAAGGTATCCGTGACTAAAATTTGGTAACTCTCGGTCAACTTGTCTGGTCCCCAGGTCGGTCCCAGTAAAATTCCCCTCCGAGACCCCCCTGGTTCGAAATTAAAAAAAAAAACGCTTCGTCTTGATCAGGGGCCTGGACTAAGGTACCCGTGACCAAATTTTGGGAACTCTCGGTCCACTCGTCTGGTCCCCAGATCGCACACAGACAGACAGACAAACACACAAACAAACTCTTTATTTTATTTATATTAGATAAGATATACTATGTAAAATAGTATCGTATCATAATATGTGATTTACAACAAATGTTACATTATATATATATATTAACCGTAGCTCGTGATATGCTGCAACATATTAAAGCCTCAGAATAGTTGGGCAAGCGAATAATCCAGAAGTTACGTAACCCTATTGCGTTCATGGGAACGAAAACACAATAATTATAACTATGCTAAATTACTATAGACTACCATCTGCTCATTCAGAGAATTTATGAAGTTCACTTTATCGCAATAGTTTTATACAAACTAGATTTAGACTACGGATAATAGTTTTATACAAACTAGATAATCAATTATTATTATTGTTATCATTATATTTGCAGTACAACCAAATACAACGACATTAACTATTAGTTCTAATTAACTGAATTGAGCTGAAAATTAAATCTTGATCTTTAAAGATTAACTATTAATTTTATGCGTTGTGTACCTTTCTGAAGGAATAAAAGCTGGAATTGGTTTCAAGGCTGTTTCTGAGTGAATACTTTCTTCAAAATAATATTAAAAATTATAGAAAGATTTTCGAGACATTCGAGTCGAGTCGAGATTTTTAAGAGCCGTCTCGACTCGACTCGTGTCTCGACTCGAAAATTCGAGTCGAGAAATACGTTTGTCTCGACTCGTCTCGAATTTTACAAAGTGTGTCTCGACTCGAATCTCGACTCGAATTCGAGTCGAGTCGAGTCGAGATTCGAGACATGTCTCGACTCGAGCGCATCCCTAGTAGATGTATTTAATATGTCCGAAAACAAGTTCAAAACAACTGTTGGGCAACAACTTCTGCATAATTAAACGACATACATTTGTGTATGTATAATAATGATGAGAGATTATTATGTACATGACATTGTAACTGGGCATTAAGTCTGTTTTGTTGTCCTGATGAAATAAATAAATAAATTTTACTTAGCCGTGGCCTGATCATTATTAATTTACCTGAATTAATATTAATTTTAAAAAATCATTTACCAACATAATCTGAATTCTTGAATTTGGTTGATTTGTCGTCCCGGTGCCCTCCTGGTTGCGGCGCCCGGGGCAATAGCCCCTATCGCCCAGCTCACGCGAAGGCCCTGTTTGCACATTACGTAGAAAATATTAAAACTCATTTTAGGGTCCGTTAAAAAATTTTCGGGTCCCTGATTCAAGATTCAATATATAGGCCTATTAATAAAAAATTTTCTTGTACACCTGATATCTGAAGACCTACATATAGCGTAGTCAAACCCAAACTATCACTTAACTCAATATGATGTGCTTATTCCGCAGAAAATACGAAAACTCGATTTAGGGGTTGTTCAAAAATTTTCTGGTCCCTGATCCAAAAACTAATTGTTGGCCAAGATCTCAATATTTTGATGCATTGTTTTTGATTATCCCTAAAATTCTTGACCAAGATCGCAATCTTTTGATCCATTTTTTTTTTAAATTAAATCATGTCATGTTGCAGTTAATGCTGAAACACTTTTTAGTTATGAACAAAATTGTAATAGGTGTTTTTGGCACACTTCCCCCGAAGAGAACTCACTTCTTGGTTTTTTAAATGATAAAGGACATACTGCAAATTGTAGAATTGTTAAGGAAATAAACCAGGATCAAAATCCCGCAAGTTGTTTTTAAGAAAAGTGTCCAAGAACTTACCCCCCTTTATATCCCTTACTGGAGTTATTAATGAAATATTGTTTTATGAACTATAAACAAAATTCTTAAACTCTTTTTTGAGAAATTTACATTTTCCTTTATTTTCAACATCCAGTAAGCTACCCTTACTTTGAGGAGTAAGAAGAAAGTTTGAAAGAGCATCTGAAGAACCTTATAAAAACTTTAAAATTTGGACCGCATTAAAATTTTGGGCAAGTACACATACATCGAGACAAAAGAATGTAAGAATAGACATCCAAAAGTCTTTTCTTCGGCATGTAGAGACCATAAAACTTGTAAAACAATTGAAATCTTGAATTACGGTATAATTTACTTTCCTCCCACAATTACCATACTTTAACAAAGAGCTCCTTGTGTATTGTGTGTTATTGCTTGCTTTCATCACTCTGTGAATTTTCCACTTCCATCTGCTCTATGTGGTGGAAAATGAATGAAATGCAAAAGAGTTTACTGATTACTTTAAATCCTGATTCTGATGTTAATTACTTTGCCGTCACTCAAAAGTAATTAACATCAGAATCCACTGAAAAACATAAACATATTGTATGTCTTTTTCTTAAAAATAAATAAATAAATAAATGCAGTTTATCAAATTTGCAGATTGTTACGTAGATTTATTTATATAGTAAACATAGATTAAACGTAACAAAAACATTGCATAACATAAGCCATATAGTAGTTATCTTTATTTTAGTTTAGAAACAAAATATATTTATTTCAGTCAGATATGTTTTTTCTATATTCTTTGTTTCAAGTTATATTTAAAACTATGCTGTAAAAATTGGTTTGAAGTCTGAAACAAGTTAAATTCTTTCTATGGCTACAACCAGAATTCAACCCGCGATTACCTCAAAGACATGATACTACTAGTCTCTCCGATACTTTGTTTCTAATTGCTGCGCTTTACAGTCTGATTTAATATATATATATATATATATATATATATATATATATATATATATATATATATATATATATATATATATATATAGGGTGTTGCAAAATAAGTGTTTAAGTGTTACAACTCTTGGGAGGTGACTGCTGCCACTGAGATAAGAAAAAAAGTTCTCTTGAACTTTTGGCTATCGGACATAGTTTCGGATCTACAAGGTGCCGAAAACGTGGGAAAATGACTTTCGCAAGCCAATAGTTCGGAAACTATCCAACGTAAAGAGGGCGGGTAAGAAATTCACTGAAGAAGTCATACCTGTTGTATTGAATTTTGCATGTTTCACAATCCTACCATGCACGCGCAAGGGATTCCCCAAAGGAACGTAGGGAGTACCGGATAATCTGCCAAATGAAAATTGGTCTAAATGGATATGAATTGATAAGGTTTCTACCAGGTAACAATAATTCGTTTGTATTAAGTCGATATCTGGAACGAATACAAAATGGCGGACACTTTCATGCCCGTTGTGTGTGGTTGCATAATCGCCAGGTACGGATGCTGGCCAACAGTGACGTTCTGAGTATTAAGTGTAGCGAATTTGTACTCAAATGCTCTAGAAGGACATCTGGAGTGCCAGTAGAGCAAAACAGAAAATTGCAGGGTGTTTCACATGTGTGGAAACTTTTAACGGAAAATGCCCAGAAATGCACTCATACTCGGTAAACGTGAGTTCAAAGCGTCAGAAATGTAAGGATTAGCGTCAAGAACATGAAAGTCATTGCCAACTCACCAATAATATTCCATCAAACCGATGGAATATGATGTGCACGGTTGCATACCAATAAGGATGCGACAACTGAGGCCAAGTTGAAATTGTGCAAGGGGACTGACTAGGAAACTGGGTAAACTAAAGGAATGTCACTAGTGGGATCGCATGATCGATATTGAAACGTGGCCAATGAGTGTGTTAATATCGACATGTATCCAATGGACAAATGTCAACATGTCCCAGTATTGTCTGTTCACTCTAGGATGGAAGATTGTTTACAAACAACAATTGTAGTGCGAGCGTCAAAACCTTGCTTCTCACCCCTACATGGTTAATTCATGGTTGCCAGGCACATGAATCTCCGAACCGAATGTACCTACTTCTGCACAGTCATGGACCAAGTGCTATTACTACATAAATTGCTGCTTTTGAGATGACTGAGATATTAACGTTATGAAAAATTGAGTTAGTTATTATGTAATACAATCTTACATATAATGCACACTCAATTTTGTACAAGTGTTCTTGTTCGAAAGTGTGCGAAAACCTTGTACGCCTGGCAATATTGGAAGATGGCAGTTTGTGTTGTAAACAATAAACAGAGGTAGCGAAGACCGTTAGGTTCGCTGGACAGCGTTGTTTTCATGATAAGGCGACAGAAACATATTGTACTGATTGTAAACAAGGGCTGGGAATTTCGATGCGAGTATAGGTGGAAATATTCTCCCCACATATTGCCTGTTGGTGAAGGTTTGCAATGTTGCAAACTGCTAAGTGTAGAATTTCATACTAATTGAACGAGCTTTGAGAAGGATTAGTATAATGCAATAATTATAAATACTAACAACCATAGACTTAAAGTATTAGGAAATAAACCATGCTGCTGTAAGAAGAATATAATACACATTGAATTAAGTGTTCAAAGTACAATATAAAGCGAATTTTAACATTTAAACATTTTAAAGCTGTACACATTTGCCCTGTTTGGGTGCCCTTACCAGACACTGTGCAACACGAAAAAAGGCATTAAAATAGGTAGATCGAGCGTGGGCATGAACGCGGCTCTGGCCGGTATTCCTTATTAAGGTTTTCCTCAGTCACACGAGGTGAATGACTAGATAGTAGCTTCTGTAAGGCAGGGGCGGATCCAGGACGGACTTCTTGAGGGCGGTGGGTTTTAATACTGCTACTTAGAGCTATTTTTAAGAGCTCCAAACTCTGGGATTGGGTTTTATTTAAATATATAAAATGAGAAAGGTTCCTTTCCTGGGGGCAATCGCCATGATCGCCCCCCCTGGATCCGCCACTGCTGCAAGGCCAGAAGTGGGCCAAATACCGAGGCCCCAGAATTGGCGGGAAATATATTCCTTCAGAATATTATGTTGTCAACACTTCCACAAATATTATGGTGGTGGGTTCCGACATCCCTTTTTCGTTTATGTGTGTTTAAATTCATTATGAAGTAAATGTAAAAGTGTTTCTTTCATTCTCTTTCTTTCTTTCTTCTCATCTTTCTCATCCTTGCTCTCCTTTCCCCACCTTCTTAAAATATGAATACTATCCTCCTGTAATATTGTTTCTCTCCACGGCCCAACCGGTTTAAAGAGACCAACCTGATATAGTTAACTATTAGCAGAAGTGTACCAATAAATTCACATTAGAGACAGCGCCGTAACTTATATTTTTTTTTCTGGGGGGCAAGCATTAATATGTGTATTTGGGCCTCCTAGAAAAAGTTGTTTTTCTCATTCTTGGCCCCCCCTCTTTCTAACTTTTTCTTACTATTTATGCCCCCGGAGCCTGTCGGCCCTCCATCACGGCAAGGTCTGCGGGGCCGCTACTTACGCCCTTGGGCCCATTCCATACATGACAAATTAATTAATGGGACAACATTGACAAATCTCAAAGCCATACGAATAAATGTTATTTCTAGGGCCCCTATAATAGACGTTTCTTACTGAAGTGGGCACAAGGCTCACTTTTGTTTTATTTACCTTTTGTGCGCTGCTTTATGTAATGTAGTGAAACTGTAATACTTCATTTATAATTTCATGTTCGTATTGTATATGGATTAAGAAAATTTCGTCTCCAAATGGGCCCCTTCGAACGGCGGGGAACCTCCCTGGGGGGAAGTTGCCCCTCCCCTGTCCCACACAAGTTACGGTTCTGATTAGAGAAGAAGTAAACTCTTTCGAAATTTACGCAACTTGCAAATACCAAACCCTACTAGTGCTAAAATTGATGAGTTAGTTCCACTGTTACAACTGCTATAAGGGGAAAGTAGGGGAAGGACTGCTAAGATTCGCTGGCCAGGTTTTGTGTCAAAACACAGCGCCAAGCTACAGTGAACGGACAATACTGCTGGCACACCGTCCGACGTGCGAAAAATAGGAAAATAAATACTCGGGTCTTGAATCTGAGGCCGTGGGCTCCCAGTAGGATTGGAAACTGCGAGCACATGAGCGAAAGCGAGCGCTCTAGCCCTGAAGCTCGAGAGAGCCTCACTTTCTCGGTATTAATTTCTTTGAGGAGTACACATTTTGTTTGGCAAGCGCTCTTATACAGCCTCCCGACATGCTTATGTGTTTCACTTTGTTACTCCTACTGCACAGTTGTAAACAATCAGAGCTTTAAGACGTTTCTTCCTATTTCTCATGTCGTTTTATTTTCCATATGTATGGTTTTCCAGCTGTAGTGTTACATGTGCCAAATTGGTTCATTTTCGTATTTGTTGAGTTAAGTTTATTTTAACGTCCCGTTCAGCAGCGAGGCTATATGATACGTGGACCTACTGATTAACGTGGAATCCAAACCACATGAGCTCCCGCCAGGAATCGAACCGGGCCTCTCACGCCAAAATCGCGTACGCTAACCGCTTAGCCACGGAGGAGCTCTATTTTCGTACTTGTCTTGGTATGTGCACTGTGTTAAGATACGAATTGCTGTAGGTATTTTCCTATATTTCGAGTACGTCATATGTCCTAGAATACGTGGGACATAATACAAGTTTGTTATCTTCACGCTATATCAGAATTTGAACCATGGATTAAGAGATTTCTTTTCATATGTGTCGACTGTGGGACAATGTCCCAAACAAAGAGGGACATTGATAAAATCGTGTTCTAGTTACGTTCTGCCGAAAAGTGTACCAGATGTAATAGTACGATATCGACCTAGTTTTACAATTTTCCTACTTTTCGCACGTGAGACGGTGTCCCAGCAGTAGTGGGAAGTGTTGACATTCATCCATTAGCTACATGTCGATATCAACACACACATTGGCCACATTTCAATATCGATCATGCGATCATGCGATCCTACTAGTGATATTCCTTTAGTTTACCCAGTTTCTTAGTGAGTCCCTTTGCACAATTTCAACTTGGCCTCAGTTGTCGCATCCTTAATGGTATGCAACCGTACGCATCATCTTGCATCGAATTGATGTAATATTATTGGTGAATTGGCAATGGCTTTCTGTTCTTGATGCTATTCCTTACATTTCTGACACTTTGAACTCATGTTTACTTAGTATGAGTATTTTTAGGGGCATTTTCCGTTAAGTGTTTCCACACATGTGAATCATCCTGCTTCATCTGTTGTGCTCTACTGACACTCCAGATGTCCTTCTAGAGCATTTGAGTACAAATTCGCTACACTTAATACTCAGAACGTCACTGTTGGCCAGCATCCGTACCTGGCGATTATGCAACCACACACAACGGGCATGAAGGTGTCCGCCATTTTGTATTCGTTCCAGATATCGACTTAATACAAACGAATTATTGTTACCTGGTAGAAACCTTATCAATTCATATCCATTTAGACCAATTTTCATTTGGCAGATTATCCGGTACTCCCTACGTTCCTTTGGGGAATCCCTTGCGCGTGCATGGTAGGATTGTGAAACATGCAAAATTCAATACAACAGGTATGACTTCTTCAGTGAATTTCTTACCCGCCCTCTTTACGTTGGATAGTTTCCGAACTATTGGCTTGCGAAAGTCATTTTCCCACGTTTTCGGCACCTTGTAGATCCGAAACTATGTCCGATAGCCAAAAGTTCAAGAGAACTTTTTTTCTTATCTCAATGGCAGGAGTCACCTCCCAAGAGTTGTAACACTATTTTGCAACAACCGATATATATATATATATATATATATATATATATATATATATATATATATATATATATATATATATATATATATATATATAAGAAAAACGTTAGATTTAGGAGGGAAAGGGCATTAGAGACATCATTGATTCATTAGAGAAATGGAGAAAACAGTAGTGTTTGATGACTTAGTAAAAGGTTTCCACTGATTGATTGGTTGATTTGGTATTTAATGTTCTTTTCGGTGCCGATGCTATCTAAAACATGGAATACAGTTTGATGTGCGATTCGAACTATACAAGCAGTGGCGCTACTCAGCCGGTTCGCTAGAACCGCTTGTTAAAAATATTTGGAGTTCGCAAAACCGTTTGTTAGGCTATACCCAGACATAATAGTAAATGTTACCCATTTATACCCAGGAACACTAAATTTTAGTTTAACTATCTTTGTTTTTTTGAAATTTTTACAGCTACAGTGTTAAACATATGATATCTCGGAACAAGGTATAAGCGTTTATTTTTTTTTTAAATCTCAAATGCTCAGATATCAAGAATGAGAACTGGAATCACATGAATGTAGTGATAAAGGTTATTTATATTTGAAATGCATACACACCATTATCAACAATTGTCGATCCATTGCTGGATTTTTTTAAGGTCTTTGTAGTACTTTTTGACAAGCATCTATCTTGAATAATTTTGTTTCCAAGGTATTGGCAGGGCTACCTAATTTCGTCACATCATTTTGTATTAGGATGCTGTGTAGATATCTACTTGTCACTTGTATTCAGTAAAAGAGTTGCTTTTGTCTACCTTTATGGTTTATTTCCTAAGAAAGTTATATCTATAAATCTACTATATTTCTCTCTCTTTCACCGACAACGTTTGGGAGGTGATTCCTGACACCAAGATACGACCAAAAAGTATAAACCAACCTGGGTGCACAAATGCTTCCTTTCGGGGATATAGGCTGCCGAAAACACGAAAAGATGAACTTTATAGCTCCATAGTTCCAAAACTATGGAATCTACCGTAGTCGAGTCGAAACTTCACTTAGGAACTAGTATGTGCCTTAACCAAATATCCAAGTTTCAGAATCCTGTGGTACTTCCACAACAATTTTTATAGGGGTAGTTGGTGAGTACTTCAGATTATATGGCCGTAGCCAAACTACCTCTCTAAAAATTGTAACAAAAGTACCGCAGGATTATGAAACATGTATTTTGGATAGCGCACATATTAGTTCAAGTGAAGTATTGATCCGACTACGGTAGGTCCCATAGTTTTGAAGCTATGGGCCTTTAAAGTTTTTGGCAGCCGAAAAGAAGCATTTGTGCTCCCAGGTTGGTCTATACTTTTTGTCTTATCTTGGTGTCAGGAATCACCTCCCAAACGTTGTCGGTGTCGTTTTGAAACACCCTGTATATATATATATATATATATATATATATATATATATATATATAGTTAAAAGATAGAATAACACCGATGCATACTAGTATCTACTGGGAACTGAAACTAGGTCTCTCGCGCCAAAGGTGAACACTCTAACCATATAGCTAAGAATAGAAGTCGGTTTTTCATACAAGAACTGCGAAATGTTAAAGAAAGTTGCCCTGTAATCAGTGGCGTATTAACGATTTTGTTTCGAAGGGGGGACTTTGCTAACTTTATTCCTGGAAATGTGAAAATTCTGCAATATATTCGATTTATTTTAAAATAGTTTATTGAATTTCGGGAGGGGCTTAAACCCGGAATCTTCCTCTTTAAATACGCCACTGCCTGGAATAAAAAAGTCAAAGCCTAATATATTAGTTGTATATACAGTATAATCAACAAATAAGACTTAGAATAGAAGATTAAATTACGAAGTGAAGTAAAATTGAGAAAAGGAGTTCTGCGGGAAAATTGTCTTTCACCAACTTTATTCGATACATAATAATAAAAAAAAAGGATTTCACCCGCGGAGAGGAGGTACGAGAGCAAAATGTATTGGGTTTGCAGATGCTATGGCTTTTATTACGGAAATTGAGTCAGAAATAGCACAATGTTTGAGCATTTTAGGATAAGCGATGAAGAGAATGGGATTATGATAAATATTTTAAAAGACAAAACGAATGATAATTGAAGTAAAACGAGCTTTGACAACTATAAAAAACTGATGGGTAAACACTGAAATGTGAACAAGAAATAAAAGCAAAGATAGGAACAGCAAGAAACATTTATGGAAAGAGAAAAAGCATATTTTGTACAGTATTAATTTTCATATTTGGAAATAAATATTTTTACTCGAAAACTACGCATGACAATTTATACTCAAGCATAGAATGATATTGTATATCTGATATCTGTGAAATATCTGTGAATTACTTCCATTTAAAATTGTACTTATTTTGGGCAACGGTGCTTAAAAGTGCACAATCTGTTATAAAGAAGAAGAAGAAGAAATGTAGAATATGTGTTGAGATATATAGAGAGTCATGTCATCTAATGGTAGTTACAGTAACAAGATATAGTTTTGTTTTCGTGTTGCTATGACAACTGGAAGATTTTCTTGGAGATTTGAGAATAAAAGGTAGTTGAGATGTGTATTTGATGTGTCTAATTTCGAAGTTATGCAATCGCTAATTCTTGTAATTATGTGTATAAATTAAGGTGCTTGACTAGGTTTACGTATCTTATTATTCGAACTGTGGGCAATAAATGTAAGAGGAATAAAAAAGAAATAAATGCAAAATTAAAAATATTGAACGCTACAAGCATATAATTTTCTTCAGCTCAATTGATTGATATATCTTTTATCTTTGGACATTATTTCGTCATAAATTAATATTTATTATATTATTATTATTATTATTATTATTATTATTATTATTATTATTATTATTATTATTATTATTATTATTATTATTATTATTATTATTATTATTATTATTATTATTAACACCAAAGGTTAAACATTCGCTTTTACATGGACGTGTTCAAACAACTTTACAACTGAAGTTCTGAAAATGTTAACGCATAATGGCTGTACTTGTAACGTGGGTTGGGCACGCAGGCACATACACAGTAGGTAAGTACATTGTTGAGTAAAACGATTTGTGGTTTACCAGTCGAACGAAAGCCCCCCGCTTATTGGTCCAATCGAGCCCAAAATCAATAGCCAACTTCCTCCAATAGCTAATAAACCATACCATTGAAAGCTTCCCTTTAAATGCTCAATGAAGTAAGTATATTAAAAAAATGTTTATGACGGTGTTAAATCATACATATATTTTGTACAGAATTATACTGTTTTTTTGCAATGGAACTTAATTTTATTAATTAAATGAAATAGATAATTTGACAAATCAGCAAGGTTACAATCATAGATTTTCGTTCGATAATTTTATTTAGAAAACTAGTGTATTACTTTCCCAACTAAATAAAAATGAAATGAAATCTTTAAGTTTTACGTCCCGCCGGCTAGGCTAGGCTAAAGGAGACGGTGATGATGAGAAATGAGTGAAATGGTGGAATGAAGAAAGTTGGAGAAAACTTGAAAACCTGGAGAAGACCCATGCACACGGTGTTTGTCCACCACAAAGTCCATATGGCGCGAGCTGGAATTGAACCCGGGATCCCAAGCACCAGAAGTGAACGCTCTTCCATTGAGCCACCGCGATCCTTGAACATAAATAGAGAATACAGAGAAACATCTAGAATGAGAGCATCTAAAATTTTCTACTAACATCTTAAAATGAAGTGAAATCTTTTAAGTTTTACGTCCCACAGTTATGCAGGTTAGGCTAAAGGAGACGGTGATGATGAAAAATGAATGAAAAGGTGGAATGAAGAAAGTTGGAGAAAATGGGAGAACCCCGAGGAAACTCACGAGCACGGTGTTTGTCCACCACAAAGTTCACACGGATCGAACCAGGGACCCCAAGCACCGGAGGTGGAAGCTCTACCACTGAGCCACCGCGCCCCCTTCTACTAACATTGGTTGTCTAGAGTAATGTCTTTCAACTGATGTGTCCCGGCAGGATGAAAGATGTAACACGTACTTTTAGCTTATTATTTTAAGAAAATAATTGTCGAATTTATTATTATTATATCCCAGTTACTGCAGGGGCGTCATTCAAGAGAGGCAGAGTCGTAATTACCCAGGGGTGCCCGAAGAAAATTTTCTAGGGGAGGGGGCATCTACATGGTTGCTGCATTACCACTACAATTTCTGGAATTTAATATACGTGGTTTCCTGTAGAACATTTTCGTGAGTCAGGGGGTACGGACCCCCGTTCGGACGCCCATGTCCCTCCAGCGTAAAAAGAGACGAAAGAAAAACCTCAAATGATGTTACGGAGCTACTGTGTTTCATATGCTTATACAGTATTTCATTTTCTACTGTATTTTGTTCTCTGTACAGCATACTCGTCAGTTGTTGGAATAAACCAATAGTAAAAATAATAGGAAAATGTATTTTCTTGTATTTTCTACAATAGTATAACTTAGTATACGGAAGCTTAAATCCATTGCACATATCTCCTTCACAAATTTTAGTTCGTATTCATAAATTATTAATAAATGCACTATTCCATGTTAACTGAATAATAATAATAAAATTTCGATTACAGTACGCTTTATTTTAATAGTGTCGTATAATACTTTTTTTTTCTTAGCGGAATAATTTTGTTGTTGTGTAATAGTAAGTTATGGATAATTTACACTGTGCCGCGAGAAGAAAGATGTTACTCTGGTCAAGCGCTGGTTTCTCTTAAAGGAGGTTTAATGATTTACTAAGGATTTCAGGGAGTAGAACTGAAGTAAAGTGGATACAATTAAATTACAAGTTTTATTGTGCTTCCTTTGTTATTTGCAGTTACACACAAATTTCTCTTCTATACGCTTAGCCATGTACTCATCACAAAAAAAAAAAAAAAAAAGTCTCCAAGCCTAACTAACAAGCAGTTTATTAATATAAGTAATTAAAATACTACAATACAATTAAAGATTTAGAAAGACATATAGGCAGGAGCAGGTCACAGACATGCTATATCACAAAATCGGTCGTAGAAGCCACTGATCATAGACGAATCTCGTGACTATAACCGAAAGTGAATGTGGCTTATATGACCGATTTCTCTGATAGATGTGAATGCATTGATTGTTGGCGTCTATCTATGGCCGGTGGCGTGTGCACCCCGTGGCGCCTATAACTGATTTTGTGATGTAGTGTCTGTGACCTAGACCGACCTAGATGCTTACACAATTTTTTATACACAAACCCTGAAACTCACAGAATACTCAAGAAAACATATTAACTAGAACAATACATAAAATGAGGAAACGAAGAAAAAAATCACTGTTTGAGAAAAAGTAGTTAATTCAGTGGGTTTTACGTACAGGAGTGCGTCAATCAGTTTCTAAGAATTCCTAGAATTATATTTTCCCTTCGTTGATGCATTCTATTCTCGGGATTTGCTCACATACTCCATCATTACTTGACTACTGCTTGTTAACACCTCATCCGGACGAAACACATGTTATCTCATCTGTCGAAACACATGTTTGTAGTATAAGAGTCTTCTTGAAAATGAAGTTAACAATAATATTTTCTGACCAAAATTCATGATCGTCGGTTGGAAGGAAATGTGGCAGGCATAAAGAAGGTTCTAATGCTTCCCTCTTATAAAACTATAATATAATTACGTTCCAGTGAAAATCGATCATGGTGAATGGTGGCCAGTTTAAAGATATGGTTGTTTATTGAGGATTTCATTGTAGCCTACACACCAAAGCATATGACGATTATATGATTCCCATATCTCATTTGCTGCTCAATTGAAGTTTCCATTCACTCCATTTCTCAGCTAACCTTATCGCCTTGATGTAAAACTTATTCACTTTTTCTATCAATTGTAGTACAACTCTCCCCTTCCCTCTTTTTCCTTCCGATATTTTTCTACATCACACTCCTGAAATTTTAATTTCTAACCCTCTGAATTATTATGCATATTCCTCCTTTGAGATTTAATTTGTTGTTTGTTAACAATATTATTCGCTTCATTAAAAGAAATCTTATTGAGAGCCATGGTCACCATGATTTGAATTTGTTTAGTCCTCTCGGAATAGTTTTTATCGATAGATATATCAATCATCCCACTATCAATCATAGATATATCAATCATCGATAGATATATCAATCATTAATACATTTAGATGGATTGTTGCAATTTTCACTAGAATTGCTGAGAAGAGCCACAACTTTTGCAAATTACTTTATTGTTTTCGCAGTTTTGGTGTGTGTGTGGGGGGTGTTCATATTTTAGACATTTCATACACTTCCATATAGCAGGAATTTGTGTGAGAAATTGCATACATAAATAATATAACATCCTTTGGGAGATGTTGAGAATCAAAGGTTAAAATTGTTGTTTTCGTAGGAATTAGATTTTCGGAATTCCTCCTAAAAAATCTTCTTGCCAACAGAACCTGAACTTCGCATTCAATTTAATTAACTAGATCTCCTATAAAGGGTCTACATCCTGTATAACACCCATAGAATACAACATGTAGTTGGGAATAAATGTTTCCCATTTATTATTTTTAATATGTTGTTCGTTAAAATGTTGTTGGGTTCCTTCCCTGAGTGAAATTGTATCTTAATTACTATAGTATCCTAATTTTTCACTATAGTATCCTACCTTTTTCTGATTTATTGCACTAACATTTACTGAGCATTGGCTACCTATGTTTGCTGTTGATTCAATATCTGTCAACTTAGCAACATGATATGCTTCTTTCCTATATATATCGTCCTTCTCTGATTTTACATAGACTAGATATGATCCTAAGTGACGTTGCTGATACAAATTCTGGGTAAACTTACAATACACGCTACAGCTGCTCATCGATAAGCACAACCGCTTAAAAAAAAAGGTAGAGCAGAGTAGAGTAAGGTAGGGATAAGTAGAATAGGGTAGGATCGTGTTAGCTTAGGGCTATAGAAGTTTGGGCCCATTTTGTTAAAATTAATAGAATGTAATTTCTTGTTCCTGCGTAAGGATACCAACTGGAGCAAGCATCTTAATATTTTAACTCGAACTTTTAACATTCTGATTAGAAGTTTCAGCTTTGTTTTCCCTATAGTATCCTAGCTTTACCTGATTTACTGCACTAGCATTTACTGAGCATTGGCTATTATTCATTTCCTCAACAGCTGTAGATAAATTTTCTATAACCATATTTTCTTGATTTTTAATTGAAGGCTTGGAAACTGTATTTGTCAAGGTTGTAATTGAATTATTAGTAATTGTAGCCTTGTTTCCTATGCTTAAGTCCGCCATTTTGCTCTAGTTTGACAAGAAAATACAAATATCTAGGTCCCTATACCAAAAAAAAAAAAAAAAAAACAATTGGAAAACAATATCTCAAACACGAATAAAATTTCACCAATACCTAAGAAGAAAAATAAGATTAGACCTTACCAGCAGTGAGCTTCTTGAAAAGAGGACACTTAGGGAAAGACACTGGATTTATATGAATTCTAGAAGCGTCTGTCAATACTATATATGCACTAAATTTTCACATCAAATTGTGTCACATGTAATACAGTACATTTGAATATTAAATGCACTACTTATTATATCGCATTCATAATTGTTTTTTTTTTGTTTTGTTTTGTTTTTGTTTTTTTGTTTCTGGGAACGAAACTTAAATTCCAATATAATGAAATTATACAATTTCGAGCAATAACAGAACATTAACACAGACTCACGTTCAGCGACATCCCATCCTTAAAAATCTACATTCGATCTACATTTATATACTAATTTGTTTTTCTTTTCTTTTTTTTTCAGATGACCAGAGTGTTGTATTTCCATGTAATGGTCGACAGTTGTTCAATTTCGCCTAAATCCACGCTGATACTCTCCAATCCTTATGGAGTTAATCTTGCCAACAGAATGTTTGAGAGGATTTTAAAGGATGCTGACAGAAGAGATGCCTCGACAATTATTACAATCAGTATTGTTACCTTTCTTGTTTTGTAACCTTAAAACCGTTAACAAATTTTATTTAAATCGAAATTTTATTCCACTTCCTTACCAAAATCTTTCTTTTGAAGATAAAATACGTTATGTAGGGATGTATGACTCCCCAAAATAATATTGGTTATTATACGTATATGAAAGGCAAAAGCGATACGAGTTTTTTTTTTTTAATCATTATTACTACTAACAGATACATGAAATGCTTTTAAAATATAATCTAAAATATTGACGTGTTATACTTAATACTTTAAAATGTCGTTCCGTACCCCAACTTCCTTTATATATTTCGAACCTATTACGATGGGTCCCATAATTCTGGATCTGTGGACCTTTAAAGTTTATTTTCTGTCTTTTTCAGCAACTTATAACTTTAGAAGAACGTATTTCGCACCTACGAGAGTCATTTGGGAGGGGCAACAGAGCAACAGTTCCCCTTCACGCCCTGAGTTTGAAAATGCATACTTTCTTAATAAATTGTATACCAATCTACTCAGGGGCGGCGATTATGGAGGCAAGAGAGGGCAGTTGCCCCCCTCCCCGTTTTTGAAGTGACCTCTTAATGCATATAGTTTCATATGGAAATGTAAAGTTTTTATATGTATTACTGGTTCAAAGAAATAATTGCCGTTCCGTGAGTATACTGGTACTGGTTATTTGTCTTCTCGTGGAGTTAAGAAAGCTACAGGAACTGTCTTTTAATTGCAATACAAAGCAATTAATATTGCAATTGCGTATTTCTTTAAATGTCGTAGAGTATGCTTGTAGTATGCTTGTATACTGTCTTTCATTTTCTAAGAGCAATAACCTACATTTAATGGCATGCGAGGAATTAAAAATATAAGTTGTTCATTAATCTCCAGTTTCAATATAACTTCTACCAAACAAATCTCACTATCCATTACTATGATTAATATTATCCTTTCTATTTATTTGTTTTGCAAATTTGTTATTACATAATCTGATCACACACACAATTTTCCAGACAGAATTTTAAGATGTTCATGAGGAAGGAATCAAATCTCTTCTTACACTTTCGTTGTTTAAGAGTACAAAGGGCTAGTACCTACTTGTGTTGCTCTTTCCAAATATGAAATACGACATATGGTATTTTAACTTAAAAAAAATAGTATCCTATTAGTTATACAACCTTTCGTCAAACAAAGTGTTAGAAACAACCAGGAAAACTAGGAAAACCAGGAAAACTAACATTAATATACAAATATTCAGATCATGTCTTGCCCTCGGACTTTCAACGTCCACTGAATATACTAATTAAAAAAAAAACGTGAAACTCTTATGTCAGTGGACATTTACACACACTGACACACACACACACACACACACACACACACACACACACACCTCCTGGCCAAATCTGAAATTACACCACTGTTCCGGACTGTGTTTATTATAACCTATTTTGCTTCTTTTGAGGTCCCATACAAGATGGGTATCTCATTCAAAATTCTTATATTTGTTTAAATTATAAACTAAAAAAATGAACACCGACACCAAGTTGCTTTACGAAATATTTTCGATCAAATTATTTTATAGAAGCAAACTATTAGAAAAAATAGTATCTACATCACTAATTCCTTTCACACACAAAATACAAGGCCGGAGAAAAACATGGGAGGTTGGGTTCCTAGGCGCCAGAAGAGCCTCTAATATAAATTACACATTTCCAACCTACTGCACGATCTATTCTATCGGGGACTTTTCTCTTTCTTTCTTCTCTTGAAAATTGAAAGAAGAAAAAGTACAAAATTTATTGTGTTGATCAGTTCAGAAAGAATGGCGACTTTCCCACTCGAATTAACTAGTGACTTTTAACGGCTTGCTTTGGTGTACACAGATATACACGTGCATGTTTAAAAAAAGAAGAGAAAGACGAAGTAACTACTTTATTTGACATGCATTCATTTATTACTACGAAGGTGGAAAAACCTGCCTTTCAGTTGTCCTTCACTCCTGGTTTTTCAGAGCAGGCCGCACGAACCAAGAAATTCCATTAGTGCAACACGAATGAGATGCTTGTTTCCAGGACATCACAGCGCGAGAAATAACAATAATTATTACCTTTTACATATCTTATACAAATGTATGCAAATATATGTATATAAAGTGTAATTTGTAATTGTAATTCGGAAAGAAAGCCATCTTTCGTCAATGTCTTAATATAATTAACAATGTTCTCCAGTAGTATTATCATTTAACGAAAAAAAGGAATCGAAACATGAGACATATGTGGTAATCCGTAGATCTTATTGAGCATGATATTCGTTAGTGTGGGAACCTCATCCGTTGTTCTCGACAAAATGGGGATAAAATTAATTTCTTTATAAAGCTAAAAGAACTAACGCGCGAGAACCATGCCACTTAATTAGGTGAAAATGATATTGACGTATACCCTTATTAAATTCTTTATTATGATATACTAACTGAACCTACGCTCTCTACACAGCGCATCATTCACATATCAGCATGAATTTTCTTATCTTTCCGCATAACATCTGTACGTGTCCCTTTAAAGACACAATAAATGAAAGACGTCTCGATAAAAATCGGCAGTAGGTACCATAAAGGGGTGTTTTTCGATATTTTTTTTTTCAATATCTCGCACCGTTTGCAAGATTTAATCCTACTTCCGGTTGGAGTTTCTAATTCATGTATGGTCTGTATTTTCTTTCTTCCTGTATGCAATATGTAATAAACAAATACGTTACACACACAATTAATTATAATGTCAGTGATATATGGTGTTCATTGGGCAAAACACTCCAAACAATAAAGATTCGTCTTGGATTGGAGAAATGGATATCTTTCGTTTTTCTTTATCGTTTGGTCATGAAACAAACGCCGAGGGATATAGGCTACTAACTCCATATACAAATGTGTGGTGTTGAAGGGTATAGACTGTGGGATATGATGATTTACTTTTAAAAATTTCAATACTTCCAGTGTATCCCTAAAAAAATGAAAAAAAAGAAAGAAGAACGGCTATTTTTTTTAAAAAAAATACTCAATTAGAACTGAACAATCTACACAAAATTTGCAACCGACCAGTGAAAGCAGCATCTTTCTAGAGACTACGGTTCTCGAGAAATCACTGTCAACAGGATTGGCCACAAACATATAAACTTTTCTTGACCACAAATATATAAACCTAGCACTTTAATATATAGACTAGAGGAACATGCGCTGTTTACTCAGCGCATCGTTCTATTATCATCATGAATCTCCTTTCCTGTATGCATGTCTCCTTATTCACACAAGTAAAGGATATAGACAGACTCACAAAGGAAGGAATTGCTATGTATAGATGTTGGAGTGAGTTTGTAGGAAATATGTAGAAGTAACACGATAGCAAGTGGATTTTTTTAATAAATCCATATCCGTCAGAGTACGCCTCATTGCGTCTCTTGAGGCCTTTGAAGTTGCCAGCATGTAATAGGTTTTGCCATTCAGATTTAAGCAAAACGCCTGCAATGTCCGTCAACCTGCCATACGTAACTTCTCTACTGGTTGCCTAACACAAGAGTTTCAGCCTGCAGCAGTGTTAATTTTATGGGCTCAAAACTGACCCTAAAATGTTGCTTAGAACAATACGGTGTTTGAAAATCTGAATGAGAACTGCACAATCAACATAAGATTTAGAATAGATCAGTGAAAACAACACGTTTTTAGCACTTGTGGTTTTCGAGATCTCATTGTCGAAAGGGTTGCGGACAAACTTATAAACATAGACTAGCTAAACCTGCGCTCTCAACACACCGCATCATTCACATAATAATATGAATCTTCTTGTCATTCCTCATAACATCTATACATGTCCCTTTACAGACACAAGTGAAAGACATCTTGATAAAAATCGGCAAAACGTACCATAAAGGGGAGATTTTTTCGATTATTTTTTTTTTTCAATATCTCAGACTGTTTACAAGATTTGAGCCTACTTTCATTTGGAGTTTCTAATTCATATATGATCAGTGTTTTCTTTCTTCTTGCATCTGCATGCAGTATGTAATCAGCAAATACATTAGACACACAATTATTTATAATGTCAATGAGATATGCTGTTCATTGGAGAAAACACTAAAAACAATAAAGATTTATCTTAGCCTATAGAAATGGTTATCCTTCTTTTTCTTTCACTATCGTTTGGCCATGAAGCAAACGCCTGAGGGATATATACTCCTATATGCAATAATGTGGTGTTGGAATGTATAATTTGTAGGATATGACGCTTTACTTTTTTAAAATTTTTTAACACTTCCAGTGTATACCCCTAAAAATGTAATAAAGAAATAATGGCCATGTTTTTTTTTTTTTTTTTTTTTTGTTTCAAATATTCAATTAGGACTGGGCACTCTACACAGAATTTGAAATCGACCAGTGGAAACTGCAATTTTCTAGCACTTGTGGTTTTCGAGATCTCGTTATCGAAAGGATTGGAGACAAACATATAAACCTAGTAGTTTAATATATAGTAACTAGCTGAACCTGCGCTCTCTACACAGCGCATCGTTCGCATATGAGCATAAATTTCCTTCTAATTCCTCGCAACATCTGTACATGTCCGTACACAAGTGAAAGACGTCTTGATTTTTAAAAAATCGGCAAGGGGTATTACAACGATAACGTTGTATATTATAAAATTTACCTGTGCCAATTTACAAGAAAAAGAATCAGAGGCGAATTATGTGAGCAATTTTATATAATGAAAAGAGATATATGTAAATTATTTTCGATTGTCAATTTTTCGTATATAGTTGCTATGGTTACAATGTAAATGTAATGAATAGAGACCGGATGTTAGGCAAAATGCCTATTCTCTAATATTAAAGATATGATCAAAAATGTCTTTTTAAAGTTTATATAGGGGGTTATAAACGCGCCATAGACGCACGCACTTGCATTACCAACATGTATGAAAGGTTTCTTTCATCAAGCATCTTGAAAGAATTTTTTGCCCACACACGTACCAACGTGCTGTCCAACATACTGAAAGTAGTTTGAGAAATGTGGAGGACGAGGAAACGCGTGCTTTTTCTTTCTGCAACTGCACGACCTTGGCATGCGACGGAGGAGAGACTCACGTGATTTCTTCCGCTGTCGTGATTGGCGGACCTAAATATAAAACAGCCACCTTGCATGAACGAGCCCATACACGGTAAACATGCACGCAGAACGGCAAAAACATCAAACATGTTTTCAGAAGATTTTGAAAACTTTTAACATGAATGAACGAGGCCATACACGATCAACTTGCCTGTGGTTTTATCATTTTTCATACAAGTCGGGCTGTTTCTTCAGGCATGTGTTTACGTGTATGGGCTGCTATAGTTTCGATTTAAGCCAATTTTATTTTGCCTATTTCGACCTTTACTGCCTAAATAATTGCTTTCGTGCCTAATATTGCCTATTCTATGCATTTTCTTCAAAATAAGCCTTCATTGGGAAAATATATAATTTATGTAACATAATACACACATATTTACTTATAATATGTGTTTGTAAACACAAGCTCATGGTACGTTACAATATATATACAGGATGAACTTCAACGATGTTCACATACTTCGGGAGGTGATTCGTGAAATGAAAAGAAGATAAACGTCCTCTTGAATGTCACGAATTATCTCCTGAAGTATGTGCGCACCTTTATGTCCCGTTCCAATTGTCAGGATTCGATTTTCAATTCCAATTTGGCACCCCTGTCACTCGAACACGACGCAGAATTCGACAACATCCAACATGCACTTTTTGTCTTCTTTTCATGTCACGAATCACCTCCCGAAGTATGTGCACATCTTTTAGATTCACCCAGTATGTGCAATGCATAACATGCCTCGTTTTTGTACATACAGTAAAAGAAGATAGAAGATATTATTTAACAAACAAGTATATTTCTATATTCTCTGAACATTATCTATGACTTGAATCTATTTTTAATGGTATTGAGTATTTATCTTCATTATTTCGAGTTACATTTTAGTGCCTATTTTACTGCCTATTTTTAAATTTTAAGTGCCTATTTGCCTGCCTATTTTCCAGGTTTTTAGTGCCTCAACATCCGGTCTCTAGTAATGAAGAATAAGTCAAGATATACGGCTACGTGTGTTTAATCATTAAAACTAATACCAAAATAATAATTTGTGTTTATCTTTATACATAAAAGGAACCAGGTAATAATTAAATGCTATATCAAAAATTGTTATAGCTAAATAGTGTGTATTGAAACAGAAATATATTTATGATATTGAAGATGATTAACCTTACAGTATCATAAAGGGAAGATTTTTTCGATTATTTTTTCTCAATATCTCGCACCGTTTGCAACATTTGAGCCTACTTCCAGTTGGAGTTTCTAATTCATATATGACCAGTGTTTTCTTTCTTCTTGCATGCAGTATGTAATAAGCAAATGCATTATATATACAATTAATTATAATGTCAGTTATATATGATGTTCATTGGGCAAAACACTCAAAAAATAAAGATTTATCTTACAAAGGTACATTCGCGAAGTGTCCCATCGGGATTCGTCTAAAATTGGTTTAAATGAAAAGTTCTCCGCGGCCCAAAGTGTATTGTACTGTTTTAGCTGCCCATACGGGTAATTTGCATATTTATGGGCCTTCATATATCCGGAATTCATAAACTACTATAAAGCTTGGTCACAAAATTCCTTTCAGTTTCTTTAAGTGTAAGTGAACATGAATGTGGGCATATGCAAAACAAATTGAATCAAGTACTGTTTCTCTGACACGTGTTATCCACACCAGCTGCCATCTTGGATCCGCCATATTGGATTCAACTTTCTTTTTTTTTTCAAATTTGAATAGGTGCATGTGATACATCAAATTCATACAAAATTTTCTCGGAAATTCATTGGTGTAGTGAGTTTTACGGTAGCTTGTACCGTTTGCAAGATATTGCATGTTAAATGTGAGGCACTTCATAAATTCAACCATTAAAAAGTTGTGTAGGGCCCGGTATGTATATGTGATCTTTTACATGATTTATTGTCGAGGAAATGTTTTATGAACGTACATACATACAGACACACAGACGTAAATAGGATATGATAGATCTTCACCAAAGTATGGTTGTATCTAGATTTATATTAGGCATTTTGTTCGTAATACAATACTTCCTTGTTATAGTATAACATGGAAGTAATAACAATCACTTACAGAAATGTAAGATTATGACACCAATGTTGTAGAGAGTTTGTTTATACCTACAGTACTTTTCCAGTTAGAAATTGTTTTGATTTGTCAACATCAAAAACGTAAGCGTAACTGATATTACTCCGCAATGTCTATTCGCGAAGTGCCTAGAGGGATTTACTGGTTGTGATGATAGAGGGATTTACTGAGCCGTTGCATTCCCAACATGTCTTATATTCATGGATTTAGAAGAGGCATTTGATAAGGTTTGGCATTATGGGCTCATTCAAAAACTTCAGTCGCTCAACTTTTCCATGTGCTATTTGAGGCTCATTCACTCATTTCTTACAAATCGAATTGCTTACGTCACTGTTGGTAATGTGCTTTCTTGGCCTGTATTTCCGTTTACTGACGTTCCTCAGGGATCAACACTTAGCCCTTTACTATATATACTTTATGCTTCCGACATACCTCCAACTCCGCACAATGTGTTCACTTTTCAATATGCAAACGATACGGCTTTCCTCGCTCTTAGCAGAACTGTATATCAACTTAATACTGCTCTTCAGATCACACTCAATAATTTCATCACTTGGTGCAAGAAAATGCATTTAACAATCAACGAAGAAAAACACAAGCAGTATTGTTCTTACCACCTAAAAGACGTTCCAGAGTTCACAGGAACCCAACTCTATTACGAGTCTCTACAGATGGATATCTTATACATTCTACACCCACGGTCACCTACTTACGAGTGGTCTTCGATTCTAAGCTTATCTGGAACGCCCACCTAAAAATACTAACAGATAAGGCTAAAAATCGATTGAATCTCTTACGTCGACTCACTGGAACAACTTGGGGCTTAAAAGCGGATGTCTTGTTTCACACCTATAAGGCGTTCCTCCGCCCAATCCTCACTTATGGACATACTGCCTGTTGTAATACTTTTGCTTCTTATGACGAAAAGCTCTGCATACTGGAGAGACACGTTATTCGTCTAACTTATCGCCTTAAACTACCATATCCCACATGTCTCACCTATGAATACATCTCCCTTCCGAAAATTACGGAATATCTTGCAGAACTCCGTATTAGATGTCAACTCTCGCTTACACACAGGTCATTCGCTCTTTTTAGACATTCTTCACTTCGACGCTCTCACCGACTCCACCTTTCGGTACAAACTTTCACCATTAAATATATTTATATCTCTATATATCAACAACACACACCTGACACCGGACGAACGAGAAATCTACGATATTTATTTCATTCCCGATCACATTCCTAATCGTTTTCCATTATTGCACACAGATCCTCACCATTAACAAGGGCTTCCCTCTGTGTTCATTAGTCCCGAATCGCCCCGGGACAGAATATATAATCCTGCATCTGTCTGATCAACACATTTATGTTTCTGACGTGCTGGCACTTCATCTCATTTATCATCTTCACTTTTTCACAATATCACTGGCCATATTCTGCACCTGATTGTCTTGCACTGATGATTAGTTATATGTCTAACTTTTTCGCACTTCTTTCACCTTTTTCTCTTTGCAAAATGTAATTATGCAATCTAAGTTATTGTAGCACTATATATTATATATTTATCAACAAAATAAAAATAAATGTAGTATGATGACATAAAATTAAATGATGATGATTCCACAACCTTCATAGTCTCTTCCACTCCAGCTGC
Organism: Thermobia domestica; assembly: GCF_964235325.1. Classification (NCBI taxonomy): domain Eukaryota; kingdom Metazoa; phylum Arthropoda; class Insecta; order Zygentoma; family Lepismatidae; genus Thermobia; species Thermobia domestica. Next base: position 174,503,115 of record NC_137466.1, read on the forward strand.
TAATAAAGAATATCTCTTAACCCATCTCTTACCATTTCTTGCAACTTTTGTATAAACGAGTCACATGTCAAAGAGAGGGCGTATCCCTCTGAGAGGCCGGAGGACAAAATCTATTTAATGAAGACCATAATCACAAAAGAGAAACCTTATCATCTCTTCCTCCTTAAGAAAAACGTTTTTAACATACTTTCCCAAAGATTTGCTTTGCTATGCTCTGAAGCGAAGTGTAATCTCCTATCCCACTATTCCTGGTCACTGAAGTTAAATCTCTGTGTGTATCGGTTGAGAGACTTATCTAGCCCACCTCATCAGATACCTATGAAGGTTGATAGCCTCTTTGGCCCACCTAGATCACTACTCAAACGGGTGGTCTTCTTCAAACCTGTAACCTACCTGAATAGACGACCTTCGCTATGGCTTCTGGACAAGGCCTCAGTCCAACTGGACAACCTCCTGTTGTTGCTCAGGGTCCTTCTCTGGCGGCGGCAAAGATCGACAAACGAAAAGTCCGCCAAGAGTCAGAGCCGAGTAGTCCAACGGCTCACTCTACAACAGCTGCTACCTTTTCTGCTTTTCTCCAGATGACACCTCCAACCAAACGTCATCATACACTGAGTCCTCGTCAGCACCTAGCAATATGGATATCGGGATTCCCGGAAAATCATCATCTAAACCAGTAGTTCATTCTTTTCTTCTTACCAAATACCATGATTAAAAGCAGATTTACTTACGTCTACTCAAGTATGTTCCACGATCGGATGTCAAGCAGCTAATACCTACCAAGAATGGTATTATCATCCGATCGACAGATCCTAACATGGCAAACACTCTTCGTAATACCTACTCTTCCGAGATCTTCGGCGCCTCGGCAAACCTTCAAAAGCTTTCATCATACCAGGCGAAGCAGCCTCCACCTCCTCGCAAGCCTCCAGCTCTATCTGTTGTCATATGAGGAGTAGATCCACAGTTCACGGATGCCGAAGTCGCTGATGAACTTAAGCTTTAGGGTCATTCAATCCTGAAATGCATTCGCATAAACGCATCTGGACCTACTTATATGATTCAAGTCCTCACAAACAGCCAAGAGAGCACAACAACCGATCACTATCGACAAATTTTTGTCATTTCCCACTGTTAACTTGCAGAACATACATCCATTTCTTCGTCAACATATTATCCAACAAGTACAACTCGCTGATAAAACTATCCTGCATGTCAACTTTACCGGCACTTACTCCAACAACTACGCTCATTTTCATTCTACAGTTCATGAATCTGCAATCTAACTTCTCTCCATCTATTTTCCTTATTTTTCATTATGGCAGTACATTTTCTCTTTCTGAACATTCGTTCTCTACAATAAATAAATAAAAAAATAAATAAATAAAACAAGCCTTTGTTTGAGCAGCTACTTCTGGAGGAATACGTTCATTTTTCTTCTCAACGAAACATTTCTTAATCCTAAAATCTCATGCAAACTCTCATCCTATCATATTCTTCGACACGATAATACCATCCCCACTCGCCGTGCTAATGGTGGCGTAGCTATTGGTTTTCCACACACTATTTCACATAGAGTACATGCTACTGGAGACAAATCGCTGCCTGAACATTTTATCGCTATCTTATATTTCAAACAATGTTACGTCACTGTTGCTACCATCTATATACGACCAGGCCATCCTGTTCTTCTAAGTTTCTTTGAATATATTTCTGACAATTTCCGGACTTACATCATCATGACTGATATTAATTACCATAGTCGCTCAGATCATCAAAAACGCACCTTTTGCAATTATATTCAGACCCAAACAACGGGATTTATTCATCCTATTCCTAAACTGACTCGTTCGGCTTCTAATACAACCCCCGATATAGTCATAACATCACCCAATATTCTCTCCAAGCTCACTCTGACTGTGCTTGACCCCCTTGCAAGTGATCATATTCCAATCAAGGCTACTCTTCAAAATACAGGTACACCTCAATCCATTCCTCCTACAGCCCCCCGCACAGTGGCTTGTTTCGACCGTGTGCGATAGCCTCACTATAGGGAGTATCTCTCTAACAGACTAACACTTTTATCAGCACCAACCACAGAGCCTGAACTATACGACACTATCCATACAGTTACTGACAGTATTCATCAGGCGTCCTTGCAGTATATTCTCAGATTACAATTGATCCGTATAGACCAAAATTGCCGCCACAATACTTACCTTTAATACGTCGTCCCCGTCAGCTTTATCGAGATTTTACTCGCACGGGCGATCTGGAATCGCTTCGGCAATATCGCCAATACCAAGGGCAGTGCATAATTATCTCGTGGCATAGAAGACCAGAAGCTGGATAAAAACCTGTAATACCCTCTCTGATACGGCACATCCCACTGGAAACGCTTTCATCTGTTCACTGGTAAAACCTCTCGCCCTTCATATCCACTCATTCTCAATGATACGCCATTACACGCTGATGTGAACAAAGCCAATGCCTTCGCTGACTAACTTCAAGGTGTCTTCACGCCTCTTGGACCTGCCCTTTCAGCTCGCACTCATCCTACTGACCGGTTCAATCTCAACTCACCATCACTCCAACCTCATGTTGATCATCTTCTACCCGACAATTCACCATTGACAGCTCCTGTTACCGTCACCAAATTACTATCACCGTCGCTCGTAGGTGCACTACTGCTTCAGAGCTAGATTCTACTACGTATCGCCATATCAAAGAAGGGCCATACATTCTCCATTATCTTCTGTCTCTCATCTTCACGTTTATCCTCCGTACTGGTTTCATCCCTAACGATTGGAAAACATCTAAAAGTTTAATGTTCCTGAAACCGAACAAACCAGCTTCATTTGTGTCTTCCTATCGCCCAATTCAGCAAGATACTCGAACGGATACTTGTCTCTCCTCTACACATACATCTCGCTGATCACAACCTAATTCTCTTTCATCAGGCCGGATTCCGTCCGAATTAAGTATTAATGATCACTACTCCACCTAACCACGTACATCACTGCCCAATTTAATCAATTTAAGCCTTCCTGTCTCGTCCTTTTCGATTTAGAAAAGGCTTTCGATAAAGTTTGGAATCTCGGCCTTTTATATAAACTACTTTCTTTCCGACTGCTAATCTGTTATATTCGCTTCATTTACCATTTTCTCTCAAGTCGGCTGACCTACGTTCCATTAACAATGTTCTCTCTCACCCTGTATTTATCCATTCTGGTGTTCCTCAAGGCTCTGCTCTGTCTCCGCTTTTTTACTTACTATATGTAGCTGACTTCCCTACTCTCCATCCAAATGTCAGTCTTTTTCAATATGCAGATGATACGACTTTTCTGGCAATGGCAAATACTATTTAACACATCAACCACACCCTTCAAACTGCCATCGATGCTTTCCTTCAGTGGTGTGATACGTGGCGACTCAAGCTTAACGCCAATAAAACTCAAGCCATTATCTTTCTACTATCAGGCAAACGCAGTCGGGTCCATCGCAATCCATCCAACCTCAGTATTGGGATTGCAGGTACACCACTTGCTGCTAGTCAGACAGTTACGTATCTGGGCATCATCTTCGACTCACATCTGAAATGGTTTGCTCATCTCAAAATCTTGCTCTAAAAGCGACCAACCGACTGAACTTACTCCGACGCCTAGCTGGGACTACCTGGGGACTGAAACCTAAAATACTACTTAACACCTACAAGGCATGCTTACGCCCTGTTTTGACTTATGGCTTTACAGCCTGGCTTTCCGCACCCGAGGCATACTACCACCGACTTCAAATTCTTGAGCGCCAGGCTCTACGCCATGTCTTCCGAATTAAATTACCAAGCCCTACACGGGACTTATATGACAGAACGCCTTTTCCACACATTCTCTATCACCTAGAAGACCTCGGACTCAGGTACGTTACAAAGCGATTCCAGACTCACCATCCATTGCTCTTTGATGCTATGCACCACGAAGCCACTCTCCGCAAACTTTCAACTATTCTCCGGCATTCTCCATTCTCTCTGCTGTTTACTCTGTACCACTACGTCCTCCCACCAAATAGCCTCGACTTTCAACTTCTTGAAGACTTCCTCATTGCAATCCCGCACCATTCATCACTCCATCTTATGTTGCACAGTGACCTCGCCGCACTAACAGGGCTCCCCTCGTCTCCATTACGTCCAGAGCAACCCCTGGACAGAAGATAACACTCATTCGTCTCTCTAACCCTCTTCTCTATGTTGTGTTGTGATGTCAAGTGTGCCTCATAGTTTCATTTTCATTTTCACCGATACTTTGCTCTCTCCGCTCTCATGTTGAATTGTTCGCCAGTGTATATATATTTCCCTTTTACAGACCTGATGATTACGGTTAAAGGCCATAATGTCCTCTAATGATAATGAAGTCAAGATATAATAAAGTTAATAAAATCTCCTTTGCCTGACGACAATAGCCCAACACCTGTCAACTCCGCATCCCAAATAAAGGGCGTAACCCTTTGGGTGGGTGCTAGCTGCGGCTAGCAAAAAAAGCGGTTTTAATTGGTATTGTAGCATTTTAATAGGTAGATATAAATATAATAATAATATATACTGTAGATACTAGCAAAATGACAGTTAGAGAGAGAGAGAGACTAAATTTATCATTTGCTCTTCAAATTAATTTTGATTTCTGTTTAACTAAAATATTGTCCAAATAGAAGGCATTTATGAGTCGATAAACAGCGGATCTAGAAAGTAAAAACTGGAGGGGGGCTGCCAGAACCCAGACTATGATAATTATATCATAAGTTTACTATAAACTTTCAAAAATATATGAACAATAGCTTAAATTATTTTTCTTATTCAAAGAACTAGGGGACCTAAGACCCCCGGCCCTGGGATAGATCCGCCACTGTGGATAAATCACATCGAGCTTAACAAGATAACATACTTGAAGATAAATTTTCATGTATAGTTTTCGAGAAAATAGAAAGACGAACTTTTCTGCTGATAATATAAAAACGTTGTTTGTTGAATAATAAATATCTTTTTTTTTTATTTTGCTGCTAAAAATATTTATTTATTTGTGTACTACATGTACAGCATAATATACTGTGAACTAATATATTGTCTGTTTTTTTCTTAAAGTGATACACGTATATACTCTTCACGTTCTTGTTACCCTTAAATTCTGCAATAAGATTAGTGCATTTTAAAAAAAAATGCAAATACATTAAGATTACCATTATATCCAAATAATAGGTGAAGACTTTAGTTTAACGTTCTATGGTTATACTTCGTAGGTAAAAGACGCAGAATGTGAATGAAAAAAAAAAAAACAGAATATAGGCGCCAATCTTGGGGGTGTGAGGAGTCCCGGGCACCCAATGAAATTTGCTTGGTTTGGTACAGTGGTATGAAAGACCTCATTGATGCCTCGGCTTCAATGCTATAGTCTGCGAAACCCGAATTGGCGTGTGACATCAGCCAATAAGCTCTCAGTACGCTGTTACTAAACCGTCAGGAAGGAATCTAATCGTTTATAGTCTAATTGTCCAGAAATACGAACAAAATCAATTATGAATGATTAGATTCCTCCCTGAAGGTTTAGTAATGGCGCACTGCTAGTTTATTGGCTGATACCACACGCCAATGCGGGTGACGCGGACTATAGTCTAGTATCCAGCGCGTGTGCGTTGTCCCGGGTTCGATTCCTAATGAGAGAACATTGAGCGAATTTCAGTAATTCGGAGTCCATCTTAAACTGTTGGTCTACATCTCATAGAGCCTCGGAGCTGATACGAGACTTTAAACTTTATCAAATTGAAACATCGAAATGACACATTTGGCTGTTTTTATTAGTGCTCTTATGTGGTGCATAAAATTGATTCTTACTCACATATAGCTTTTCAACAAAGCATTTTGGAACTTTATTGGTGTATATAAAAGAATATTTGCAAGATTTATGCAAGAGACCATGTCTTCAAGTCATAGAGTACTCGCCTCTGAATGTGAGGATTCCCTGCTTCGATTTGACTTTGAGATGCAACATTGTTCACTTATTTCCTCCCACAATCACTACTGGTAAATTAATAGAATGGCGCTGTAGGAGGAAACGGAAGAATACAAAGAAAACACACGGACAAGATATTCTCCAACATATGGGCTGGGATCGAACCAGAAACTCATAGTTCTATCACTTATCCGCCCTCTAATAATCTTGAAGATTTATTACCGTAGAAACAGAAGAATGCATCACTGGATTCCATCTTATGACACACATTTTCACAATGAAAACATTGAAATAGTTTCATTTAGTATTTCTTCAGGCATATTTCCAGGGAAGAAGGTCTTTGTTCCACTCAGACCGGCCAACCACTGGTGCTATTCAGTCAGTTCGCACCGGTTCGCTTGTTAACCGATTGTTAACAATATTTCCAGTACACAGACACACACACATTACCTAGTTAAGAGTGAAAGAAAGAAGTGAAACAAATTATGTGCGTGAACATAGCAGAACCCATTTTCGGAAATCCAAAATAAACCTTGGAAATCGTTTGTTCACTATTTTTCCATAATTTTTTCGTTTGTTCACGATTTATAAACAATTTATATCAAAAACAAAATGGCCGGTGCCAACTGCACGTAATAGAACTCATTTTTAGAAATTCGAAAGAAAACAAAAAAACATGTAGATCGTTTGTTCACGATTATTCACATAAATATGTTTACGATTTATAGATTATTTATGCCAAAAACAAAATGATCGGTTCCAACTTTACGTAGCAGAACCAATTTTCGGAAATCAAAAATAAACCATGCAGATAAGATTGTTGTGACAACTACAATCAAAGAAAGAATTCTAGCAGGAAACAAGGCGTATTATGCTAATTCATAAATACTTAAAAACAAAAGCATTGGCAGGCAAACCAAGATGAAGATTTACAAAACGACAATTACACCGATAGTCACAGCGCAGAAGTATGGGCGTTATCCAAAGAAAACGAAGAAAAACTACGAATATTCGAAAGGAAAATAATTAGAAAGATTTTCGGGCCAATCAGAGAAAATAACGAATGGAGAAGCAGAACCAACAAAGAAATAGAAGACATCTTAAGAGGAGAAGATATTATACGGTTTATAAAAGCGCAACGGCTGCGATGGGCGGGACATGTAGAAAGAATGGAAGAAGGACGACTAGCAAAGAAGATATTACATGAAAAGATATTTTCCACGAGAAGAAGACGTAGACCAAAGCAAAGATGGTACGAGGATGTAATCAAGGATCTGAGAATATTGAAAGTTAAGAACTGGAAAGGAAAAGCAAAGAACAGAGAAGAATGGAGGCGCCTGGTGAATGAAGCCAAACCCCACCCAGGGCTGTAGAGCTGTATGGTAAGGTAAGGTAAGGATAAGATTGTTGTATCTTTTGTACTTCTATTAACATAGCAAGAGTGTTTATTGCAAATTTCAGCAGAAGAGTGAGCTTGTAGATTGCAAATTTTTCACAGCCAAAACCAAATGGGCCTATTTGAAGAACATTACTTTCCTCTGTACATACCAGAAGATTAATGGATTGCGGAGAATCGGTAAATTTTAAGTGTCTTTGTTCTTAGAAATTCTTACAGATACAGGATTAAACAAATGATCTCAGAAAAAGGTATAAGCGGTTATTCCTTAATTTGAAATGCTCAGATAAGAAGAATGAGAACTGGGATCGTGTGAATGTAGTGGTGAGGGTTATTTATATTTAAAACACGTTATACCATCATTATCGACAATTCTCGATCCATTGCTAGATGAAAGTCGTCCCATTACTTTTTGAGAACCATCTATCTTAGACAATTCCTTTAGAAGATATCCGCAATGCTACATGATTTAGTCACACCACATCGCATTAGTATGCTATGTTGGTCCCTACATATCACAATAGAATTATGTATATATATATATATATATATATATACACTTTTCCGTCCACAAGATCTCTCAGATTACATTATAATGTACCACGTGCTTGTGTTTACAAACACCCAATATATCCTCCTATTTATAAAATACAAGCACGTGCACCTTAATATGGAGTACTACAAGTGCAGATGACGGGGGCAACAGTGACACCACCACTCACATGACGACGGGGGAACAGCAGTGGCATTGCCTCACCTGGAGCCTCTATATACCGAAGATAATTCCATGGACAGCTATCAGTCTTGGTTGGTCAAGCCCTCCTTTACCTTGCTTCGGAGCTCTCGGAGATACCCAACCTAAAGCCTCTAGTTAGTTTGCTTCGGAACTCTAGACTTTCCTTCCTCCCGCGTAGCTTGTTTCACAACTCTGTCGGGAATCCCAACCTCAGTCACTTAACTTGCCTCGGAGTTCTATGGCTTTTTACCCCCCCTCTCTCTGCTTGCTTTGAAGCATTGGGAATTCCTAATCCACTCCATCTAGCTTGTTGCAGAGCTCTGTGGAGATTCTGCCATAGGCCACTCAGACGTTGGTTCACCTTTCTCTATGTTGTATTAGAGAAATTATATTTTGTACTATTCTTGTAGAATACTGTTTATAGGAATTTTTTTTATAATAAAAACGGTAGTGGGATTCAATTCTGGACTAGTGTTGCCACGAGACGAGACATTTCTCGTGTCTCGTCTCGTCTCGTCTCGTAAACGAGACGAGACACGAGACGGGACAGAACCCTCTTAGACGAGACACGAGACGAGACAGACTACTTGTCTCGTCTCGAAAACGAGACGAGACGGGACGTCTCGTGAAATGTCTCGTCTCGTCTCGTGTCTCGAAAATGAAAACGCTGGCGGGAATGGCCAAGATTGAAATTGCCAGTGGTCATATAGATTGCAAAAGGAAAATCCCCTTTGTGAGAAAACATGTTGAAAAGCCTTCATAGAAAAGTGTCCTCTGTCTATTGAATGAAACAATCGTGATACATGAGCTTCCAGGAATATTATCCTTAATGCCTTGTCCCCAATTCCCCTTGCTGTAAACTGAGGAATTCTCTTTTTTTTTTAATATTATTTCTGGCTGGAACGATGACAAACAAAATCAAAGACAGGGAAGATTTTTACAAGGTCAAGAAACCGAACTACCACCACCATCTATTCAATTTGAAAACTGGGTAAGGTCTACACTTGTCTTTATTCTCTGGTGGCGGTATTCTTTTTGCTATATGAACCGAAAACGGCAATTGAAGTATGTCATCTTGCAACTAAAATTTTGTCTTCTCTCTCTCTCTCTCCCTCTCTCTCTCTCTCTCTCACACACACACATACACACACACATAAAAACACACTTTTACCATTTTACCAATCGCTCGCTTATTATGCAGCAGTCATGTTGTAAAATTCACCTCTTCGTTTGGAAGGCGGGCGGACGACAAAAGAAGCAAAGATATTATCGACGAACCCTTCACATTGTTTGCTTTCAGCAAATTTATGATACTAATAATAACACTTTAGGTAAAGAAGTTTTACAGGGGGACCTACGTTTTGTTACGCGGAAATGTTTGATCTGACCAGAGTGCGAAATTGCCGTTGAAAGCAGAAAATATCATGAGAATGATCAAAATTCGAACATTGAAGAATATAATTAACAGAAAAGAAATAGGATGCCCAAACCATATTTTTAAACCTGCTATAAAATGTATATCCTATATTTTTACTAATTCCTTACTCCCATGAAAGTATCCTGGGGAGGATATTCTCTCCATTTTTTTCAGACTGAAATCCTTTTATCCCATACGATCCCCCCCCCTGACACAGTACGAAAAAACAAATGTTGTTAAAATCCATACACATGACTCTTCCGGGACTCAACCCGGGGCCTTCAAGCCGATGGTCTATCGCCGCAGACCGCTCGGCTTGATATGAAGATGTACGTTGTATGATTGCGAATAGATCCCGACAATATAAGGAACTTTAATCCAAAATGGCCACCCAAAAATCAACTTTTTTTTTTTAGCCATTAGCTAATCTGGGTGTACTGTCATGAGTTTGTTACACAAACGGGGCAACCACCACATAGTAGCACACACCCCGCGGTTATGGGAACAGATTTGAACCATGGAGATGAAGACTGGCCCCAAGCATTCTTTCGTCCGATGTGTCGTTCAGCTCCCATTACTATGGTACTTTAAGTAGAGCTTAGTGTGCAGTAACATATAAAATTTCAATCAAATACTTTCCATTACTCAATAAAATTATTTGGTTCCGAGCTTTTTTTTAAAAAAATAATAATAATTGCAACAAATCTATATATGCTAAAATGGAAAGTAGTTTTTGGATTGTTATGGGTTAACACTGTGAAACCTAAAGGCTGGAATATATGAAATCAAAGCGTACATACATATCTATCTCTCTATTTATCTATATATCTTTCCATCTCTCTCTCTCTCTGTATAAAGCAAGTTATACGATAGTGTCGGGGATGATGACACCTTTACATCGAACTTTGCTTGTCGTGTAAACATTATTTAACATTAGTGTCTTCATCTTCGACGTACCTATGAGCAATTTACTGTATATTCGTGTATTGAAACTGGTGAAACAAATTTCAATGTTTTAGAATGAAAAAAAAAAAAAAAAAAAGGAGCCAGGGTCGAGAAGCCTCAGACAACTAACAGCAGAGATATATTATCTTGTAAACTATTTGTCCTTGCCTTGTGAGCTTATTTGAATTTATTTTTAAGACCTTTAGGCAACTTTGACCGAATGGATGATGATGGGAAAATTAGTGGAATGAAGAAAGTGGTAGGATACTAGACAACTTCGAGAAAACACACACATTCGAAAAATGAAATGAAATGAAATGAAATCTTTGAGTTTTACGTCCCACGGTTATGCCGGTAACGCTAAAGGAGACAGTGATGATGAGTAATGAATGAAATGGTGGAATGAAGAAAGTGGGAGGAAACGGGAGAACCCCAAGAAAACCCACGCACACGGTGTTTGTCCACCACAAAGTTCACTTGGCGGGGTTGGGATCGAACCCGAGACCCCAAGCATCAGAGGTGAACGCTCTACCACTGAGCCATCGCGGTCCCCACACACATTCAATGTTTGTCCACCACAAAGCTCACATGGCACTAACCGAGATCGAACCGACTACCACATACACCAGAGGTGAAGGCTTCACGGTGTAGCTACCGTGACATTCCTTGTCTTGTGTGTTCTGGGTAATACTTGTAACTTACAAGGGAAGACAGGGAGATTATATATCGAAGTGGAAGATGGTTTATATACCAATCGAAAGCACTAATGAAGCCTATTACAAAACTGTAATAAAAATTTTCCGAATGCATATACTATGCGAGTTATATGGATATATAGAGTGTCTAGATAATCCGTTACCACCCCTTGAAATCGCAAACGATAAGACTGATGACAAAACTCGAAAACATGTTTGATCATTTTAAAAGTACAACGTATCAAAGCAAAAATTCTTGTCACAAGGCCACCCGCAGTGTATTGGGCGGGGTCCAACTCAAAAATTACAAAAGGTAAGGGGGTCAAGTAGCACATCGTTCGAAACTTCTTGGGAAATGAAAGAAGACGGAACAAGTCTCAATACTCTAAAATTACCTTGTGCAAAATGGCGGCCGGTCAAACTGTCAGCAAAAACGTCATTGTAAAGTCGATGGCCACCCAAAAAATATCCTGAAACGGTGATGCAGATGTCAAAACAGGAAAACATGTGTGTCATCATTTCAAAAGTACAATGATTGGAAGTAAAAATATTTGTCTGAGGGTCCTCCACAATGTCCCAGGCGGGGTCATGTTCAAATTGTTCAAATGGCAAGGGAGGTCAAGTAGCACATCGTTTAAAGCTGTTATTAAATGAAAGCAGAAAGAACAAGTATGGACGCTCTACGATAATACTGTGCAAACATCTTGCATTTTAGTTGTTCTTTCTGTAACCGGGTTTTAGTTTATTTTCACTTTAATTCTTGTACTCAACGGAAAGAAAGGAAATGCCCCTACTGTGAGATTCTGCTCTTTGAGCCCAATAATATTTAAATAAAGAAAAAAATAATAAAATAAAAGCAAATTAAGACATAAAGAAAAGAAACGACAACATTTGACATCTTTGAGTATAGAACTGACTAGTTAATATATGATGTACTTCCACGAACATAAATAAGTAAAGGTTGGAGCCATCAGAAGTAAAGACTCTTACCTCTACTTATTTATGTTTATGACTGCACAGCAGTGGTACTTATGCTCGTTATCTGGTTTATCAATTATAAAATGATTCAAACGAATGAATTCCTTGCACCAGGAAGAGTAAATACGTACAAATGTCTCAGAATGAAAACAAGTGCCGATTGCAAAATGGAAAGTGAACGTGCTCAGAAAATCGAAATGAAGATGTACATTTTGACCGGCCGCCATTTTACACAGGGTAATTTTAGAGGATCGAGACTTGTTCCGTGTTCTTTTATTTCTCAACAGCTTTATTTGACCATATTTGCCATTTGAAAATTTTGAGTAGGACCCCGTCTGGAACCTTGTAGAGGACCCTGGGACAAACATTTTTACTTTCAATCATTGTACTTTTGAAAAGATGACACACATCTTTTTCTTTTTTGACATCTGTCTTACCGTTTCAGTTTTTTTTTCTTTCTTTGGAGGGTGGTCATAGACTCTACAATGACGTTTTTGCTGACAGTTTGACCGGCCGCCATTTTGCACAGGGTAATTTTAGAGAGTTGGGACTTGTTCGTCTTCTTTCATTTCCCAAGAAGTTTCGAACGATATACTACTTGACCCCCTTATCTTTTGTAATTTTTGAGTTGGATCCTGCCTGGGACTCTGCGGGTGGCCCTGGGACAACAATGTTTGCTTTGATACATTGTACTTTTATAATGATCAAAAACGTGTTTTCCAGTTTTGGCATCTGTTTCATCGTTTGCGATTTCAAGGGGTGGAAATGGATTTTCTGGACACCCTGTATATTCATATGACTCGCACAGTATATGCATTCGGAAAATTTTTATTACAGTTTTGTAATAGACGTCATTAGTGCTTTCGATTGGTATATAAACCATCTTCCACTTCGATATATAATCTCCCTCTCTTCCCTTGTTAGTTGTATCTTGATTAGCATGGCGCAGCCTGCTACATTTAATTTCGTTCCCATGGTATGCTGCTATATTTTTACGAGACAAGACGAGACAAAACGAGACAGAACGAGACAAACGAGACGAGACGAGACGAGACGGGACGGGACAGAACCTCTCGAGACGAGACACGAGACGGGACGAACACATTTTTTCGAGACGAGACACGAGACGAGACATGCATTGCACGAGACGAGACGAGACAGCCTGAAATCTCGTCTCGTCTCGTCTCGTGGCAACACTATTCTGGACTATAATTTTCTCTACCAAAGCTCCAGCAAACCCTATATAGGGAGTACTTTACTCTCTCTCTCTCTCTCTCTCTCTCTCTCTCTCTCTCTCTATATATATATATATATATATATATATATATATATATATATATATATATATATATATATATAGTTATAGTGGCAGATCCAGGATATGGTCAAGGGAGGGGCTAAACCATAGTTTACCGCTTTATCCAGTGTAAAGCAGGATTGAATCCCATTTTATCCAGTGCATACCTTAGCGGTAAGGGAGGGTTATAGCCCCTATAGCCCTCCCCTTGGATCCGCCACTGTATATATATATATATATATATATATATATATATATATATATATATATATATATATATATATATAACAGGTTGTTAAAAAAATAGAATAGCACCACTGCGGCCACCCCCTCCCTTCCCAGAGCTCACTGAATTTAAATTACAATTCCATGTCATTTTTGTACAGGGGACGTTCTTTAGCAAATAGTATTCCAGTGTAGCTCTCTCACATATTAATTTCGCTGCCCCCCCCCCTGGACAAAATTTTCCGGAAGAATGGCTGTTTCACTGATTATAATTCAGAAAAAGTCGTCGAGAGAAAATTTAACATGAAGATTATGACAGTGTCACTAATATTGCTTCGTTTCAAAACATGACTTTTTTTCTTTTTAATCAGGTGGCAGAGATTTAGAAATTAAGCTTGTAAATCTGTTAATTTATTAGGTAGAGAGTATTTCGATTATAATTGGAAAAACATATTAAACAGATTTGCAGTCCACTGGTCATGCCATACTGTATTTCGCATGGAGGAAAAAATAATCCTTTTTCCTGTTTGTAATAATTTAAATAAATAAATAATAAAAAAATGAAACACAATACAGTTTCAATAATGCATTTAATTATGTTGTCCCTTGTCACTTTTAACTTTTACAGACTTTTAGCAGTCAATACGAGTTCCAGCTTTTCTTTTTCTCTAGTACAGGGCGCAAAATTTCTGTCAGACACACTCGCCAATCCAAAAATGATGATCACCAATATCTCTCATTGTACAAATTATGAGAGCCCCCTCCCCCCCCAACGGATTTTGGTTTGACAAAGAAAGAGATTAGATCAGGCCATATTATTTCCAAACCAGACAATTAGATTCAAAATAATCAATTTTGAATTGAACAATTCATAGTGAGAGAGGAGGGGCGAATTACAACGTCGTGAACACTTCACTTTCCATGTCCGCTGTGAAGACTTCATATTTCGTGTTTTCTCCCACTCAATGACAATTATTTTCGCGCGAAACAGAAACTGTGCAGCCCTGTGAGTTTAGGCAGAAACAATTTCTACTGAACAATGGTCGCCAGCTCTAAATTTCTAGTCGCCAATGGCGACCTGGCGACCGGAAATTTTGCGCCCTGATCTAGTATATGTCGGATTTACGATCCTATGCGATTGCAGTTGAAAATCAAGTGGTACAACAATACAGGCGCGTACACAGAATTTTTTTCTTTAAGGGGTTCTAGTTTTGGGGAGAGTCTAATATTACGCCTACATAAGTAGTATTGATTCTGTACCCGAAAAGACGAGCAAAACACTTTTACCTGTATTTTCAGATCAAAAAATTATATAACCAGACTGTTTTTTTTATAAGAGAAAGAGTACAGATGAACTGTAAGATCGAATTTTCATGCTACATCAATCATTTCCCTGTTAGCCGCCAAACCATTTTTCGGCATATTTTGTACCCCACTATTTGTACATCAGAAGTATGCACATGGCGGCCAACGTGTTACAAGTATAGTTTTATTGAGGAAGTGTACAAATGTACGTTGAGTTAGGAAGTTTTGAGGAGTCGAAACTCGATGGATCACCCTGTGATTGCGCCCGTGCAACAATAATTCTCTTCTCCAGTGTTAAAATGGGCCCAAGTCACAAGTAAGAAATACAAAAGATCAAACTTCTAACGAATAATAATAATAATAATAATAATAATAATAATAATAATAATAATAATAATAATAATAATAATAATAATAATGCAAGAAATGATTTCATATAAACATCACAGAAAAGTCTTGTACGAAAGTCGACACAATCACCAGCTATCTTTATCTTTGTATGGTAAAGAAGTGTTGCTATACTATTTTCCTTTTTCAGGAAATTTCTCTTTCCCGACGATTCGAGCTAATAAGTTGTTTGCTTGTAGGGAAACACTGGGTCTCCCCCACCACTCATGGTCGCCTTTCCTCCCTTTACACCAGTCGCGTACTTCTGAACGCCTAGCCGGCTATTTTGACTGGAAGCTGGGTCACATGACGGTCTGCAGACTGCGTTAGGGAGGGAAAAGGAACAGCCGCAGCGGTAGGGGTATCTCTGCCTTGTATCCTTTAGTACTTGCCACACCATTGCGCTCTTGCTTTTCGGTTACTAATGTGAGTTAACCATTGTTTGTGTTTATATTGATCGACATATGTGTCCCAAATATATGCACATCATTTGTGTGCAAGGTATGAGTGCCAATACTGCAGTGTAATGAGAAGTATGACGCCAGACAAGCCGGTGCATGGGGAGGTAAGCGTATTGATGGAATAGCGTGATATTTTCCCTGGTACGCAAGGCCGTTTCGGCAAGCAGTGAAGCAGCGGGCAGATGTGTTCCGACCAGATTGGAGTGTAGAGTGTGTTAGCGTGTGATCGCGAGTGACTGTGTTCCTTTTTATCAATGGCCCAAGCTTAAGGGAAAAAATCCTTGTTCTTTTTTTAATCCACACATATTGGTTAAGAGTTGTGTTTTGTGATGTAGATGAAGAAAAGTGTGTGATCATGGAAACTATCCCATCGTCGCAACCTTACAGCCCTCATTTAAAGAACGTTCTAAAAAGGTACCGGCAAACTGCAGTAAATAGTTTATCGGGCCCGAGCACAGTGTTGGGTGCTGAGGATTCTCCTATGAAATCTGTTGTTGACATGGATGAACGTAAACAAATTGTTGTTGTTAAAAAGGAATCTGTTTCTTCCCCGGAGGAAGAAACTAATAAGGATAGTGCAAAGTTAGAGTACGATCCCTTTCTTACCCCGCCACCTTTTCCTATACAATCCCTTCCAATTTTAACCACGCCGGACCAGTCTCGTAGCGAACGAACAGAGACTATACTCGAAGGCGAAACAATTTCGTGTTTCATTGTTGGTGGCGAAAAGCGATTATGCTTACCACAGATCCTAAACAGTGTGTTGAGGGATTTTAGCTTAGGCCAGATCAACCAAGTGTGTGATGAACTGCAAATATTTTGCTCCCGGTGCAACCCCGAGCAGCTAAATGTTCTTAAGGTGACAGGCATATTGCCCACCACGGCGCCGTCGTGTGGACTTATCACAAAGACAGACGCCGAGCGATTATGCAGTGCGCTATTGGATCATCACCCTCCCAGACTTCTCCCCGAACACCAAAGGTTGTTTTCTTTTAAAGTGTATCATGAATGTTTCGGGAAATGTAGAGGGCTGTGCCGCCCAGATATGTACACTTACCCTAATGCCCGGTGTATCGAATGTGTGCAGTGCCACGGCGTTTTTTCTCCACAGAAATTTGTGTGCCATGCTCACAAACCCTTGGAAAATCGTACCTGCCATTGGGGATTCGATTCTAATAATTGGCGCGCCTATTTACATGTTTCCAAGGACCAAGAAGATTACGAAAAATGTGCGAAAATACTGGACCGACTTCAAGAATGCCGAGAGCAACAATTCTCTAATAAGAGGAAACAGGTAAGAATTAATGTTTTTGTTTTTCCATTTATTTTTTGTTCAAGAAGAAACTCCCGAAAAGTTCAGATGTGTTTTCTTTTAAAAGTGTATAATGCTTGCTCGTAAACCGAATGGTAACATGGCTTGTTCTTGGTAAGTGTGATCCCGAGTTCGATTCCCGGTGGGATAGAATTTTCGGTGTTTTGAAAAATCACAATGATTTTTTACTAATACACAATAACACATTGAGCAAGGCTATGTGATAATGTGTAAAAACACTATAATTTATATTAGTATACAATTTATTAAAAGAGCATGTGTTTCTTGAACCTATGTGAGGGGCAGCTTTCCCCTACACTCCTTAAATTACACCCCTGAATGGATTAAGAGAGACTCCGGTTTAGATTATATCGATGGGAATCGACGTGCTAACAATCCATTGCACAGCACGAAAGCTGTCTGGGCGAGCAGTAGTCGTTCATGGAATACCGTATAAATTTTCAACACCAGCAAAAACTAAAGCGCAGTTTTAGTTTTGTTTCCCTTCTTTTGCCAGTGTTAGTAGTACGCTATCGACCATGAACATGTCAGTTGATTATGATTAGGTCAAGGTTCTTTTGTCTCCTCTCGTGTTTGCTTGTGTTATTTATTAATTATACTTTCCTCCTTTTATCACTTATCTGTTAATTTTATTGAATTGACAACTTTTTATACAAATAATCTTGATTGGTTGTGCATAAGTGTGTGGCTTCGAGAAAAAAAAATTAACAGAATTCAAACTATTGCGTACATAAAACAATGAGAATGGACGTTATTCAGACTGCACTCCCAATTACGCAGTATTAAATTTGTATAGTTGTAAGTGTAATTGAAACCCATTGTATTTTCATTATTGCATTTAAGGTGAATGATACATCTTTAGATGTGTTATGCATTACGAATGGCATTGTTATGTATTGTCTACTGATGTATCATACCGCAGAGTACTTTCCTATTACGTAATGTGTCTGGAAATCCTCATAACTGTGGTTCTAATGTTCCAAGGGAATAAGGTAGAACCACCATACTTTGTAAATTAAACGGTATACTCTCCACAATGGTGGTATTGGAATTATAAAAATCGGATTGTCGATTCCCAGTGAAGATTAATCTGCATTAGTCTTGTACGAATAAGACAAATTTTGTTATCTATCACGATCATCACAAAAATGTAAACCTGGCTTACTCAAGTCAAGTTGCTTATATTGAGTACAAACATTTCTTATAAATATATTTTGTTAGACTTATATGGCGATTTCATTGGGTTAAACCTTTAGTTATGGTGCAAAGCAATAACAGTATGAAACGCTGTGTGTGTCCGATGTCAGGATCACCTGTTATTTGAAATTCCAGACTGACAGTACCTACAATTTTTATTTTTATTTATTTATTTCGCTGATGTTGATTAGTTTCCTCACCTAATCTGTTAATTTTGTTCTATATGCGTATTGACATGTCGATGATGATAATTCAGCTTCGTGTTTATCCTAATCTGATGATAAAGTTTTAATGGTATTTATTGTTTCATTTGTGTAATGTTGGAGGAAATTCTGCGTGAAGAATCGAGGCAATATGTTCAAGTCGAATTTCAAATTACAGTGGACACTGTGTATGAGATTAGGACATTATCATGAGTAGTTTATAACTTATTTTGTATTGCCTTCCTTGTGATCCATCATTATGAAAGGATTTTTAGTTTTACTAAATGAAACAAAATGATAATTCAGATAACAAAACATTTTGGGGAGAGAATGAGGTGGAGAATCCTAATAATTGTGAGAATTTTCTGGTTGTAGAATAGCCGACTGTATATCAGTAAAAATACGTGTACGAATTGCGGAGTCTGCAGTGTTAAACTGTAAAAGCGAGGACTCTAATTGTCTCTCTGTGTTATACCACGATAGGAGATAATTTTCTTTCTGTGTTATACCACAATTCATTTTCTGTTTTTCATATTAATTAATAGTTAACATGTGTCCATATTGTTTGATTGATATGTGTCCATATTGATATACACCTATTGCAGCAGATAAGACACTTAAAATTGAATCCAGAATGTGTTTTACAGGTCTCGGTAAATAATAACTTGTTTATATATATATAATACTGCATCATTTGATTGACTAGTGTATTTTTTCAGTTCGGCAGATTCTGCTGCTCTATTAACATTTTTGTTCTTGTAAACTGTGTCTCATGAGTTACAAGTCCAAAAGGAACAGATTACTTACTCCTTTTTAACATAGCGCAATATGTTCACACGACCATATCAGTGCCTTAAACAGAGAAGTTAATTTTTTTTAATAATAAAATATAAATAAGTAAATAAAACTGGGACCAAAACTAACGATTTAGAATTGTATGAGGTAAGAAACTGAATATGTAATCCAGAGATTTGGGTAAGGCTTAAATATACACATACAAGGCAGACTCAAATTTTAAACACTTATATGAGTCATATGATAAATTTTACCTTGTTACAATAATATTTTTCCTCCGCAGTTTGTGCTTAGAATAATACGCAATTTATCTGGATAAACCAAGGGAATAACTCTAAAAGATGTCTTTAATCGAATTTATCTTACATAAATACACTAATTAATCAAATACATTCTTCTGCATAAAATAACAAGAATCCATGTACAGAGCACATCAAAATATTTTATACACTTCAATGTGTCTTTCGAAGTATTTTTCATGTGCTTAATTACAGTATTCGCTTTTATGCAGGTTAACTAATGATTTGTTACAATTTTTGTAGAAGCAGAGCAAGTAAAATTGAAAAAAAAAAAATGTTGAAGAGAGTTTTTGGTGCAGGATTCATCTACTGATAACATAGCAGATTGTAGTCGATTTAAATTTCCTGCAAGGTCGCACTATAATGTTTATTTTTGCCTCTATTACTAATTCGCTGTCGAATATGATGCGTTATTTTTAGTACACTAAAGACATATTGAATTAACAAAAATTTTAAGAATGATCTAAGAAAAAATGGATCAAAAAATTGCGCTTTTGGCCAAGAATTTTAGGAATGATCCCCAAAACATGCATAAAAAGATTCCGATCTTGACCAATAATTAATTTTTGGATCAGGGATCACAAAATTTTGAAGCGGGCCCTAGAATAAACGCATCATACTGAGTTAAGTGATAATGTGAGTTTGGCTACACTATATGTAATTCTCCAGATATAAACCCTACAAGATAAGATAATTTTTGCCTGAAATATATTGGATTTTTTGATCCAAAAAAAAAAAAAAAGTAAGTAAGTAATTATACACATGGAGAAAGATAGTTGAGGAATGGTTACTTTGAGTTACTTTTTCAAAATGTAATCAAGTGGATTGACCACGGACAGGACTATTAAAAAGAACGGAAAAAATGTTAGCTGGATTGTTTACAAATCTAATCAATTTTCTGAGTTTGAAATAGTTTGTAAATTAAGGGGCCAGGGAGTTATTGTCCAAGATTTTCATGTTTCTAAATTCATAACATAGAAATTATAAATTCTAGATAGATTTAATATGTTAAACAATAGTATTGATATTGCCAGAAGAGTATTTTCCCAAGGAATCTTGCAATACGTTCCTGAAAATGTTTGGAAAAAGCTTGTTTGTATATATAACGAGACATATATATATAAAGGAAATGAGACGTATATCAATTGATAAAGCTTGTTGTTGAACTGAATTAAATTGTATGCCTGAATGTGAAACATCGTGAATGGTTTTCAAAGAAATGAAAATATTAATAATAATAAACTGAAAATTGGTACTGAACGAGAAAACTAAACCTGTTATGATGAAACTGTTACTGAAGTATACCCTAATAAAACTTTTCATTTAGACACTAGCAAAGTGATAATATAAAGTTAAGCTCAAATTATGATTAACTTTTAAGTCGTAATTTTGTTTAAATCTAATATTGCCTGCTGGGAAGTATTTCGAGGAAAGACGCATACTGCACCAATCAACAAGAAAAGATCACTCAATTAGCAGGTTTAACTGCACTAAGGAAGAAGTTGGACTATATGGTTCAAAGACTTGGACATTACGGAAGTTAGAGAAGAAACATTTAAAGAGTTTCGAAATGTAATGTTGGAGGAAGATGTTTTAAAACGGATAGGAGAGAAAAGAACGCTTTTAGCCAGCCGATTCGATTGGACATATCGTCTTGCGAAGAAATTATCTTCTTCATACCGCCATGAAAGGAAGGCAAGGAACAAGAAGGAGAACACAAATGATCGATAATTTGAAGAATAGATGAAAATATTGGGAGTTAAAAGATGAAGCTGAAGATCGAGAAACGTTTCCAGGCTCAAACCCAAAATAATAATAATAATAATGTCTAAAAATGATATACGGTATATCAATCGATAGATCAAAATGGTGCTTGAGAGTAAGTTCTTTCTCATAGTTTTGAAAAAAAAAAACCTAATTTTTGTTACGCCAAAAAGTTTGACGTTCGTTCGTTACCAATAATAATAGATTTTATTCTGCTAGAACAAACTATTTATTTACTGAATACATAAATACGTTGACTGGCATGTATTATATGTTGTTTGTCTTCTAGTGGTCACACGCAGCCGCGGATCCAGGATATGATAAGGGGAGGGGCTAAACCATAGTTTGCCGCTTTATCCAGTGTAAAGAGGGCAGGATTAAAGCCCATTTTATCCAGTGTATACCTGAGCGTCAAGAGGGGGGGGGGCTGTAGCCCCTAGAGCTCTCCCCTTGGATCCGTGCTTGGTCACACGCAGAACTGTAAGAGTGATGTGTATACTACTTGTAAACTAACACATGGGGAGCACTGAAGGGATTGTGAACAATACGCTTGTTATGGATTATCTAAAGTCCATTCCATAGCCCATTGCGTGCAACTCTGGTGGTAGATTACCCAGGAAGTATCTTAGAACATCCGTACGCATATTTATCTTTCATTTGATAATGGCCTATTATAACAAATATGAACTATGAGTTAAAAAATGTGTAGGATTCTCAGACAACACAGAGACGTCAAGGGACGTAAGTCCCAACGTATCGGGATGTCCGTGGGACGTCCTTTTATTTACCAGTGGAGATCCAGATGTCCACTAATTTCCCTGAAACAAGACTTCCTGTAAGACGTTTCTGGTCTCTTTGGGAGATAACCATAAGAGGATATTTGAACATCCAAATATTGTCCCATGACAAAATATCCAGTAATAATTTTAGAAGATTTTTCCCGGGGGAGGACTTTCAGTAAATGGCGTTGAAAGTAATACTGCAGGAATACTGATATCCCATGTCGAGGACGATCGAAGATATGCCCCGAAGATAATTTCTTAGTTCTAGGACGAAATTATCCCCATGAGGCACCCCTAAAGTCATCAGTGGGCTCATCTCATTGCAATCTAAGAGAAATTCCATAGTTACAGTACTTCCATTATCTTTAACATTTTATACTGAGATGCTGAATGTCCCGGGACAGGTATGAGACATATGGGGCGTTTACACTTAGTCGATTTGCGTTCGATTCAGTTGAATTGACGTCACTTTCAACTTAATCGACCGTGTAAACAGTACTTCAACTTAATCGCTTGTTGATCGAAAGCGACTAATCGATTAGCAACTGAATTGAAAGACGTTCTATTTTCTGTGGTCGATTCTACTTTCTTCCGCTATAACACCGCAAATTGTACCAATTACTTTTTGCTTGGACATCTTTAAAACTGCCAGTCGATTTCGAATCGACCAGAGGAGAGCGAGTCGACAAGCAGCATTCAATTTCGGTTGAAACAATTGAACACATCCATCGATCTGATTCGGCCTAGTTGCTTCGATTTAGTCGCAAATGCAGCGAGTCGATTTAGCCGTGCGACTAAATCGACCAAGTGTAAACGCCCCATTACAAAGACGTCCAAAGCACGTCCCGTGGACATGTACTATGTGGATCATTACCATAGAAACAATACCTCGCCAGTGGAGCCGGGATTGTTATTACCCATCTCCCTAAAAATCTTAGTGGCCTACGCAAAAATCTGTTTTCCATAACCTTTCCAACTAGAACGCGTACAGTCATGGATATTTTCCGTCCAAGCGACGTATCCCACTAATTTCAGACGCCTCGATTTTATTATCCGTATAATGTACGGTAACAAGTACGTGTTTCTCAATTCTCAATTGTGTAAGCTTCTTTCTCAGAAGCTTTTTATTAAGGAAGAAAAAAAAACGTTTCTTCGTTGATCCGAATTGCTGGCAAAAGAAGATGACTCAATAGTGTGAACTTACATTGCCAGTCGTCAATTACATCATAATTTACAGCACATGATTAGAAATGAATGAACGATGTGTGAGGGCTAACAACTCCTGTTAGACTGTTGCATCGATATTGGTGAATTTTGGTACATGAGTGAACCTTGGTCTCACTTGGGTTTTTAGCACATTTTCGGCAAGGAGGACGAGAAGGGATGAGGGGTGATATGTAAAAATAATCGAAAACAACCGATATTAGTGACCAATCGATAGTTTTTGGGCTGCTGAGATGAATAGTGACACATCGGATGCCGTTTATATTCAAATTCATCCTCATCGATATGGCTGGTGAGAAGGGGGAGGGATGTAAAAATAACATAAAACGACTGATGTTTACACAATCCAATTGTCGCTGATATGAATAATGACACTCGCAAGAACGCAAATTTCAGCATGGAGATAAAAAAAAAAAAAAAAATGTTCAAAATCGACGTCACGTTTTGTTTTCCATAAACCAATTCTCGTGCGAAGAACGAGCATTTCAGATAATACTTTTGTTTTATACGTGCTGAAAAATAGATTATTATTGTTATTATTACAAGAAATTCGAACAATTTGAAAACATTAGTTAAGGTCTTTTTTAAAATTAAAAGTTAAGCGTTTATGATACTCAGCGATATTATGTACTGTTCCCTTGTTAGTGCTATACAAAAGCCTTGATAGTGTATGTGTTGATATCAGTTTCAACTTAAAATATAGTGTGTTATTTAGCTTGTTGGCCACGAATTGCATATTTTTTTATGACTATAAAAATTAAATTTTTGTCAATTTCCTCGAGAATTGCTCATGAGGATTTACCCTCACGTGTGTTATTTTATTCATTTCATTGAAATCTATGGACTGATATATAGGCATATGTGTTTCAACTTTTGACTTTATTTCTCAGGTGTACGCTAATACAGTCGTAGAAATTTCACTCTGTATAATACTGAAATACGATTGATTATTATTCTCTGTGCTGTAACTAAAATCAATAGTTTGATTGGATTTCGTTGACATGAAGGACAATATTACGTAGTATACACAGATAGACACATCATCAAGTGTACTTACTTCATGCTTCATCTCGTTTACGCATTGAATTGTTTACTACAATCCTTTGACCTTGAATTGCGTACAGTTATTTCTCAGAAAACGAGAGATAATTTTGTTGTTCAATAGCAAGATCTCACCTGAGTGCGTTTAAAAAGGAAAAAAAAAAGATACATATATCAATTGCATTTTTTTGTGATCTGTTGTTTTTGGCGACATTTGTTTGTTACCTTGAAAAATTGCGTTGTTTGCAAATTTCTACGTTTCTCATGAAAGTTTTCCACTGAGTGTGGAGTTAGTTTTTTTTATTTTTCTTTTCTTTCTTTCTTTCTCTCTCTCTTTGTGTGTGTGTGTGTGAATTCGAATGTTGTTAGTAACGTTTTACAAAGTTTGATTCTTGAACATCACAACCAGGGCCAGATCCAGGGTTTTCTGACACGGGGGGGGGGGGCGCACCAATAACTTATCACATTGAAATTTTTCAAAGTGACATGTGACAGTATTCTTTACCTCTGATAACGCTGATGCGTAGAACGGGCGGGAAGTATTTTTAAAAGATGATTGTAAGTGGAATGCAGGAAAATATGTTCTTTTCTTCTCGTGGCTCTGTTTTCTTCCCTATTTTAGAAATGTTATATTGTTTTGCGTGGTGAATCCTTTTCCTTCAACCTTCACAAAATCGACTTTTGCTTTTGCGAAGCTTTTCTTTCTTCTAAGCCCCAAACGGAAACATGATGGAAGCAAGTTTCGGAAAGTGTTGCTATTTTCATAGCTAGCTTCTTATTTTAGATAACGTATACTTACAATAAAGGGAGGTGCACGTGCACTGATGCACCCCCGTAAATCCGACCCTGATCACAACATATGACCTCTAGTAAATTCTGATAACAAGATGAAAATTGAACAATGTTTATGAATACTGGAGCTTTAGAAAATTGTAATATACTGCTATATCTTCTCTCTATTCTTAATAATAATAATTTGAACTTATCAAGTGATTTTTCAAAATTTTATTACGAAATTTTTGATTCAAGCTTTATAGTGAAGAGTGACAAGTCAAATGTGATTAAAGAGTGCCAGTAAATTTTAATAAATGTAAGAAAGTATCTTTGAATTCTCTTCCCAGCACAGACCTGACTACTCTGAATATTATGAGTGCATGTATTTCACAGATGTTGTATCAATCCAATCGTCGCCAACAATTGAAATCCATCGTAATTTACAGTAATTTTATTTGTTACTGACTTGTATTTTATTGACTTATTGACTTATTGACTTGTGTTGAGTGAACAAATTGGTACATTTTCCTATCTCGCAAGTTCTGCAGATAGCAGAAAATATTCAAATTGTATTGACGATGTGGTGAAATAAGGTTGTATCAGGAAAATAGATAGATAATTTTGTAGGGAGTACTGTTGTAGCTGTAAAAAATGAAGTTAAGTCCAAGAATTCTGGACTAAGGTATTTCGTATCAGGCTCCGGCTGAAATATTCAAGTGTTGGAATCGAATCTTTCTTTTGCAGAAACGTCGACATCACACAGATATTTTAATCAAATTTCGTTTGTAGATACATTTTGTTGGAAGATATAGTTACCGGCAAAATAATATAGCTTTCTTGGTCCATACATTTCTTCCTTAAGTTGAGCATTTACAAAGAATCACGTTTAATCTATCAAAGATTTTTTTTTCTATTTTTGTATTATGAATTATTATTGTCAGCCTTTTTAGTTGGTCGGCAGCGTATAAGGATTTTCTGACCGAAAGCACCAGTTGCGGCAAACTGGAATTTAAGTAGTAGAATTTGTATTTCATGTATGCAAGAACTATCTCCTAATTTGGCTTCATTTTTCGAGCAGTCAGTTATATGCTTCAATTAATATACTCCGATATTAAGCACTTTGACTTTTTTTTTGGTGTCAACAATGTTGTTCTAAGTTCTCTTCCTTGTTTGGGATAAATTATTTAATCCACGAGAACGGTCTTTGTTTTAGTATCTCGTCTAGGTATTGTAATCGAATTCGTCCCATCGTTCCTTCTTACTTTTCATTCAAATATGTTGAACATAATCCATTCCCAATACTGCAATAGATGAGCGATCATAGAGTTTCTATTTAGGGTACATTTTGTGTATGTAGGGTAGCATTCTGTGCTTACATTACATTCCAACAGCTTCCAAGTTTTACCTTCGCGATGAAGCATTTCAGCACTTCTCGTCGAAAAGTGCGTTGGAAGTTAGTAACCCTTGTCTTTCATGATGTCGCACCTCTTGCATTTCTTTCGGCCAAGGTAGTCGCGTTCCTAAGTACGAAAATGTGAGAAAATATCTAGATGCCCTGGACTTGGTCGTTCCGTAAAAGCCCAACAGCGGTGTCCATTCCCTTCAAGTGCTTGGGCACATTCCCCCAAATTTACCATCATCCCCCGTGGAAAATAAAGTAAAGGAGACAGGAGATAGTTATGACAAAACCAAGTTAACTCTTTTTATAGGCACCAAATCGGACGTTTTTCCATTTCTAAAAGCATCATTGCGGCAAAATGAAAGTCCAATTGTGCCATTTTCCAAGAAATAATCCCCCCCCCCCAAAAAAAATCTTATGGGCGCAAGCTGCACCGTAAATGTAAAACCCTATCGTGGACACCACTGAAGCCCAGCGTATACATGTGGCCAATTTTCGGAGGGAATTGTGCTCCTTATCTGTAAATGTGACTTATTTTCTGTTCATTTTATTTTAACCTACCAGTGAACTTATTTTTCTGTCATTGTATTGGTGCCAAAACTCGTAAGGCGTGACTCTTGGTGTGAATTGACCTCGAGCTTGATGATTGAGCGTGAGCCCGAATTCGAGTGAATGCGATTCTCATTGCGAATAGCAAACTCAAGCCAATGAGATTAAGATAGCGCTAGGGAGCCCGAGCAAGCGCGAATCTGAGCTAACGTGAGCCATAATAAAATTATCGATAGTGAGCATAGTGAACCTGAGGCCTGATTGCAATATGGCCGACAACTCACACCACAAGAAGCAAGAAAA
This sequence comes from Thermobia domestica, assembly GCF_964235325.1. Taxonomy (NCBI): domain Eukaryota; kingdom Metazoa; phylum Arthropoda; class Insecta; order Zygentoma; family Lepismatidae; genus Thermobia; species Thermobia domestica. The sequence continues at coordinate 174,530,616 of NC_137466.1, forward strand.
CGAACGCGATTTCCTTATGTTACCAAAGCAGAGATCTCGATTTGCTTTTAGAACATTGACAAGCAACAGAGATAAAGAGATAGGTTACATCTGCAATACTGCATTTACAGACGAGGTGTATAGTTCTTCACACATTATTCCAAATTAACCGGATAATCAAATTATAGTGTATGGGAGCAAATAGATTTTACTCTATTTGGTTCGTTTCCTATAACTGTTTATGCTACGACAATTTAGAAATGTAGTGCCCTAGAATCCTAGTAATGTGCTGTAATCGGTCTCTGCATAAAATATCATTACCAAGCAACATTCATTACAGAAAAAGACTGGCTTCAAAAAACATTCCTTGTGTCAGCATTGTGTATTCGTTGTTTTCTGTCACTGCTTCCGGCCAAATACTTTCGACCTTGGACAGAACGAAACAGTTGACCTTGACTATGCGGCAGACAGTTTCGTGAAAAAGAAGTGAGAAGGAGATACGGATTAGAATTAGGAAGAAAGAAAAAAAAAACTTTTGGTGATGATAATAAAACGTCACAATAGAAGGTTTCTTTTCCACACTTATGTGATTTTTCATGGATAGGTAATTCAGCATGAGAAGTGGGAATTTCTAACTTCCTAACTAATAAGTTAAAACAAAAAATATATGTGTTTTGTAGTAGTGGTGGTAGTATGTATAACTTATTCGCAGCTTTTTTCGTTCTCTGTTTTAACCTAGCATCAGAATGCGAACACGGTAGTAACGTAGATACGATAAGCTAGTTTTAATTCAAGGTCGAAAAAGGCAATGAGGAAGAAGATGATAAATGATCAAGATAGTTTGTTACGAGTTGTTAAGCCCTGTGAGGAAGGGGGAAAAAAGTATACTATAGCTATGCCGAATATATGTGGTTCTGTCTGAAGCAAAGTGTTTTTGTGTGTGTGACCTTTGTGGAGTAAAGGACACTTTTGTCGCAGGTTTACAGTTATCAAAAAAAGAAAGAAAGAAAGTATTACGAAATATCTGATTGTACAGTCATGGACAAAAGACCTTATTTTTGCTAAAGGTTAGCTAAAGAAATGAAATGAATTCTTTGTGTTTTACGTCCCACGGTTATGCCGGTTAGACTAAAGGAGACGGTGATTATGAGAAATGAATGAAATGGTGGAATGAAGAAAGTGGGAGGAAACGGGAGAACCCCGAGAAAACCCACGCACACGGTGTTTGTCCACCACAAAGTTCACTTGGCGGGGGCTGGGATCGAACCCGGGACCCCAAGCACCAGAGGTGAACGCTCTGCCACTGAGCCACCGCGGCCCCGGTTAGCTAAAGAGTATACTCTTATACTGTAAGCATATTCTTTTTCTGAAAAGGAGATAAGTCTTTTAAGTTACCGAAACTAGGATCTATACTAGGGATGGGCAAAACCGTTTTTTTATAAAAACCGGAAACCGGTTTCTAGAAAAAACGAAATTTCTGTTTTCTCCAAAACCGGTTCGGTTTTTCACCGAAACCGTTTTCGGTTTTCTCCAGAAATCGGTTCGTTTTCCCACCGAAACCGGTTTCGGTTTTCTTCCAAACCGGTTCGGTTTTCTTCCAAACCGGTTCGGTTTTCACTGAAATTGGTTTCGATGAAAACTTTTGGAAAGCACATAAAACTATTTATGTGGAAAGGAAACGGTTTCTGGAGAACAACGAAACTATTCTGGTCAGAAATAGAACACATTTTGGAAAAACGGGAAGCGATTTCGAAGAAAACCGAAACTGAATCCGGTGAAAAACCGAACCGGTTTTTCTAAAAACCGAAAAACCGGTTTTTGTGCCCACCACTAGTCTATACTAAACTCTCTCTCATGAAGCCCTAAAGGGACTAGCCAACCAGTGAGTAGTTTTAAGTTCGAGGATGGATATCAATTGGACCTCGATAACTCGAATTCCTTGATAACCCGAATTTTTCAGATTCCCTTGAACTTCCCATAACAATCAGTGTTAAAATAAGCTCTGTAAGTCGAATGTTTAAAAAATTACAATCTCGATAAGTCGAGTTTTAAGGGTTCCATAATCATATTGAAAAACTTGGTAACTTGAACATTCGTATCAGCGAACCTTTACACGTCGAAGTTTACCTCTACAAGTCGAATTTCTCTTGATCTGACCTCGATAACTCGAAACTTCAACTTTATGCCTTTACGTAATTGTCATAGTTGCTAATCTGCACTGTGTTTATGTTTTACTCATGTCTAGACACAAAAGCCTCTCCTTCCCGTGTTTTTAGGTCAATAACTCTTCTTCCATGGAACTTTCACAACGTCGAATTATAGAGGTTGAATGAATAAAACTTAGAGCTTATCTAGTCACTTTTAATGAGGAACGCGGAACTCCGGTCCATGTAGAATTTTTGTTGTAACCACTTTGATTACTCGAAAGATTCGGTAACTCGAATTTTTGTATATTCCCTTCGGCTTGGAGTTAATATATATAATTCTTTGACAATGGTACAGTTAAACTGGAGAAGAAAGGCCATTTGAGGGGCCAAGTGGAAATCTAGGATAGGACGCAAGCTTTTGGAGGTTGACCACCTCTGGTCATTATCGCTGGTATTCGTGGCCTGATTTTATTTACTTATATCATTCAGGTTCCTTCCCAATCGAACTCACGATGCTGAGAGAACGTATCCATCGAAGTATTGTGTGAGATCTTGCCAGCCACGCCCTAATTGATCTGTTCGTCACTAAAGGGCGTGTATGAAATGGTTGGGGTTGTATCGTCTCACTATGGATCATGTTCGTTTCTATGTTGCTAGATCCTGGTTCGATTCCAGTGAAAGCTCACGTTATTCGGATATCACCCCTGAAACCAGTGGTTCCCAGCCTTTTATGGCTAAGGACACGATTTACTGAACGCCACGGCATCGTGATACATTTTTTTTTTTTTTTAATAATTAATATAGATTAAAAGTTTGTAATGACTCTGTGGACTGTAGTACTAAGCATTGTTGTTGTTGCTGTAGGAGCTGGCTAGTACATTCTGTCTCGGAATTGATTTTAGCTAATTATTATTAAATGCTTCTTGATTTTTAAATTCCAAATTTTGTGACATCCTATAAGACGGCGCGACACACCGGATAGTGCCTTAAACTGTACGTCACCGTCTGACATTTATATTCTTAACTCCACATATTTAAGAGAATTGTTGTTAGTATATATGCGTTAGTCAGTTTTCTATTCGATGACATGTTTTGACAGGAGTCTAGGTCGATTTTTTCTAAATTCTTTTCTCTCACCCTCAATAAATGGAAAATCCTTTCCCTAGGAATTCGTTGCACACATTTGTGACAGGGTATCGTGAATGCAGTTACGAGGGCGACATTAATAGTTGATTGTGAAACAGTATCGCTGATAGAATAAATGAGTGTCCATCACTGTTAGAATAAATGAGTGTCCATTACTATAAAAGTGTTTTGCGTTTCCTACGTATTATTTATGATGGAGAAATACGTATTCCTGCTTGTTATGTCATAAATGAAGAGGATGTGCAGTAAATGTAACATCGAAGAATGAAATAATCTTGATTGCAAGCGCCATACAATCAAGTGGCTAGTATGTAGTGTGTGTGGTACCGTGTTCGATTCAAAATTTTCAGTGTTTCTTAGCGAGTGTTATATAAGCAGTGGAAAGAAGAATAAATAGAATCCACATTCGCAGATACATTAAGTGGTAATAAGTATTGTTTTAATTCTTCTTATAACAGGTTCAATGCACGAAAACATGAACTCTAGTTTTTTTTTTTTTTTTTTTCTTGGCTTAAGTTATGTTATTTGTTCCTTGCCAGGGTGGTGCCCTCTAGCTTTGAGGTCACGCCGAAAAGATATACAATTAAGTGATTTTCATGATGAACGAACTGATGGAGATATGTGCATGATCTTGTATGTGCAGGAATGTATATATATATAAATGTTGGCATGTATATGAAGATAGATCGTTTTTCGACGACCACATTTTTTCTTTTTCTTTTATCTTTTTTTTTTTTTTTTTTCGATAGTCACGAAATACGAAGAGCACAAACTTAATTATATTCAGAAGCGATGTTAACATCAAACAGTGTTTCCGGGAGCCTTAAGAGTCGTATTCATGTTTTGCAAGAGCTCCTCGACATGAATTTGCAATGATACTCTTCTTTTTTTGTCATGAATCGAAGTTTTAGCCTTAAGCTCTAGTAATATCCACTGCATTCTTCAGCAGTATGCACTAATTCCTAAAAATACTATATTTTCTCTTAGAACCATCCTCTGTAGGCACGTTAGTTTTTCTTTTATCAGTTTTATCAATGGTAATAGTGTTTAACAAAAAAAAAAAAGTTCAAAGATGAGGGATATACCAATCGATGGATCACATGGAACTGGTCAAAATAATGCAGCTGAGAGTAAATCGTTATGCGTAGTTTTCGAGAAAATCGCGAGAAACCATTAAAAAAAAAAGTAATATGGTAAATGTAAAAGATGATGCAATACGATAACCCAGGCATCTATTCGGACGAAACTGAACCTGAAATATGCCAACATGAAACTTTTTCATTATGACGCTGGCGAGATTACAGTACGCAATATGGCTAATGAGATAAATACCTCGAAATTCAATGATTCACTTTAAGATTTTGTCCAAACATAAGACTCGACATATTTGAGGATAAATTGTCATGTGTTGTTTTCGAGAAAAATGAATTTTATGGTGTTAAAAACCAGTAATTATATATTTTTTTTGTTCTATTCGAACGTATTTTATATTTATTTATGCAGAGTATATGCCAAAAAAGAAAAAAAAAGAACTTAAATAACAAGAGTGTATCTCTTACTATTCATCTTCTGCTAACAGTGACACACAATTCTAACAGTAACGCACATACCGCTTGTAATTTCAGAACAAATTAACCAGTTGGTATTCAATTTTCATTACTCGTTGAACAGGGCTACGGTCTCTTTATATGAAAGGAAAGCCGTCTTGATTCGTTCCCAAGTGCACTGACGAAATGACAAAAATAGTATGTAAGCTTTGTTTGCTGGTAACCTTACAATTTTTCAATTTTAGACTGTCAGTGCCAGCGGTTAAAAAAGAAAAAAAAAATAGTATGCTTGCGAGTTAGTATGATTCGGACGAAAATCCAGACTCTCAATTATTTTTCTATCTCGGTCTCTCTCTCTCTTTTTTTTTTTTTTTTTTTTCTGCATAAGGTTCTTAAGCTCATCGATTAGTCAAACTGCGATGTCTGTATTTGTCTGGAAACGTTATCGACTGAACTCTCATTTCGTGCATGAGACTCTAGTTTAATTCTCTGTGTATCATTCCATTTCAAGTGGTCTTTACTTCCTCCAAGTCAATAATTCCTTTCATCTCAGGAGAGCTTTTGTGAACGCGGCATTGAACCTCCGGGTTCCATAGGCCATAGAGTTAGTTAGTTAGACGATCGTTTTAAGATAGTTATTTATTTTGACATTTGTAACTTTTAACGCGAAATTAAATATATCAGCTATGGATAGCGATAAGAGAATTGGGACAAGTATAATTGATTTAAACAAAGTAATTGACATAGGAGTGAGGAAGTAACCTTATATCAGATAAATTGTTTCACGAATGTAGTCAGTAATTTTTACGAGTTAGGACAGAATGGTAGTCTTAATTAAGGTAGATGTATGCTTGAATAGAAGATTCAATGTATGAAATTTTGAAGTTCAAATAATTTATTCTCATGGACAATAACATATGTTTGGATAATTTTAACGTTAGTTGATAGCTATGGAAATGTGCGGATGTGCGTCTACTTTCTTCTTCTTGGGAAGATTTACGTGTTATGGTTACAGGAACAATCTATGTATGTATTAAAATGCTACGTTCGTGAGCAATTCCTTTCGATAAGGAATCTCGGAAACCATAATTTCGCGGGTCAATTCCAAATTTTGTGTGGATTCCCAAGTTCACATTGGAATTCTCAGAAACAACATGCCGTTATTTTTCGATTTAACGTTTAAGGGGTGTTTGACTCCATAAAATTAACTTTGTCGCTAGGGCGTTGCTAAGGTTTATATAGGAAACCAGTACAACAACTTCGTATAGAGGGTAGACTGACATTGGAGGCGCATTGCGTTAATCTGAAGAGCAAAACTTATTGCATACTAGCAATTTCAAAGGCCTATAGAGTTGCAATGAGGTGTACTCGGATGTGAAAACAACACAACATCTATATATTAAAATGCTACGTTTATATGTTTGTCTATTGCAACTCATACCCTTTCTGAGTCCTCCCGTTCTTCACTTGTGTCTATAAAGGGACATTTACAGATAGAGTGAGGAAATGAAAAAGAAATGCATGCTCATATTGGAACGATGCACAGTGTAAAGAGCACAGATTCAGGTCGTAGCCTTATTAAGAATGTAGATGCAAATGTATTCAGTGCAAGGGCGTAGCGTTCGTAGAAGCTGTGGAAATTTCACATACCCTGAGTAAACAGAGAATAATGCATTAAAATAAATAATGTAGTGATAATTTAAGAATAATGCGGAATAACAAAGGTAATGATTAAAATACTACATCAAAAGAAAAAAAAATAACAGCCTCTCCCAAGTAGAAAATAACGTTAAGTTCTGCGTAGATTTGAGAGTTTGAACTCAATCCTTACCATCGGTAAGCAAAAACTTACTAGAAAGAACGAAGCACACCTTTATTAATCTAGTCTTTTTGTTCACATGAGTGTGACGGTAAGTATATCTGAACGACCGATATGTGAAGAACGACCGATGTAAAAAAAAAAAAAAAAAAAAGGATAATGTAAAATTACGAAGAGGAAAAAAAAATCATCCATCGTAAGTTGTTGATGTATAGCAGCAGGAAGAACAGCATGGAATCGAACGAGTCTCTTCATTTGAACCGCGATCTGCGAAACCGCTTTGACTCTCTGGGGAGATCAATACCAGCCAACAGATCACGTCACCGACGAGCGTCGACGTCCGCCCACCGAAACGTTCTAGTGAGACTTCTAAACATAGCGTCGGTCTCCCCACTTTTGAAGGCGATGGGCTAGACTGGAGCGAAGAGAATACGAATAGCGGTTTATGCAGCAGGAATTTTTGCATTGTCAAGTAATACGGTTGAGAAAAAGGCGATTTATAAGCACGAGGTGTGACGTACTCTCATTTTTTATAATGAAAAGGTTCTTTTTTCTTTCAATTTGCTGAGTATAGCTGCAATCAGCAAGATGTGACACGAATGGTTTTCATTATTAAATGCATTTCACAATTACCTATGAAATCTGTTGTCGTCGTAACAGATATGGAGGAAATTAAGAATAAAAATCTGTATAAGTGCATACACAATACTGTGTATAGTATGGATGTGAAAGGTGGTCGCTTACATGGAGAGAGCTGTGGTTGTCGAAAACGAGAAATGAAAAAACGAGCAACGGATATTGCACAATGCAATATTAAATTAATGTAAAATTGTAGTCGCAATATGTGAGGGAAAGAGACTGTTGGGTAGACCAAGAAGAAGGTACGAGGATAATGTGAAGCAGATGCATTTTTTTTCTTAGGAGATGCGTTGAGTTGAGTTGATTTTGAGTTTAACGTCCTTTCCAGCAGCAAGGCTACATGAGACGGAATCTCCTGATTAACATGGAACCCAAACCACATGAGCTCCTGGTGGGAATCGAACCCGGGTCTGATGCCAAAGGCGAGTACGTTAACTGCTTAGCCACGAAGGAGCTCTCTTAGGAGATGCGTAACTATATTTGTGAATATATTGACTTGGCATTAGGGTAGGATCCAATTACGAATTTCGCACATGCGAAGCGAGAACGCTACTATTGATTTTAAGTTATAATAAGGTTGTCGCCAATTAAATTTTCCACTTTTATCTCCTACAAGAGAAGTGTTAAGGCTATGGCAAGTATCCTCTCAAAAAGGTGTGAAAGTGAGACCTCGTCTAAGAAAGTGTCTATTGTAAGAGTTCTGTCTTACATCGTCTTGCCTTGTGGGCAGTATATATATGTTACATATGTTATATATGTGTATATATGTTATTATAATAACATATATGTGTATATATGTTATTATTCCGTGTAACGTGGGTTCCTGTCACCACGGCATGGCGCGTCCTCAGGTTGCGGATCGAGGAGAAGGCCTCTAGATATAGAGGTTAGCTGCGAATATACTGAATAAGCAGTCGCGGACAGACGACTAGGAGTGGTCCTCCAGCTTGGGGGTTTGGGTAAGGCTAACACCCTCATCCTGTAAAAAAAGGTACTTGTTCAGAAACATTCACAAAAGCCTCGGACAAGGACTGATAACTTGGCACGACATCAGCAAAAGAAAATGGACATGAGATTTGGAACATGGAATATTAGAAGTCTTTATAGGGCAGGCGCGTTAAAATCTGTAACGAGTGAGTTAGAGAAATACAGGATGGACTTAGTAGGAGTTCAGGAAGTTAGGTGGGAAGGAAATGGATCTGAGAATTCCGGAAATTTTACGTTCTTTTACGGGGAAGGAAATAAAAATCACCAGTTAGGAACAGGGTTTTTCGTTCACAAACGAATATTACCAGCAATTAAACGGGTTGAATTTGTTACTGACAGACTTTCTTTTATTACTCTTAAGGGACGGTGGTGTGATATTATTGTTTTAAATGTACATGCTCCAACTGAAGATAAGGGTGACGATATAAAAGATAGTTTTTACGAAGAAGTGGAACGGATATTTGACCAACTCCCGCGATACCATATGAAGATTCTATTAGGGGATTTCAATGCGAAGGTAGGACGAGAGGATATTTTCAAACCGATTATAGGGAACGAAAGTTTGCATAAGGAAAGTAATGACAACGGTGTTAGACTCGTGAACTTTGCAACATCCAAAAACCTAATCGTGAAGAGTACAAAATTCCCACATCGCGACGTTCATAAATACACTTGGACATCACCAGACGGAAAAACACATAATCAAATTGATCACGTTTTAGTAGATAGAAGAAGACAATCTAGCATAATTGACGTCCGGTCGTTTAGAGGGGCTGATTGTGACACTGATCACTACCTGGTAGTAGCTATAATACGGGAGAGATTATCGTTGAATAAAGGTAATATTCAATGTCCGAAAACGGAGAGATTTAATTTAAAGAAATTAGAAGAGAGCCAGGTAAGAGAGGAATACCAGATTGAAGTTTCGAATAGATTCGCGGTTTTAGAAGACTCGGAGTGCACTAGTGTTGAGGATACTTGGATTGAAATTAGAGATAGCATTAAAAGTTCAGCAATAGAAAAATTGGGACACGCGGAAATACATAGGAACAAACCATGGTTCGACCAAGAATGCATTAAACTAGCAGAGAAGAGAAAACAGGCAAAATTACGGTGGCTACAAAATCCGAATGAAACAACTACACAAAATTTCGCAGATATCAGGCGGGAAACTTCCAAAACTTTTAGAACAAAGAAACGGGATTTTTTGAAAGCTAAAATTAAGGAACTTGAAGATAATAGTAAAAATAAAAATATTCGGAACATGTATAAGGGGATCAGCGAATTTAAGAAAGGCTATCAACCTCGTGCTTATATATTAAAGAAATCTGACGGAACAGTTCTCACCGATACGGATAGCCTCTTAAATAGATGGAAAGATTTCTTTAACGATTTGCTGAACACGCAGCCAAAAACTAATGTGCGTGGAGAAAAGGAGATACACACCGCAGAACCGTATATTCCAGAACCCAATCGAATAGAAGTGGAAGCCGCTATAAAGAAATTGAAGAAACACAAATCTCCGGGTGTAGATGAAATTCCGGCTGAGTTAATTTTAGCTGGAGGCGAAAAATTGTGGAACAAGATACACAAACTCATTCTCCTTATCTGGAACAAGGAAGAATTGCCACAAGAGTGGAAAGAATCAATCATTGTTCCAATTCACAAGAAAGGCGACAAAACTGACTGTAATAATTATCGAGGCATTTCTCTTCTGTCAACATCCTATAAAATCCTTTCAAATATTCTGTTAGCAAGATTGACCCCATACGCAGATGAAATTATTGGAGATTATCAGTGCGGATTTAGACGAAATCGATCAACTATCGACCAAATATTTACCATTCGCCAAATACTCGAAAAGAAGTGGGAATACGATACCCCGGTACATCAACTATTTATTGATTTTAGAAAGGCTTACGACTCGGTTAGGAGAGAAACATTATACAACGTTCTTACAGAACTTGGAATACCGAGAAAGCTAATTAGATTAATTAAGATATGTTTAAGTGAATCCCAAAGTAAAGTCCGAGTAGGAAAATTTTTGTCCACGAGCTTCCACGTCGAAAATGGCCTGAAACAAGGAGATGCGTTGTCGCCATTATTATTTAACTTTGTGCTGGAATACGCCATAAGGAAAATTAAAGATAGCAACCAGGGCCTAGAGTTGAACGGCATTCACCAGGTTATGGCATATGCTGATGATGTAAATTTAATAGGGGATGATAGGAGAACAGTAGAAATAAATGCAGAGATCTTTATAAACGCTTGCAGGGACATGGGTTTAGAAGTAAATGCAGAGAAAACTAAATACATGGAAGTGCGTCGGGACCGTAATACGGCAAATTGTGGAGGCGTTAAAATATTAAATAATGCTTTTGATAAAGTGGATACTTTCAAATATTTAGGATCAATATTAACAGACGAAAATCATATTCACGAAGAAATTAAATGTCGACTAAAAGCAGGGAATTCGTGTTACTATTCGGTTCAAAATCTCTTGTCGTCGCGAATTCTGTCGAGGAATTTGAAGCTTAAAATATATAAAACGATAATCATGCCTGTTGTTCTGTATGGTTGTGAAACATGGTCGCTTACTTTGAGGGAAGAACATAGACTGAAAGTATTTGAGAACAGGATCCTGAGAAGAATATTCGGACCCAAGAGGAACGAGAATGGGGAATGGCGGAAGCTTCATAACGAGGAACTACATAGTTTATACGGTTTACCCAACATTGTTAGGGTCGTCAAGTCTAGGAGGCTTAGGTGGGCAGGTCATGTAGCTAGAATGGAAGAAAGTAGAAACGCTTTCAAAGTCTTGACTGGTAGACCCATAGGAAAACGACCATTAGGAAGACCTAGGCGCAGATGGGAGGACAATATTAAGATGGATCTCGCAGAGATAGGAATACAAAGTAGAAACTGGATGCAATTAGCTAAGGATAGAAGTCAGTGGAGAGCTTTTGTGAACGCGGCACTGAACCTCCGGGTTCCATAGGCCATAGAGTTAGTTAGTTAGTTATATATGTTATTATTATACAAGGATAGTATTATACAATGATAGCAACAGAAGCAGATATTTATATTTTTTTGTTGTATTTTATAGACCTACTATACACTTCTACACTGTAAAAAATGAGGTGTTGAAACAACACTAAATGACTACCACTTACTTGTGTGTTAGTTCAGCACTAGCATATTGCCTTCCGAGCATATCAGAAATAAGTCGTTACTACCAGAGAGAATTTGCATAGGTATTTATCGTTTAATATGAGCAAAGCTTCTCGAAATATATTTGGCACTTACGCCGAGTAACGAATAATGTTCTATGTTTTCTGTAATCGGTCGCAATAATATTGTAAACCTGTGAATGGTCTGACAACAGTTACATAGGCAACAGTTCTGCCATCTTATGTTCACACGTGCTAAGACACGAGAATAACAGATAAAGAAAATAGATGGAGGCAATGCTGTCTGTGTAACTGTTGTCAGATGATTCACAGGTTTACAACAATATTATTGTGACCGATTACAGAAAACATAGAATGTTACTGGTTACTTGCCATAAATGCGAAATATATTTCGCAAAGCTTTGCTCATACCAAACAATAAAAAACAATGCAAATACTCACAGCCAGTAAGGAGGTATTTCTGATATGCTCTGAAGGCGATGTGCTTGTTGGTGTTGTTCCCTAAGAGAGGGCGTAACCCTCTAACAGGGTTCTAGCCGGAACTGCTAGTCACTTACAAAAAAAAAAAAAAAAAAAGCTTGGCGTTGAATTGACACACAAGTAACAAGCTAAAGTTGTTGTCATTTTGTGTTGTTTCAACACCACATTTTTTGCTGTGTACGCGTGTTTTTACCAGTGCCGTTAAAATTCGAATATAATTATAACGGTAACATAACGAATAACTATTCGATTAACTTTTAACAGCACTTAGTTTTAACATTGAATATTAAAACGTTAACGAGTGCTCAGTTTGAGGAAATGTGTTGACTAAGGGTTTTCAGGGGGCAGATTTCAAAGATCATGAATGAACACGTGATAGTTTTATGCGGTTTTTTTAAAGTTTTTTTTTTTCTCAGTCCCTTCCACATAGTTCTGCTAGACACAGTCACACGAAGGTCATTCAATGTTATTTTGTGATGATGTGTTCAGATTTGCAAATAAAACGAACGAACTATCAAAACAGGGAGTTGTGAAATCAGTTACGTTAACTTTGTGTAAACGAAGCATTTATTTTCAAGATCAGTGTCAAGAGTTGGTAACATGATAACGGAAGTAATATGGAAAACTTCCATAGTAGGCTACTTTATTTTATTGCATTCATGTTAATCATATGAACTAATAATTTGATTTACGTACTTATTCGACCTTTCAACGCCAGTTTTGTCGAGAATGGAGCTCAGAAATAGTCTTGTATTGTAATACTCCTATGTTCGATTTTTTTTTTTCAGCGATTTAGGAGTGAAAATGGTAATTAAAAAATCGATTTTAAGCTGTTTCATAGTATCGACAGTATTGATTTTTTTTCAGCGATTTAGGAGTGAAAATGGTAATTAAAAAATCGATTTTAAGCTGTTTCATAGTATCGACAGTATCGATTTTTTTCAGCGATTTAGGAGTGAAAATGGTAATTAAAAAATCGATTTTAAGCTGTTTCATAGTATCGACAGTATCGATTTTTTTCAGCGATTTAGGAGTGAAAATGGTAATTAAAAAATCGATTTTAAGCTGTTTCATAGTATCGACAGTATCGATTTTTTTCAGCGATTTAGGAGTGAAAATGGTAATTAAAAAATCGATTTTAAGCTGTTTCATAGTATCGACAGCATCGATTTTTTTTGCATACTTTGCCCGTTATGTTTTCAGTCCTGGTTGACTTCTTTCAACCAATTGGAATCAAATTTTAAACACTGGCGGCTTTAGCGGGTAGGCCGGGTAGGCACGGGACTACCCAAAAATTTTGAAAAATATATAAACGTTAAAAGATATAATAAAGAATAAATATTTTTCCCTCTATTTATATTAATGGTAGATAATTATTTAACAAATAGCATCAACCACTACTATAAAAGTAATTTCCTGGGATCCAACCAGGAATCTCTCATACCATTCTGTGAGCGCTTTACCACTAAGCTCATCGGCCGTATGTTGAAAAACGTTTTATTTATTTATTTCGTAAGAAGGCTTTAAGAAGTGTGCTCATATTTTTGGTGCATTAATGCCCTAACATTATGGCATTATCATTTTGCTTCGGAGAAGTCCAGAAAATGCGTCAACCTACGAAAAATCAAAACAATTAAATTGTGTCAGTATCTTCTGACATACGAGGCTGGATTGGTAAATTCCCAGCCTCACCAGGGAAACAAGTAGATAGAAAGTGAAGCTTGGAGTTTTTATTCAACATATGCTCCTTGTAGTGCAATGCACTTTTCACATCGCTGCTGCAGTGCTTGCAGGCCAGACAAATAGAAGTCGGATGAATACTCTGCAAACCAGGCATCTGTTTGAGAAATGACGTCATCGGCGCCATTGAAATGCGTTCCCTTTAAAAAAAAAATTCAATTTAGGAAAGAGATAAAGGTCTGATTGAGCCAAATCAGACGAATAAGGTGGATGTTCCTGTATTTGAAACCATAGGTCCTCCAATTTTTGCAATGCCAGCCATTCACGCTTCTGATCTGCGTTCAAAAGTTTCGGAATCCATTTTGCCGCGACCTTCCTCATACCCAAGTCTTCATGTATAACTTTCCATACCCGTTTATGACTAATACCCAATGTGTCCTCTATCTGTTTGAGCGGGGTTCGACAATTGTCGAGAATCATCCGGTGAATGGCGTCAATCATCTCGAGAGAGGTCACTGAAATTTTTCTGCCATACCTTGGATCATCGTTCAGACCAAACTGACCACGTTTGTAGTTCGCTGCCCATTTCTTCACAGTAGCATACAGTAGTGCCTTGTTCCCCAATGTCGTGACAAGGTCGTTGTGGATCTCCTTCGGCGAGAGTCTCTTTAGGAAGAGGTGCTTGATGAATGCACGGTGTTCAAATTTACTAATTTCTGGGACGTGGGATGACATCCTCACTTTGAACCTGAAAAAAAAATGGTTTAGTCAAATCAAATTTTTCACAGTAGCTTCAGAAATTATAAGCCTCGCAAACGTATAAAACTTTTATATCTAGCTTTGTTTGAACCTGGGTAGGCTGAGAACTTATCAACCTACCCTCGTATTTTAGTTAAGCGAAAATATTCGTAAAATTAACCTGCACTCGTGTGTCAACTAATACCTGACATGTACGTTGTTAACTGGGGATTTTGCTAAATTGCGACTCTATTATGCGTATACCAACATGTATTTTGGACAAGGGTTCTTGGGGGAGGGGAGAGGAATCTCTACACACTTTGTTATGTATGAATTTCATAACTTCAAGGCCGTGACCCAGGATTATGCCGTTTCAAACTAGTGGGTGAGGAATTTGGGACCCGGCGCCGCGTCACGTGGTTGAGCATCCAGTATCGATCTCCTGCACGACGGACGCAGCAGAACAAAGGAATCACGTAGGCGGCCAGCATTGACACTCGTCAAGTATTTTACGTGGCACAACTCAACTGCCAAGCAACACTTCTAACGTGCGAACGGTTGTCTCAACAGAAATTTCTCTGCCTCATTAAAATTTCATGTGGTAACGTTTTCCTGACATATCTTTGTACTGAACATCTGCAAGCAAATGAATGTAAGATTTCGTGATATATCGTGGATATTGGACTGAGACAACCAATATTAATTAAATTATCTAGCTTATAGATGTATACTTCGTAAGATTATGTAGGTTTTAGGTACAAACAGGGCATTGTTTTTCTCGATACTCTTGTGTGTACATTGTTAGTCTATCGTCGCGAACAGACTATTTATACATATTCACCCCTTAGGTTCGGTCTGGAAACGTTCCTTCCACGTATCTCGATTTTCAGCTTCCACCCCCCTTAACTCTCACTATTTTCTTCTATTTGTCAAATTATCAATTAGTTGTGTTTTTTCTACACCCCACGGTCCTTTTATCTTTCGCAAGGTGTGTCCAGTTCAGTTGGCATTCCTACGAGTGATACTGGTGGCTAGAAACGTGCTCTTCTCTCTTACATCTTTTAAAACATCTTCATTTGTTATTCTCTCCTCCATTGTGTCTTTTCCACCTTCCTCCTGCACCATATTTCGAAGCTCTCTAAATATTTCTTCTCTAACTTCCATCATGTCCAAGTCTCCGAACAATATAATCCAATGTTCCATATATAACACCTGGTCAGCTTCTTCCTTAGCCCGATGTTCAAACCTGCTAATTAGAAATGATCTCTTCGGTGCAGTAAGTTTCTTCTTGTTGAGAAAGCTTTCCAGATACTCGATTTCATCAAACTCTTCTTGTTCTACACTTATCCGCTTAGGCATGTTCTCATTGCTTTCGACTTTTCGATATTGATTTCCATTCCATGTCGTGTTTCAGTGTAAACTATTCTAATCCGTCATTTCCTTTAGCCATCTTCGGTTCATACAGGGACGTACGGAAGGGGGGGGACACGGGGGTCCGGACCCCCCCCCCGAAACTTCGACTTTTTAAAAATTTAGCCTAATTTTAGGGGC
This sequence comes from Thermobia domestica, assembly GCF_964235325.1. Taxonomy (NCBI): domain Eukaryota; kingdom Metazoa; phylum Arthropoda; class Insecta; order Zygentoma; family Lepismatidae; genus Thermobia; species Thermobia domestica. The sequence continues at coordinate 174,546,520 of NC_137466.1, forward strand.
AATTTTAATATAAAATAGCTTCATATTTAGTTTGAACCCCCCCCCCCGAAATAAATTCCTGGGTACGCTACTGGGTTCATAGGACACTCAATTTGTATTAAAAAAATAGTTTCAAATTATGCAAATTATCGAACGAGTTGACTCGAAGAGGAACTCAGAAGTCGAGGAAACACACTGCTCTCTAGATTGTTAGTAACTTTCGTAATGAAGTAACAAAAAAAAAAAAAAAAAAAAAGACGTGGAAATTATTATGCGTATTATGCGTGGTGTATCTTTTAGACTCGGCTCAACTGTAAATGGTATGGTCACAGGCAGAGTTGAGGACTCAACTTCAGAATATACGTATGATAGTTGTTTTATAATTAAACGAAAAGACATAGACATTTTATTGTTGGAAACTGATAAAAGAAGCGAATGCTATGATGCGAATGAACGTGTGCCAATGTCTAGAAGATCACAAGTCGTTAAGAATAGATTATGATAATTTGACCGTATTCCTTCTCCACAGTAGGAAGCAAAAAAGTCCAGCAGTTTGATTATTATAGTTTCATGGATTAATAATGTTCCGTCAATAGAAAATTCTGTTGACACATCCGGTGTATACAAACTTACAAGGTAACTTATTTCAGCCCTCCTTCCACTGTGTGATCAGTTACTGAAGTGTGTTTAGGAACTCCTTCGAACTCTCTTTTACCTTATAAGGTCATACACAGCAGAAGCAGTAAGAGAACATTAACTTGTCTTAGCAGTTTCTTCAGGCGATTCGGTGTTTTCGGCTTGGACTAATGACAGAATAAAGTCTGTAAATTCATGCAGTTTGCGAATGTATGTTAGCTGAAAACAGCTTTAAAAGAGGCGGAAGCGATTTTCTTAATATTCTCTTCAGTCTTGCAGACATGAAATAGCTTTATAGCAATTAAAAGTTTTAAAGTAATAAGTGAAGGCACACGAACCATTTTTTTTAACGTTATAGTGCTGCGAGACCTAACATGCGTGTTTGAGTAGGTGCTTCAGTGAAGTTTTCCAGATCTTTTGTCCGATGAAAAACCTAACCCGTCTGAGTATCTCCTTTTCCTGCTGTGCTCTCGAAAACAAACTAATAATAATAATAATAAAAAAGAAGTGTATAAAAAATCGACCAAATGAAATGACGAATAGTTAAGAAGAGTTTCTTGACCTCGATTAGCCACAGCGCCAGTGCCTACCAGTCAGTCGTGTTATCTTGTCTCCCCTTCCCCTCCTTGAACTAAACCACTGTCTGCAGCTTTCCCCTCATTAAAAAACAGAAAAGAAAACTTGTTTTTCCGGCAGCGGGAATTTTCCAGTCGTAGTGGTATTATTGGATGGATGGATGGAGGAGAAATATTTCGTGCCTCGCGGACGGTTCGTTCGATAGGTAGGTCTTGGATATTGGAATATTCCAGTCTCCAATACCGAATAAAATGAAATCATAAGTATTACACAAAGGCTGTATTATTGATAGAAATAGACTTTCGATGCCTGAACTTGGCTTTAATGAACAGTTTGTTTTATTTTACCTATTAAATAACAACATTTTGCAAGAAATGACTGAGTTTCCAGCGTTGACAATTCTCGAAACAAATTTGCATACCAAGGACGAATATTTTGGTATTTTTCTCTTCAAATTACAGTACTGTAACCATATCGGTGGTCATTATATCATACCGACGTGACCAAAACGTAATTTTTGTGGTCGGTACAACATCTTTTGATGATGCACCTTGTAAATAACGTGGCAACAGCGCGTAGCGTGGCCGTCCTTGATGAGGTGTGGGATTGGGTTCGTGTCTGCTTTTTTAACCGACCTATGTCTTGCGCTGTTGCCGCCTCGTTCGTAAAGTTAAGTATTGCTTTCATGTTCTTGAGATTATTATTTATTCACATTCAGCTGATGATGGAACGAAATGTCTAGATGCTGTCTCGTTCTACGTAGCTTCGTATCATTTTAATCTGTCTTGAGTTATAATTCTTAGTAAGAGTTAAATTGTAATTTACGTTTTATTAATTACGATTTTTCCCTGTAAGAAAATTTTACGATGTTTCAGTTCCGTATCAGGTGTGCGGTCCTTCTAATATCTGCATAGAGTTACATCATAATATTAGGTTAGGGAACTACAGTGAACTAAAACATTTGCTTGATAACCAATAAAATACATTAGCATATTGCAAGTTGCAAGATTGCAAGCAAGTTCATTCATTTGTATATATATATATGGGGGGGGGGGTAGAGGAGACTGCTGTAAGTCATGTTTCAACCAATCCACAAAATTTCTGCATGTGATTATTTCTTGTGAAAATACAATGTCATCAAGATTTGTTTGAGGGAACTCACTGGTGGGTTTTTATAGTAGTTTTTCGTCTCTTGAACTATTGGTAACCTGTGTACTTGGACAGGTCCCACCGTATACCTCTTAAAAGGTACATTTTAGTATTGTTCTTTATTTTACTGTTTATTTATTCACTGCAATTCAGTTGCAGCTGCAAAACGATTTTACAATTGCAAATTATAATAATGAAAAATTCGAAGAAATATTTGGCAAGGATACCGGGAAGTGTGTATCATCGGATCACTTGCGTGGTGAGGCAGGAAAATCCTCACACAGTAAGACAGCTGGCGTGAAACTCAAACTCGAGTCCATGCGTGATCGGTAAACATTCGTGTTCCTCCTCACGGTGATCTCTTTACAAATATTTCTATATTATCATAGTAACTGACGTACTGTGCTTATTCTGTATATCTTGACATAATTTGTAAGTCATAATTCAATTTAGAGTGAAAATATAAGAAGAAAATATTTTTAATTTGATGGAAACAGACTCATAACTAGTTTCTGCATTTCAAATATGTTAGTCCTTGAATTTAAGCTGTTGCCAAGCGCCAATCCTGTGGGGGGGGGGGGATAGACAATGCTCATGTGGATAGACAGTCCTTGAATTTATTTTGTCTTAAAATCCTCATGTATGTCTTCTTAGACCCTTATCTGCAATCAATCATCTGAATGTCTTCTCCCCCCCCCCCAGTTACAGAGAAATCGCCGCCCTTGGCTATTGCACTTGATTTTGGAGAGAGAGACAAGGAAAATGTTTCATATACAAGGTTCTGATGAGACCTACAATATTATTCCGAACACAGGAATTGAGCTACTTCACATTTTTATCGTACATTTTCTGTTGTGTCAGCATTGACATTATTTGAAAAATGACAATACTTGAAAAAGTATGACCTTGAGTTGAAATATGACTATTAGCACATTGTGACAAATGCCATTTATTTGTATATCGGTATGTGCGATGCAGGTAAAAGGAAAGGTGTCCTTTCGTAATATGGATTCCCATATGAAGTATCTGTTTGTGTGTGAACGTTAGGTTCAAATACACTGTACATGTGAATTCGTCCGTTGGTGGAAGCTTCCTTAAGAAAGGGGAAAAAAAATGAAAAATGATTAAATGAACGGTGAATTGGGGACATCGAAGTCTTTGTCATCAGATACAGCTTTTCATAGTCGGGTAGTCGGCAAGAAAGAAAAAAAAGTAGTTTTGTAAAGGACGAAAAATCTTTCCTTTACCCTATTTCGTAAAAAAAAGAAAGAAAAAAGAAAAGTGCTTATAGCTAGTCAGTAATCTAAAGACTACTGTTCCAAGAGTAAACACCTGGGGGGCTGCCTCTGTATATGGAAGACTAGTTGAGTTTCTATTCCTTCTTATTGTTCAGGATTAAATTTAAAAAAAAAAAAAAATCTTTCATTCTAGAGCTCAGGTTCGATTCCCGAGCTCCTCGCTTATGACAGGTTTCTTTTTTGTTATCAGTAATAAGCTGGGCCGCGTAAATGAACAATGAGTCGTTTTTCTTCGCTGTTAGAAGATACTGGGTTCATATCTTTCATGAGTCATCTAACTGAATTTCCTCAGAAATGAGTGTAATAGGTACCATATGGATTTTAAGATGATATTGAGGCTTTAGGTGGCAGATTTTGTTGTTACTTGTTTTCGTTGCAAAATAAATAACCACTAGGCAAATGCTGCAGTTGGGGTCCTGATAAATATGTTTCGTAACTCATTACCTCGCATACCTTTTGTTCATTGGTTTAAGTTCAAACGGGGAAGATTCCTGTCACTGCTCACTCGATTTTAATAGCTATACTATACTTACTGTATGCATATAGGTCATTGAGTTAATATGTCGGTGTGTGACTAACTAGCATATACAGAATGTAAATGTAGCTTGCTGCATCACTACTCTGGCTACAAATGTCTAACTTACACATGAAAAGCTTTAACTACAAAGGATAGCCAACTCGTAGTGGTTTCATTACCAATTCTTTGTATATCTTCAATCAAAAGAAACACTGACCAAAGCTTAAAACCCACTGTATTTTAAATTATAATATGTAACGGTTTCGGATATCTAACATATCCTTCTTCAGACAGTATTTAATAGACGGATTTGTTAAAATAATCAATCCAAAGCCATGGATAGTTTTGTTATCTTCAATCAGTGATCACATTCGCGATCGATTTAGATGTAGTTAAAATAGTGCAAATTCAGAATAAGTCAGAGTGAGCATTTATTCGGTAAATGCATACAAAAAAAATTCTTGTAAATATATAATTTCTAAATTGATTGGTGGATTCAGCGGTGGCTAAGTGGTAGAGTAAGCCTTGGTGCATAGGGTCGCTGGTTCAATCCCAAGTCGTGCATGCAGAGTTGGCCTTATGGTGGACAAACATCGGACAAACAAGCTTTGGTTTTCTCGCAATTCTCACATTTCCTTTTACTTTCTTCATTCCACTATTTCGGTATCATCATCGTCTCCCTTAGCCTCAGAGCTAGATAAGTATATAGATTGATTGACAAAGTTGTCGATAAGGACTGGAGAGTATAGCAGACAAATGGAACAAACTAACAATTATAGTCGTAAGAATTACTGGACACTTTTTTGTAGCATTTAATTTGCCTTCCAAAGTAAGGCCGTCCATATATTGACAAGAGGACAAGGCAATTATTCCGAGGTTCAGTACTGTGGAACAAACCCTTGTACCGCATATTCACTCTAGCACGTGCTAGTCAAAGGCGTCTCCAACGTTGTAACAAGAGACAGTCAATACACTCAGGCCTCTCTCCCTCCTCATCCTCTCCTGCATCTGTCTTCGCTTGTATGGCTTTCTTTTAGTCAGTATGCGACCGGTTCAAATTTGAGTGGCTGTGAGAGAAAAACTGATAAAAATGAATGATTTTAGAAATCGTCTCAGTTTATACAAAACGTTGATACAGCCACGTGAGCTGGTCAACCAGAAATGTAGAAGGTCCAGTACACATTGCTATATAGCTGGGAAAGTTTGGCTAAATGTAATGTAACTGAAACATTACAGAAAGTTTGTGGCACTACAGCCCACATGGGATTGTGACCAGCGAGGTGATAGTAATAAGTTATATGATCCCAATGGCGGATCTAGAAGGTAAGAACTGGGGAACCAGTCAGAAGCCAGACTATGATAGGTATATCATGAGTTTTCTATAAACTTTCAAAAATATATAAATAATAGCTTAAATTAGTTTTGTCACTCAAAAACTGGGGGCCGAGCCCCCTTCCCTGGCTCCGGGCTAAATCCGCCTCTTGTTTCAATCGAAATCGGACCCGTGATCACAGTTAGACAGAAACTCGATTAAGAAGGCACATTTGGATATTTTTGCTGTGATCTCGACAAATTTTACTATTAGCGTAATCATTGTAAAAATCACTTGGACTCATGTGAATCTTTGTGAATATTCTCCCAATAACTAGTAATTAAATTGGTGGAGTTCAGTATTATTATTATTATTATTATTATTATTATTATTATTATTATTATTTTGTGGTACAAGTTGCTGTTGATATATTTTTGGTGTAAATACCCAATTTTCTTTCTTAGTTGTCCTCTGGTCACGAAATTGCCCCGCCAAACAAGTAGCACGTGCAGTTAATTGACCGGAAGTTTAGAAGACGTGCCTGGAAGCATTTCATAAAATGAACTAACTTTTCTCGACATCTGCAGCCTTTGAGAGAAAACGATTCCTCTCTTCTGAAACGGTATAATCATTGGTTACTTTCAGCACAAATTGGTAATTTCTTTAAAAGCTAGTAATATCAGCTTTTTAATGGGGGTAGCACAAAAAAATTCTATTCGTATCAATCTTTCCTCTTTTCTTACCCTTTTAATACTGTACATTTCGTCAGATCATCGGAGATATCTTGGGGACGTTTAAATATTTAAGCCATTAATTCTAATGGTATATGTGGCAACAATCAGAACAACTGTATTAAAATAAGTCTTATTTAAAAATGAAATGAATTAAAATCGTTCAGTTTTACGTCCCACTCTTATGCTTGCTAGGCTAAAGGAGACGGTGATGATGAAAAATGAATGAAATTATGAAAGTGGGAGAAAACGAGAGAACCACGACAAAATTCCCCCCACACGGTGGTTGCCTGCCACAAAGTTTACTTAGCGCGAGCTGGAACAGGCCCGTAGCCAGCCCAAAAATTTAGGGGGGGGCGTAGAAGTTATGGGGTGTCCGACCCAATCATATTATACTTCATCACCATATTATAGTTCATTTGCAAGCCTACCGTGAAATTTTATGGGGGCCAGCCAAAGTTTAGGGGGCCGGCCCCCCTTGGCCCCCGTGGATATCGGCCTGAATTGGAATCGAACCATGAACCCCATGCACCAGAAGTGAACGCTCTACCACTGAGCCACCGCGGCTCCAATTCTTATTTAAATAATTAAAATTGTATTTAGCGAAATCAAATTTTCGGGAGGAGTTTTGAACCTATTTCTCCTTTTTTGAGTGGTATTTTATTGAACACCGATGATCCGAATGGAGTATCGTTGTCCCCTATAAATTCTGTCCTGAGATGGAATATCCCAATGCCCAATAATCAGTGATGTATTGCTAGTATTTTTCGTACACTTGGTTGTTTTGCAAAATATAGCATGTGCCCATCCTTATACATGCCGAACAATAAAAAAAAAAAAAAAAAAATCGGTGGGTATACGCCATACACCCTCCATTACGTCCTTACCAATAATTATAGTAAAACATTACAATAATTAACTGGAATATAGTTTTAAAATTGAACAACCTTTCTTGAACTAAAGTGGCTTATACATGCTTATACTAAACTGATTTTGAAGGATACACGAAACGATTAAAATTCAATCTTGGATTTTTTTGTACAGTACACGCTTTAAAAAAATACTCAAAGAAATGTGCAGAAAATTGTAATATTATATTAATATATAGGGTGTTTGAAAACAACACCAAAATACTTTGGGAAATGAATTCTGACGTGAAAACATGAAGAACAATATACCATTATGGGCGCACAAATTCGTCATTGATAATTGAGAACGATAAATTGAAGAGTCATAACCCTCGAGAACGAAATATCGGGTAAAGGTAGTGTTGCACACGAGACGAGAAGAGAAATATGACAATTCTCGTTTCATTTTCGAGACGAGATTAGAAATTTTTCGTGAACAACACTAGTTCACCCAAGTCTTAGTTCTCGAACACTGTTTAAGTGTTATAGTGCGTGAGAGTTACAGTGTTAGAGTTGCGTTTAAAGATTGCGCAAATCATTACACAAAATACTCCAACAATAAATATGGTTTAAGTGTTAGTATTACCACGCCCTTCGTGGACCCCTTATGACACGAGAGAATTCTGATAACTTCTAGAAGAAACAAAAAAAAAAAAAAATCAGATCATAAATTGTGTTTATAAATCTACAAAATCAGACGAGAAAAGTTTTCCGATAATCGAGACGAGATGAAAATTTGACAAGAATTTACGAGTCGAGACTAGAAAGCCTTATTTATTGTCTCTTCTCATCTCGTGAGCAAAATTTGGTTAAAATCGATAAAAGAACATAGTGCTAATTTCGAACTTAGATTTCAGTAATGAAACAGTGAATACATTTCGTTCTGAGGCCCCTTAAATTTATATATACCCCCCCCCCGCCTTGACGCTTAGGTATATACTGGATAAAATGGGCTTCAATCCTATTTTCTTTAAACTGAATAAAGCTGCAAACTATGGTTTAGCCTTGATTCTGGATCCACGGCTGTATATATATATATATATACTGTATATATATCCGCATGTATTTTAACAGTTTGTTATTGTTGTAATATCTTATTACGATACATAATATGTTTACCTGTATTTTAAACTCTCCTGTTAAGTGTGGTATTGATAAGACACGACTAGCGTCCCTATTACGTTGTGGAAATTACCTCCTTCAGATAAACAGCATTACTGGCAAAAAAAAAAAAAAAAAGTTTGCTATTTATTGCGTATTAAAGTGGCTTGAAGTAAATAAACACGTACTGTTAATTAATAGCACATTTCGTTTTCTTATTTTTACCTTGAATTATCAAGCATATTAGTCTCGTGAGATAAATATCTAATCTCAGTTGAACGAGTCTTTTGCTAATTAGATTATTATACACTTCTAACAAATACTGGACTCACTAAAACATATTTGCGCCACTAAATCACCGAATTCTGCAATATATTTTCGCCTTTTGTTATAGGGAAAGTATTGCAAAAATTGTAAAGAAACTAACATCTAAACAACATTATTTTATTTTAATAATTAGGGAATTTAGTATTATGCAGTGCAATACTAGCAGGGCCGTTATAGAGATAGTTTTATTGGTGTAATATCAACTGTAAACTATCCCTAATGTTACAGTTCAACTAAGAGTGCATTTTCAAGTGAGTGATGTGTGGTCAGCTGATCACTTCCAATGCTTTTATCAAACCTGGGCCCCAATACAGAAATGTCTTTTATAATACAAATAAACCACGATTTTTTGGGCGTTCCCACGATTTTTTGGGCAAATAACTGATTAAAAGGTAACGGGTAATTTAAAAACATGCCGGTTGATGGATAGTCCAAAAATATGTTTTTATTGTAGTCTCGTGTGGAAAGCGTGTAACAATAGAGAACGCGACAAACCTTTCCTCCACTATTCCAAGGTTCAGTAATAAACCAGCCCCACTTTTGTAACGGGACACAGTACCTCTCTGAGATAAGCGCAACTTAACTTTAAGTGCCTTCTCACCAGGAATTTTTGACGTTTTTAAGTTATTTTCAAGTGGCTAAATTAAAGAAAATGTTTTGTTTGTTGGTATGTTTTTAGTCATACGAAATTTTTGTCTTTGGGTACAGTCTAAAGCAACTATTTTCGTTTGAGAAGGATCAAACACTATCTCGATCACAAAATTTTATTGTACAAGTAAATATGTCTTAAAAAATACTTTTTTTTTTTTTTTTTTTTTTTGAAATTTCTGTTTCTGCGCTTGTTGTTCACTCCTTCCAAGAAGGCACCAGACAACCCTGTATGTGTATGTGTGTTCATATAACCATATGTGATCTGGATTCAGAACCAAGAGAGTATTTATAACGCTTTCTTTTGCTTCCCTGCGAATGTGTGCAGGCTGCCCTGATAAAAGTCTCCCCAACTAGGTCAGAAAGTGGGATGAATGATTGGCATAGAGGGTGTTTGGGAGGGGGGAAGAGAGAAGGAATGGGTTTCATATCATGTGGGAAAAGAGGAACAAACATCACACCATAGCCCGCATTCCCTTCCTTCCATTCCATCTCCCTGAACGCAATCTGGTTCTTGGCAAAGGCAGGATCATTGTTGCCAGATGTGGCTCTGTCAGTATGCGTAAGTGGCAACACACATTCATACACACCGCATTGGGAGTCTTTTTCTTTGTGTGTTTGTGTGCGGCATATTTTTTTGTTGCATGAGATAATGTGATGGAGTCAACCTGAGCAACATTCCTTGTAGTGTCTTTAGGTCGCGTGAGAGTAGGTGCGCACGATTGAAAGAGTGTTAATTATGCGAAAATTCGGCATCGTTGACCGGTTTATTAAGGCCTCCTCTATGTTCTGTTCTGTTATGTATGAAAGAAAAAAAAAAGGACTAAGGGGAACATAACCGGGACTTTTAAGGTTACGTAATATCTTGGAGGATTGGCAAACAGCCGTCTTCCGCGCTGCCTTGTAGGTTTTCAAGGTCGAAGGGGACCGTTCCCCGTAAGATTTCCTATTTTCGTCAGTTTTCTTTCTTTTCTTATAGGACAAACTGTTTTAGTTCAGTTGAATAAGGAAGAGTAATTTGTATTTTAAAAATACCGTTTGTGTGTTCGATATTTGAACACACATAAAAGCCTTATCAGCACTCCTTAAGCTCCATGCTAAGTTCTTCTTCTTCTTTTTTAAGTACATAACAGACAACGAAGTCAAAATCTTTCGGATAGTGTAACAATTTGATTCCTCAACAATTACGACGTCATAAACTTTGCATCCAAATTTCTGGCTCATAAGAAAAATTTGGCGCATTTTGTAGATGTATGATTCACTTCCCCCCAAAAAAGTTTTTTAATTCACTGGATCTTTAAATTAGAATTGCAGTTTCTTTTTGGTTAAAACAAAAAGTTTTAATCTTTTGTTACTTAAAAAATTCGTATTTTTCTTCTAAATAGGCTAGAAGTCTATATAGGCTATAACCATTTCTCAGGTATGTATATTAATTTCTAACTAGGGGAGAGAGAAAATTTACGTGAGAAGAAAATTACAACATATACAATATATTTTGCATTGTAATACATATCTTTCGCACAGATCTACTAACCGTATAGCTATGAGAGAGGGGAAGAGAGCTCATTAAAAATATCGTTTAAGGTTCGGTTCCCGGTAGCAGTGATGGAAGAGGTCATGAACTTCGTAACTCGGAAGACCCAGTGGCAGTCAAACCCATGACCCAGTGTGACCCGATGAGACTTGGAAACGAAACATCGTCATAGGCAAGGAGAGTATGTGAGCCTACTAATCCAGTTCTAACAAACATGATTCTAATTTCTTTCATTGCCTTTCCACTAAATGTAATTTTCTTTCTCACTTGTTGTTCACATATGTGTCTGTCAAATATTGCACTTAAATATAACTACAAGGTTTATCAGACTACAAACGCATCAGGATCACATAAAAGCTAACCTACATATTCCCCTTATGAGGGATCATAAACGTTTAGTCGACTTGTAAAACGTCTCCTCTGTTAGAATGTAAAAGATACCCGTTGTCCTCTTGTGAATTCCATCGAGGTGTCCTCTTAGCGTTGGATATCATACTTGGATCAGTATGGATATCAAACTTAAACTTAATTCAATTATAAACTTGGTCGATGCTGTTCTATATCTAAGAAAAAAAGTTCTCTAGACTTGGAAAGTGAAGAAAGAAAACTAAAGAGGAATATTTCTTGCTTGATTCACCTGCATAAAGATAATTTAAGAAAGCTATCACACATTTCTTGGGATACATACAAGCCAAAAACTACAGCAAACTGACCATGGAAACAACAATTCTCTTGGGTATAATTATTCGTGAAAATTTGTTTTAGATTCACATTCGATTTTTTTTTTTTTTTTTTTTTGGTTACCAAATACCTTAATGATAAAACACAGTATATGTTTCTTTAAAAAAGGAATCACCGAGGAAAACGCGCTACCAATGCAAATAACACCCTTTCCTGCTTGAATATTATTGCTGGACGTATAGAGAAGAGTTCCTCAGAATATATACTGTAGAAAATAAATTAAATATGCATCATTTGAGTAAGAAATGATTACACATAAAATATTTTATCGAAGAAATGTTTTTAAAAAAGTGAATAATTGGTCGAATAATGTTCTAAAAGCGTTTTTAAAAAATGACCTGCATGATAAAATCGTTCATAGCTATAAGGGTTCAGATGAGATAAGTAAAAGAGAAAATTGTCTTTACTGTTTGGAATTAAGATTTTTTTTTGGAGGGGGCGGACAGAAAATTGAATATCAAACGGGTTTTCTCAAATAATGATTTAATTATTCTTTTTTCATATTTCACAAATGAATATCTCGATATTTATATAATTCTTGGTCTTACACCTGTGTATTGTGTGTGTTTCAGGGGTTACTTGAAGCGGTCATGAAACGGAATTTAAAAGCGTAGGAAGAGAATTTCATAATCTAGATGTTAAGTACTATTGTACCTGCAAAGTGTCTGTCCTCTGGATCCGAGGTTCCCAATTACTTCCGAGTTGCAGATCTTCATTTTAGTTTTAAGACAAGGTTCGGACCCCAAACGTTTGTTATGTGCTTAATTGAGGGATAGGTAGTAATACTAACAACTACAAACTTTTATTTATGTTATAACCATACAGGGAGTCGTTGGCGGTATTTGTATCTTCTACAAATTATGATATGTAAATAGTTCCAGGTGCGCGAGCCACTAATTGGGAAAGACTGATTTAGATTATGAAATTTTATTTCAGTCTAGGTACTTGCAATTTCGTGAATATCTGAATGAGCTTTTATTTGTTGTTAAACACATGGAGTACAGAGATTACCGCTTCGGTGAATACATATATTGAAAGCCTTTTATCTCGTACGTGTTTTTGACTTTTTTGTTAAGTGTTTACTTTGACTATACAGTATCGTTTTATCATATGCAGTTACAAACACTTCTTTTTGTATCATTGTTCATAGAAAGTGTTTGTCAATAATAATTGGTCTAACAAAAGACACGTGTGACTTCGTAATGGCGTGTTACCTGAACTATCTTCTCCGTATGATCAACATCCTGTGCTTATATGCCAATAAAGTTTTCTGTATAGTTCGAATTTTAGAAGTAGAATTGCGCACGAGGCAAGAAGAGGCAATCTCAAACCGTGTCTCGTGCACGTCCCTATTTCTAAGGGTTATTCGATTATACATGTGTTAGAGTATTCAGAATATCGATAGCACTTTCTTTTACACTTTTGACATTGTAAATTAATAATTTCTGTAACACCACTGCTAGGATAGTTCTTTTATTTATGAGGGAACGCTGACTACATGGGTTTTTATTCTGTACCAGCCAAAGAGAATCGACGAGAATGTTCGGATACAGAAGACAATGATGTAGAAAAATCGTATCCTTTAAAACTAAATATATTTAACGATTTTCTAACTTTTATTTTAATTTTCATTCTCGTAATATTTTATTGTTACATTTCAGTTGACTTTCAGATCTACCTGGAGGATTATGTGTAGGTATAGCAGAGAGAGCCTAAGAAGAAAGAAAATCACTTTAGGCAGGCCAACATAATTTATTAAAAACAACAATGGTACATTTTACAAAGACTCTGTTAATGACTAAAGTATCTTTATTATCTGATTCGAACTGGGATTCACTGTTCCTTTAGAAGTCAAATTAAATGTTCATCTGTCAGCTTATTTCTAATATAACTCTTTCAAAAGTATCCTATTCTTCTTTACATTCGTCAGATTAAGAATCATGTCGCGGAGCGTATATCGCTCTACTATTTTTTTCCCCTATGGTATATTTTGTCCGAGTATTCTACATTTTTTTCTCCAGCGTAGTTGCACATAGCCTTTATGCCATCAGGCAAGAAGTAGGATGGACATTTTTTTTTTCTTATGTCAAAGAATCAGTTCACTGCTAGTTAAAAATCTCTCCAACACTCCTCTGCAACTATCTGTCTTCGGCAATTCTCTTCCAGGTTACTCTGGAGTGGTTCTTGGTTTGAGGATGTTTCCCAGATTGTTCCCTGTCCCTTGCTATCCAGTCAAAAATTGCTTTTTTCCTTTGAGCATTATTTCTTCTTGCATTATGTTCATCTCACGGCCACTTCAAGGTATTTATTTTCATGAGAATATCCGTCACACCCGTCATAATATCCGAAGTATTGAAAGGCGTGGCTATTATATCTCTTCATATTTCATTGCGTAATCTGGAGAAGACGACCACGTTGTATGTCTGACCATGTTTAGGTCCACGTGTCTGGTCCATATGTGAAAGCAGGCAGAATGTATTCAATGAAAATTTTACGTTTTAGGCACTTGGCATTACAATATGAAACTGTTCCTTTCGGATGTACTCTAGGCTTTATGCCCTCCCCCCCCCCTCTCTCTCTCTCTCTTCACAAACAGAGAGCGTGATTGAGGGCATAAGGATTAATACAAGACCTCAATAATTGTAGTGTCATTACACACATACATGCTTTCATATTGAACACTTGATTATACACTGGAAACCTGATGGAATTTTGCCCATGTGCAAAAATAACTTTTTGTTGCAAAATGTTGTCAAAGCAAACATTATTAAGGGAGATTTGCAGTTGTACTTACTGAAAGATAATTTTTATTGTTTGAAGATAGAGACACACGTAAAAAGAATAACATACAATGATTCTACACACTTAGGTAACATTTGCACTGGCGCATTAAGTCTCTTAACTTGCATATCCTGTCAATCAGGATGGTAACGCAGATTCTCTAAACAGGACCTCAAATGAATTGCCAAACTAACGGAGATCGACGTTAGACGCTAAACCAGTCATATGCTATTTAAAAAAAATAAAAAAAAAAAACACTTTTACACGTGGAGCTTTGCAGTTTAAAGAAGGTTTAATCAGTAACATCTGAAGTACACTATCGTCCAACTGTTGTATATTCAGTCTTATTCTAAAAGGTAATTGTATAAAACATAAAAAGTGCATAGTCTATAACTACTCATATTTATGATTTAAAGAAAGAAAAAAAAAACTTTCATATTTATGACAGCTTCCAAACAGCATAACCAAATGAATGCATCCGTAACTGAATCATAAAAACTTTTCTCTAAAAGGACATCATCACGTAGCCATACACTGTTCTAACGTTTTCTTATGCAGTTCAATGCGCTTTGGGATGTCTGGATGTCTCGTAAATTTTTCCGAAATGTAAGACCATATCAACAGTAGACTTTTTTATTTGACACTTGAATTGTATATAAATTTTTTAGGAGTCTGTAGAGATAACCCCATCTTTGGAATTTACTGTGAGAAGTTGAGCAGCTATGAGAAAAAGATTATGGTGATGATGACCTTGATTAAACGCGGAAAACAACTCGTGCAAGCTTTTTCTCTTGTCTGCGGACTGTTCATCGTAGACCCCCCCTTTTCCTCCCTCCCGCGGATCGATGTTCATCTAATGTTCAACATGTGTGCACCAACTGCAGCTGCAGAAGAATCTAGGCTGCAGGGACAACGTAATGCAAGGAGAGCGGATGTGAATCCAGCTTTTACGATGTTCAACTACTCCGCGCAGGCCTCTCCCATTTGCACTCGCTCGCTCACTGGCCTTTCTTTCTTTCTTTCTTTCAA
Source organism: Thermobia domestica (assembly GCF_964235325.1). Lineage (NCBI taxonomy): Eukaryota > Metazoa > Arthropoda > Insecta > Zygentoma > Lepismatidae > Thermobia > Thermobia domestica. The sequence continues at coordinate 174,561,787 of NC_137466.1, forward strand.
AGATGGTTTGATTCGGTTCTTCTTTCGCTTGCTGATGCTTCTTCAGCACCGTGAGAAGAGATATTCATTCCATCGCTCCTGTTTACTACTATTATTACTACTACTACAACTAGTTACCATCTTCTTTTGATGATTGCGTATTTTTATAACGCCGAACGAGTCGGCGAAACCCCAACTACCCCTTTGATCAATCCTCCGCTAGTGTCCACATTTTTAAAAAAAAAAAAAAATGTTTTATTTTTATTTGCGCTATTCCTTTATTGATATCATAGCCGTCTCTGTAGCAAGTTAGAAAACACAAAATCATAATGAAACTTATGGACGGTTATCGGTATCGCCAAGAAATGGGAGGTCCTAGTTTCGAATTCTGCATCCGGCTTTTCTGACCGAGTTTTGTCCCCAAGATATGAAGTAAATGTTGAGATTGATGCATTAATACATACGGCTTGACACCCTTAGATTTAAAAAAAAAAAAAAAAAAAAAAAAAACACTTCCATAGCTGGTGTTTTCAGTATAAAAGGGTATTTCGGTTGTATCTGGAATGCTGCAGATAGCTTATAACAGGGTTGGAAATGGAATTTCAGAACTAAGGAGACAGTCATTTATAGATAGAGTTTGATCGGGCTACGCCACTGCTTTGCTGTCGGTAACCACTTTCTTGAGAACCGGTGTCCTGAGGGAACGAAGCAGAAAATAAAACAAAAAATTCTTCATGTCCATACCTGTGATTCTAATCAATTTTTTTTCTTTCTTAAACTTTTACTAAAGTGACGCTGTCTCCTCGCGTCGTCCATCATTTCCGTCCCTGGCCTATAGGTATGTGCGCTTCTGCATTACGACCAATAATGTTCGATTTTTCAAGCCTAAAAGTAGAACCAGGCATATGAAAAGTGAGCGTACCATGCTAACAAGTCTATCAATGGGTATACTTACGTTATGTCCAGATATTTAGTTCAATATATATTTCTTGTGTTTATGAAAAATTTTCGATTCTGAATTGATAAGGGGTATTGAAAAGAAATTAACTTATAAAATAACCGAATCTAAACCTAGCTAAATTGTCAATTAGGGTGCATATTATCAAGATTGCAATAGACATCTTTTTACTACTTTAACTGCTGTATCCAATCTATCTATATCTTTGGATATTTAATTAATGTTAATTTGAAGTTATTTACGCACAGCACAAAAACTGTGTAAGACATGGGCCTACTGTTTAACATGGAGTCAGAGCCACAACAGGATTTGAACCAAGGTCTCCGCATCTAAATTGAAAACGGTAAACATTAGCCACAAGGGAGTCCATTCAGTGGTAAACTGTGTGGTATGTTGTAGTGCACTGTACTTGGATTATTTACCTGGGATTGTTAAGTATACTACGAACTGTTGTTATTTACGAATAAGTTCCTGCGTAGTATAATAGTATTTAACCAAAATCAGATGAGATGGTTGTAAGAGTTGGTATGCGGAAGTGTAGTTGTTGTAATGAAAAGTTGGCGTCCGCCTAGAGAATCTGCCTAAGGATGAGAACAAAGTAGCATGTAAGAATAGATCCTTGGCTTTTGTCGTGATGACCTTTTACTACGTCAAACGCTCATCGTATCATTTTACAACCCCCCACAGTGCTTGTGTCTAATAAGCTCTACGTGTGTGTTTTCTGATCTCTCTCGAATTCTTCGGCCAAAGAACTATTTTAGTGGGATCTTAAATGGGTTTCCGTACTACGTCGTATAGCACATCATGTAGAAGTACTGCTGAGTCCTCCTTGTGTGTCAATACCCTGTGCCTAATTAATTCACTATCAGCATAAATATTGTGGTGGTAACTGAAGTGACTTTGGCGTAATCCATAAAGTATTTTTTATACAGATTACATAGGTAACGCATTACCTTGAGACGTAACACTATTCTAAATTACGTGCGTCACGAGAAATGGAAGAATTTTAAACCTTAAAAAGAAAAAAAGCAGAACTGGTACATTTTTATTAACCCTCACTTGCCCATACATTGTCATTAATATTATTAATATTGAGTTTTATACCAAACTAAAGAGGGTGTTATTTTCAAACTATTATGTCTTTCAAATGTCTTCCATTGGCATCAGTGCATATCACGGAAATTTCAGATCACATCTTGAATCATGTCTTATCCTATTGGTACAATCTTTTTGTTCTTTCTTTAATCACTTCCTTTAACTACGCAAAAGTATTCGGCCGAGGGGGATACATTTTGTTTTAGATAACCCCAAAGAAAGAAATCTGGGGCGCTGAGGTTCAGAAACCCTGTAGTTGCCAATGAAATTCATCCAAATGTTGATTTACTATTTCAATCAACCACTCCCTCTTAACTGCCATTTTATCCTTTATATTTCGATCAATTGCATCATTCGTGATCGTCTTCTGAGATCGTTAATTCATGATTTGACGTAGATACATTGTTTACACAGAAAAGAGAGTTTTGTTGAGTGTTCTCATCTTCGATACGAGAAACTCGGGTTCAATTTCCGATGAAACATTTGGTTCGAATTCCCCTCGAACTGGAGAACCACGTTTCAAAGAGACTTTGCACCGCGAGACTCTTAAGTCATTGAGTCTAGTTTCATCTGAGTCTTAGACCTCAGACACTGTTGTATTGCCACATGATTAATAGTACAACTTATAAAAGCTGCAAATTGATTAAGTAACAAGTATGGTTAAGTATAGTTATATTACACCCTTCTTGAACTTCTCGTGACGGCGGAAGGATAACTTGTAGATGAAATTAAGATTTAAAAAAAAAACTTCATGGCATAAATTTTCTACATATAGTTACAAAAACGAGACAAGAAAATCCTCATGTTCCATCTCAACTCGTGGGCAGCGTTACTCGGTGTTGAAGTCACGTTAAATTCTAATGAATCAACATCGGAATTGTTTATGAATCTTTTGTATTGTATGCGTTCTGTACTGTACTTGCACACAACGCCTGTGATTTATCAATGCGCGTCTGCCTAAGTACGTATAGCTGCCAGATTATGATGTCAATGCCATATCCAGTGGTGTGGTATGGTTTTCAGCTTAAAAGAAGCTGTAATTTTTAATATATTAATTTATATATTTAGTATATTCTTAATATGCTACATTATTTATATGTAAAATACATTATTTTGTTTACTCAATGAAAGGGATACTTTTATAACTGCCATGAACGCCACATCTCTGGATTTTTCTTGTTCTGTCAAAAACTTACCTATATGCATGTTAAAAATGACTTTGGTATGCCCTAGCATTTTAATAACTTCTTCAAGGTTGGTATGTCCACGCTTCTGAACCTACGTGAGTTTTATCGAACTGCCTAGTTCAGAAGCGGATAGTTGGGTGTCACATTCGTAGAATAACAAGACATTTAACACAAAAATTCGTATGGAATAGGTATTTGAACAGATATAAACATCAATACCCTGAATATTGAATGGTTCTCTATCTATATAATGCACAATAGATATAAACATCAACACTCCGAACGTTGAATGGTTCTCTAACTAGGTAATGAAATCTTATTATACGAAATATAGAAAACTTGTGTTGAACATTCTTAAAAGACGAACTACTGTACAATATTCTTTCTCGTCTTAACTAGGCTCAGCTGGACAATGTCGCTAAATTAAGCGTCTGTTGGCATTGTTTCAACTTCTTCCATGTTCGTTGATGTGAATAACCCTTACTGAGGCTGCCAGCTTTAGCCAGAAAGAATTGGTTTTCGCGCGTGTAATGACTGTTTTTTTTTGTTTGTTTGTTTGTTTGTTTGTTTTTTAAGTGTACTTTAGTTTGTTGTTGAGCACTACAGAAATTCTTTAGTTAAACAACAACAAAATTGTAATCATATAAAATAACAGTTATTTTTTTGTTCCGAAATGCTGTTTTGTCAAGTACTTATATTTATCTGCATACAGAATTTAATCTTCTGGGATAATTCTATACATTTTGGTTATAGCTTCTCCTTAAAGCTTTCCTTCATTTTGATAAGTCTATTTTCATTTTTTCTTTTCTTTTTTTTTTTGGGGGGGGGGGGGGTTACTTTAAGTATAGTGTTTTTGGAAAGTTTATGCTTCTTTGCATGATCTGGTTTCATTATCTTCGGAGACAGAGGCTTAATTTCATATACAGTATACAATTTTGTAGTTTTTGGGTTAGAGTTAAGTGTCCCTTTCAGCACTGAGGCTATGTGAAGCATGGACTTGCAACTTATTTTTCTACCATTAACAGGTTTCTTACCACAATCACGGACGGCAGAGGCATGGGCAATTGCCCCTCTCCGAGTTTAAGAAAGAACGGCTTTTTAATAAATTGTGTACTAATAAGCTACGTAAAACTGTGGAACTCTTTATGTTGGTGGACAATCTTAGCCGTTACTCCCATAAAGTTTTTCAAAATGCTACGGTTCTCTTCTGATGTCATTCTGACGGAAATGTTCTCATCGATCGGTTGCAGATGTCTTTTCCTCCCGTTTTTACCTTCTACCAGCATTCTCATTACATGCTCTAAAAGGCATTTGGTCCCAAATAATGGCCTAGCGAGTTTCTTTTTCCGCTTTTCATGTAAAACTGGTTTTAATATTGGTCTTTAACTTCTACCAGATCTATCTCATTGATTTTTCGGTTTATCCATCTAGTTTTTTTTTTTTTTCAGTTCTTTTCAGAAATCGACACTTTCAACGCTATCTGTCTTTATCAGTTCTTCTCCGCAGTGTTCACTTTTCCGTTTTGATATTGATCGTACAGAACAACACTTAAATACCACATTACTATATGGGTAAGGAGTGAAGTCATACAATCGAAGAGGGAGGGAGAGAGGAGTGAAAAGAAAAAAGAACTTCGCACTGAAATGTTTTGATATACTGTTCAAATATTTGAACATCGGTAATTATATTAGACTGTGGGGAATTAGGGATACAAATTTGCCAGGTCATAACTGAATATAGCTGTTTTCTTGAAGATTACTGTAGTTAATTTGCAAATTTCTGACAATAGTGTCTCTTTATTGACCCCAGTAGCTTATTATTAATAGAGAGAAATTTTACTCCCCCCCCCCAGATTTTATATTCTGACTTCAAAAGAATACTGTTGTATAATTTCAGTAGTGTCTTTTATTTAATAAAATTAAAATCTACATGTTCCTAAGTGTCTATAATGGTTTTTATCTAAGCTTGACATTTTTCTTTTTCGTAAATAAACTAATAGAAAACGACAACAATTATTTTGGGACATCTTATCAAAAATAAAGTAACGGGTTATGAGTAAGTAGCTTAGTAATTCTTTCTTATTTAGTGTAATACAGTGTCTGGTATATGAACAATGAGGCTGTTACGTTATATTGAAGATCAACTGTTTGTTGGAATGTCGTAGAAGCTATTGCGTCATAATGAGGTTGACAGCGTTTAGTAGCAAAATAATGTCTCGTAAAGTAAGTGAGCCAGGAAATTTTTATTTTTAATTTGCTATTAAGTGTTAATGAAAGCGGAACAACGACGTGATGTAAATTGAAAACGTCTGCACGTGTCATTGGAATAAACTTATACGGAATATGTGATTTTAATCAGTCCCTCGTTGGGCGTGTCATGCACATTTTACCCCATTAAAGAATATGTTGCAAGAAAGGAATCTCATTAATAATAATAAAGTGGCATTGTAAACGTATTATGCAGTATATATTGTCCGAACTCAAAAATCTAAAATTTATTGAAGTGAAATTATATCTAGCGTACTAATACTAAATATTCCATACAGCTTCATTGGTTTTTCAAGGAATCTATTGACCATTCAATTATTTAGTTGTAAAACGCTTGGCAGTGCTTCTTTTAAAACTGCATTTCATATAGTGGAGTGGACTGGATTTTCAGTTAGCGTCTCTTTCCAGCAACAAGGGACGTGGACCTACTGAATAACGTGTCATTCGAACCACATACGCTCTCGCCTGAATCGAACCCGGGTCTCCCACGCCAAAAGCGCGGACTTAAACTGCTTAGCCACGAGAGAGCTCCTGCATTTCGTGGATGATACAGAAGTTACTAAAGTAGAAATTTAAGTGTAAATGTCAGCCGTGCCTTCATTTTTTGTTTTCACATATTTTTTTCCCCCAAGATATCGGGAAAATTATCAATAGTACTAGAATTTCTCTGGATAGATACAAGTAGTTTGTTACTTTTCTTTTGAGTTTTAGCATCCCATAATTATGCACCGAGGCTAAAGGAGACGATGAGGATGAGATGATAGTAGAAAGTGGAAGGTATTTGTAAACCACAAAGCCCACTTACCGGGAGCTGAGGATCAAACCAGAGACCTCACACGCCAGAGGTGAGCACTCTCCCGCTGAACCACGGCGAGGGTCTTAATTTGTGATACAATTTTATTTATTTATTTATTTTATTTTATTTATTTATTTATTTATTTATTTATTTATTTACAATATACTATACAGGTTCATTAGATGTATCGAATATAGTAATTAGCTCAACTCAGCTTCGTGGCAAACTTGCTTACTGCTCTTGTCAATTACAAATTCCTGCTTGCAACTTTAATTACAAAATTGAATATTTTTGTACGCAATATTGTAAGTCCATCGATATTTCTAAAATAATAATAATAATTTGGATTTCTTAGTGCGTGATATCCCCAACCTAATATCCTAATAATTTAAATATCTTTTCAGTTCATTAATTTGCAGATATCCATATACCCTTTATGAATCACAAGAGAAAGAACTAATTCACCATATCCTTAATAATTGGATTTATTATTATTTTACTGGCCGAGTGGTCCCGGTAGATGTGTAACTAAGTAAAATGGGCTAAAGTCTATCTGTGGGTAGAAAAGTGAACGGAAAGCAGACTTTGCACAACCGATGAAGCTTCTTGTGGTTTTGTAATTCAGTGAACCCCTTTTTCCTGCTTTCAATAGATAGCTGAGGGCTTATGACATCACTTTTTTTTCTTTTCTTTTAATAAGGAAATACGTAGGAAAAGAATGTGTAATAAAATATTAGAACTTCTGTGGTTGTCGAGTTAGTACATCTTGTCTGACGATGTTATTCAAAATAGTGTTTTCGCGTAAACAGTAGTTCTAGGAAATATTCCTTTTTTTTTAAAATTTTATTTCAAAATAAGGTATGTATTTGTAGGTATTTTACCGAAGGGCAAGTACTAGCTCGTTTCTACAGCATTAGAGCAGCAGAAGAGAGGTCACTTTTATTTCCTCTGTGATTTGAGAATGTTAAAAACTGGGAAATAGGTCGTTGGAGTGGAGTGCAGGGCACTCTAGAAATAGGATTAGTTGGTGGTACAATATACTGTGCATGTACTGAGTAATTTGATTTCAGCACACAAATTTTCACTTGCAGGTGTTCGTTACAGTTCCTCCCTCGTGACACTGTCTTGACATCTTATATAGTCAAAAAATCATATTCTTAACAGAATAACACCTATAATAATACACAATAAAAAAAATAACGGTATACATTTTTTATTTGAATACTAAGTTCATTACTTGGCTGATTTGACAGAATTTTGAAAAATATTTATTTAGTCCACGTACTGCCAGCTTATGTGAAAACATCTGAAAATGTAAATATTACAGCGAGGGTGGGGGGAGAGAACTGCAATTTTTTATTCAGAACTTACAAACTCATTCATTTTACAGTTCAGAAGAAAACAACATTCATCGCCGCAGAAACAGACTCTTAATACCTTCCCTTCTAATCAAGATTCTTAATACGCACTTGTTAAGGCCTATCCTTATATTTTTGTCTGGCTACTCAAAAGTATCTTTCCCAAGTCGCCCATTTAAACTCTTAGGTGCCGGTACCATGCGCGTATTTTCCATATGTAGCGTTTCTTAGATGTTGACATGGAGACATTAGCGGTTCTTGGGTTAAGTCACGTTGCTACTAGAATTATGTTCTAAGTTTCTTTCTCTGAGCTTGTATCGGTAAAACGTTAATTTTTTGCCGGTGAGACTTCCCTCAAGAGCCGTCTCTGTGATAAGCTATTGTGAAGTTTCATATTACTGTGTTTAAATATAATCTGCATTCATCCGTTTGTGTTCATCCTTTCTATCTCTCTCTTTTCTGCAAATATTTACTCAAAATCTTCAATGTATGCAAGTTAAGAGAATTGTCTTATTCAACACTATGGAACCATTTGAAACACTGGCTGTTTTAAATCATAACATTTTATAAATTCTTGTAAAATAATAAAATTACCTTATTTTTGTGCATTGTTTAAAAACAAAAATGTAAAAGTACAGTGAAGTATTCAACGAACGGCTATAAACATCGACCGATGTTGAAATGTGAAGTGATGATGCCAGTGGGTAACATTGTTGGTTGTTGCTTCTAAGATGTCTATTGGAGAGAGAGGAAAAAATATATTCTTTACCAAATGATAGCAAGTGTGCCACGCTGCGACCTGGCGCCTAGCAGCCGTCGATGTAGGCCAGGCGTGAGATGGTGACCCGTCTGATCACTTCCAACTATAAACTCCATCCATCCAACCAAGCAGCAGACGAACGACCTTGTATCGGAACGGAGTGAAAAGAAACTTAGCGGCCACGCTTTTTTTTTTTTTTTTTAACGATCTAATCCTGAGCTGCTTGTGGTGATGACGTCAGAGACTGCGTCAGCGTTTCACATTTGCATGAAAAGTTGAAAGACTATTATGAGAATTAAGGCTACTATGGATTTTTAAAACTAACGGTCGTTGCAGGAAAAAAAAAATTGTAATAAATTTGTGCCGGGATTCTGGAATTCTCCAATGACAATGTTAGAAACTTTGTGGAACAGAAATCTGAAAGAGGTGTGTGTTCAAGTGTGTTAATAATGATCGGAAGAGAGGTTTCGTTAATAAAATTGGAATATCAGTTCGTTAGAAGCAGTAAATTACATGTAATGTAAATTTTGTTATTTTTCACGATGGTTAATGCCTCCCTCGTCAACTTAATATAAAATGGTATGTGCTAAAATATGACTACTCCTAATTTTATAGCGTTTCTCTCCCACTACTTTTTCAACTTGATTACCAGGCTGAAGGAGCATATAATGAGTAAAGAAACTGGATACAGGACTTAAATTTGTTCGTCTGTGATTAAAATAGAAATTAATATGATAATATGAATCTCATTAAATGAGTGTACATTAATATTTTTTTGTACTTCAGTATGTATTTATTACTGATACATTCAGTAGGTCTGTTATTTGAAAATTTTGTGGAGTTTCTACGTTCCTAGTGTTCTTGCTACATAAGTGACCCTTTTTATGGCATTAGACCATTTATAGCCGTTAATTTTGTACTGTAAAAATAATGTACCGTATTTTTATAGCTTCGCTTGCGTACTGGCGACCTAGCTATCTGCTGTCATTGATAGATAGGTCGGTCAGATATCGGAAATTGAGGGAATTTAAACGCAATGCGACCTTAGCTTTTTTTTTTTTTTTAGCTCTGGAATCTTGTACAGATTTACAAACCCCATGACTATTATAGAGTATTATCACATAATTTTCGTTGTACCTAATCGTTTTACCGTAAAATAAAGTTATTAATGTTTTTTTACTACTTATGTATCATGTTCCATTATGCAACCAAAAATGTTCTAGAGTTGGCATGTACAGTATAGCATCCAGGATAACTTAATTACGATCGACTTCAAGAACTGATTGAATGTGAAAATATAACAAAATGTAAAAAAGTAATAATGGCAAAAAAATCTTACTCCCATTTTTTGTATGCCCCATCAATTTTTAAAAATAACGGTCATTGATTTTTTATTCCACCCAGCTAGTTTTCCTCACTTTTTAGGCCTACATTTGTTCGTATTGTCTACGTTAATACCCACTTTTTACCTGCTTCGTATAGTACACGTACATACAAAACTCCATTCGAAATATTTGATTAGTCTACTTCTATCTCTTAATTCAATAATCCATTTGGTAAAGGTTTCGTTTCACTCTTTTGAACACCTTGCGTGTATTTTCCTTTTTTTTTTAAATATACATCATAGCTATTTTTAATCTACGTGCAGCAATTGCAATATCAAAGGGCCTGGTGCACGCGTACCCTGCTTTCAAGGTGTTGACTTCAATTGTTATTAAGCGAAGTGCTGCTAAGTTGAGAAATTCATCACTATTATGGAAATAGATAGTTTGGTGGTTGTCTAGTTTACTGCAACCACTTGTGTGTGTGTGTGTGTGTGTGTTTTTTTTCGTATTTAAGAAATAGTAATGTTACTGGATGCAGTTGTAAATATAATTAGTTTTTCTTTAGGTTTTTAAAAAATGAATTACGGTATTGAGAGTTTTATCAATATTATCTGGTGCTGAAGAGAAAAGTATTATTTTTACTGAAGCACTTCTCTTAATACTTGAAAAACATATTTTAAGTTAGAAAAAGGGGTTGTATGACCTTGCAACCTATGATAGCAGCCGCGCCTGGAAGTTACTTTGATTCCAATAGTCTTTCTACCTGCTAGTAGTAGTACTACTACTGTATGCTAAATATTTTTAATCCCAATAAGCTGAAAGTTTATTGACTGCTAGTGGAAATAAAATATTTGCACACATATTATCATAATACACACACATTTTTGCTGTAGAGTACGTCACACATTTTTGCTGTAGAGTACGTAATTTTGAAATCCTCATAAGGTCAACTGTCCATCATGCAACTAAGTGTATCAAAATATTGCATAGATATTGAAGCTAAATATATTAGTATATAAATTATAAATCTCCAGGAGTTCTGTCGTCTCACACAAACTGTTCGTTGTGTAACAAATTCAAAAGTTCGTTCAAACATGCCTGTACTTTTATTTCTAGCAATGTCATGTACCGCATACCAGTTACCAGAAAGGAAACTGCTGTTCCATAACTGGTTCTACACGCGTTATTGGATATCTTTTTTTCTTTCTTTGCTTTCTTTTCTTTCACCAAAGAATCAAGTGCATTCCTTAGTGAGAAAATCATAGTTATACTCGCTCACTCCTTTGTGCTTATTTGTTTATGAGAATTGTGTATAGCTATTATTTAGTGGTTGTTGAACGAAATAGTAATAGACTGCATGGTCCCTGATTCGTGATGCAGTATTTACTGAGGGAGATAACAGAGCTTTAGTGTTGTTTTTAGAAACAGCTCACAGAACAAAAACATGATTCGTCTGGCCGTCTGGCAGCTAGCCACGTAGTTTCTCTTGCAAGCGGCGTTGACCTCACAGTGTGACGGAAAGCAGCGCCTGTCTAATGCAACGTTGCCAAACACTCACTGTACTACCCACATTCTAGGGCGTACTACCCACCACATTCTTCTTAGCAATATTTGATTTAAAATAAAGGATTGCAATTCCTTTACAAATACTTGTAGCAAATGTTATATAGAAAATTGATCATAAAAGTATGATTTTATATATATTTTTAAGATTTCGATTATATTCTGGGTCCAAAGCGCGTTATATTGTGTTCATGACGATCCTTTCACAGAATTAAAACTTCGAAAGTCTCTCTTTAACTTATAAGAAGTATGTTGCGCATTGTACTTTGTGTTCCAAGCTTCGTTTTGCTATCAGAAAGGGGTCAGGCTGGTTCAGAGTCACATTCAAAAACACTTGATAGTTGTATTGATACAGTGCTTTAGGATAGCTGTAGAGAACACAACAGAAAGGGCAATAGGAAGTGATAACTTAGGAAAGTAAATATGACTGTTACGCATAACTATGTAACCTTCTCGTTTTCCACAAAGCCAAATAAGCTGTCCTTAAACATACACAGTATACAGCTTATTTGCTTGATTTGTGAACTTAAAATAATAGTTTTATCAATATTCAAATGACATTGTATAGCAAACAGCATTGCAACACAATTCTGGGATCAATATTATTGGAAATTTATTTGATTTATGCACATTTGTGAGGAAGTCCGTATCAGTTTCGAACTTATCTTCCTGTACAAGCAGTTCCCCTGAGCTATACTCCTAATCTGGATAATTTCCTTTGTAGGTTCGTTTTTTTTTTCCCACTAACACTGATGAAGGAAAGAGAGAAAAAACAGCAGAGATAAATGATGCGTTTGACGAAATGTAATCTCTCTTGTTTGAAAAAAATGGGACCTGTTGTGACGTGATTCTGGGTAATCGAACTTTCTTGAAGGCGAAATAACATGTTCTATGCGACATAATATTGTGTGGTGATCTGTATTTTTGCTAATTGTATCAAATTCGAGTTTACCGTGGTCTGGGATCGTACATGTAAATAATACTGTAGTACGTCATTTCCTTCATAACCTCGTGATTTAATACTATATAATATTATTAGTAACATTTACGTGTATTTATTCTAAGAAATGTAACAATATTATTGGTATTAATTCTACATGTTAATAGAATACTTAATGATTAATAAAGTGAAGATACAGGTACCCGTTATTATATCCTGTTCTGATATATATATTTTCGATACTATTAAAAGAAGTTTCTATCCGTTGGACTTTTTTTTAAATATATAGATATATATATGAAAGGAAGATGCCAGTACTTGTTTCTCTCGGTTCTGGCTGTCTTTCTTTGTGTAGAGATTCGTTAATTCTTGAGTAACGCACAAATTTATTTTTTCGTTATTAGAAGATTCGTCCTATGGTTGCTTTGTTTTTTTTTTTTTAATCCGGAGGAGGGGAGGTAGTGTGTAGGATCGTTAGAATGGAGAGTAAAGTATCTGTAAAGTAATTGTGATCTAAATGTTTTTTTTTAAATTTTTTTTTAAGTGCCATACAAAATCAATTTTCGTTGTTAGTACTATTGCCTACGAGGTGAACAATAATTCCTTCTCGTTTCGTCTCCTAAATGTAGAAGTCTTGTTTTGTAAGTTTATGTACAAAATTTCTCGAATTATGTACAAGTCGAGAAATTTCGTGTCCCGTTGGTAACCCTAGTTGTTGCACAGAAAAGTAGACATTACTATGCTTTTCTTTATAGCCTGAAAAATATGGTAATAACATTGACAAATTATATTAAGAGAATGTGCACAAAATCAACTACAATAACTGTGACAATTTCATTTATATAACGTTTAGTATAGGGATTTGTGTATCAGAGTAGTATAACATACATGTACATTTCCACCTTGTGCTGCTTCCACGTGCCAAATCAGGTTTAATACCAAGTTTTCGTGACATTTCGAGGTGAACCTTATCATCAGAACTCGCTGGTAAATTGTAAGTTTTCAAAACATATTTTGGTTCCGTAAATAGCTACAATTTTTATTAGTGCACACTACCAAGTTTTATCGTTGTTATTTCAATTTAAGATTGGAACAATAGATCGTGCTTTAAAAAAAAAATCAAAGTAATTTGATAACAAAGAAAGTGAGGAAAATAAGGTCCTCCTTATCAATTCAATTAACTCTGTGTTTGTATGTTACGTTTTATGACTTTGTAAATGTCTGGTTGAATATTCGGTACAAATCTATTTCAAAGTTTTCAGTTGAAGCGAAACTTTCAGATTACGCGAGGATTTGAAAAATGTCGAATTGTCGAACGACGAATTGTCGAACGTTCATTATGTTGTGCATAAATTAGTGATTAGTTAGTAGAGCTTTTCGTCATTGGTAAACTTATTGTCATTTCCTGTAGCACTTACTAGTAGTTCTTTTCGTATTATTTTGTTAAAATTTAAAGTTCGCCAAAAGCTGATATACAGTCATTCTTCTGTGACTCTTTCGCTCCTAAATGTTCATACCACTCTAAATTATGCCGGACCTCCGTGCAGAATGTTTGTTTAAAATATCTTACGAGAGAAAATGTACGAGGTATTCCCTTTTAGAATATTTTCTCAGCAGATAGAAAAGATTAGAGAAATGAACTCAACGGCAATTGATGACTTATCATGCTGTCTGTGTTTCTTGTTAATTACTTTTTAAATAACATTTGTATTTTAATTCTACTGATAATAAAAAAGAATATTTATTTTGTACTCTTTATTACAAAATAAATACAAATATTATTTAAAAAGTAGTTAACAAAGAACACAGACAACATAATAAGTCATCAATTGCCGTTGAGTTCATTTTCCTAGTCGCTGCCATAACCTAGATTTTTGGGTAATTCAAATTCTGGTCACACTGTAATTTCTATGGATGGCAACACTGGAAATTCTTCCAATTCGGATTTTCGGGTGTAGAATAACATCTACCACTGAAGGAAGTTACATTTCATTATCTCTTTTCTCCTTACGAAAAACTGGCAAAAGATTAAATTGTTAGCTTTTGACAAATATTTAGTAGCCTGCCCCCGTAAGAGTCTTCATCCCGGCGAAGATAAAATACCGCTAATTTTACAGTAATTATGTGATATCTTCAAATAGATAAAAGATAATTGAAATATAGAACAAGAGCGCCCTAGACAATATTATTTTGCGTGAGGTACCGTTATCACAAGTCACCTAGCGCCTTTCCGTTTTCAGCTGTTTAGAAACGCGAAAATAAATGCCGATTTTCAAAATGGTTCGAAATCGAAAGCAGATAAGTGAGTCGTGATAACGGTTTCTCATGTAAAATAATATTGTCTAGGGCGCTCTTGTTCCACATTTTATCTATTTGAAGATATCACATAATTTCTGTAAAATTAGCGGTATTTTAATTTCGCTGGGATGAAGACTCTTAAAGAAGTAAACTGAAGATCCAGAAGTGTGGAAGAAACCTGAAAATCTAAGGGTCTCTTTGAAAATCTAAGGGTCTCTTCTAGTAGTCTCAGAACCTGGCAACAAACAGAGTACTTACTACTACTACTACTTCCAATAATAATAATAATAATACATGAAATATTGAAATGAAGTTAATCTCATACATCTTCACTTGTTTAAAATTCATTCGTTTGCTTTGCAATGCTTCGAACTGGAGTGTGGATTATTGTTGTGTTCTCTTCCTTCTGCACTATGTAATCTGCTCTATATATTTAATATTTCATATTTTTCATACAGCGATCAGTATTGCAGTTGCTATGCATACAATATACAATTTGTAAATATTGTCAGGTTTAGTTACATGACTTAGTGTAATGGTGTATTGTTTGTTCATATTTACAAATATATTAAGACTCTCTTTCTGGGGGTTTTCCATGGGAAACTCATTTAAGAAGATCTATAAGCATGCATGCAAATGAAACAAGTGTCCCTTTAATACTTCCTTCCTTTTACTTTTACTTCTGTGTAGGGTTGCACCAAACAAGTGCACATATTTTTACGTTGTTCGTCCATGTGAAATCTTTTCGTGGAAGTCTGTATATCAAAACAAAACCTGGAGATTTGAATAGATACCATTCAGAAATTGTTATCATCATCTTAATTGACTACTCGAACTGGAATGCACAATTTTTGAATGCTTGATTTTTATTATTGTCCGACAAATCCCAAATACCAGTGCTTATAATATATACATACTTTTTTCTTTTATTGCGTTCTCATTTGCGTAAACTCATTAAATCGTGTGCTTTGTTTTGTGTGAAATATTGTACTTGAGCTTGTACATAAACGCGTCGCGTCAGTTTCATAATTATGTTCTGTGCTAATAATTCTTGGTGCAGGAGTTTCCCAGACTCGTTCGCAGAAGAGAAACAACAAACAAAACCTTGAATTGATGGAGTAAGAATACAGGTCAAGGACTACCGAAAACATTTTAACTGTTTAAATAGCAGGTAATATTTTCTTTTTATTTCTTCTTCTGGTAACCTTGAATGAGTGAACACCTGTTTTCTTATATTATATGTCGTCTTTTGTTTCTACATGCATTTCTGTAATGAGTGAAGGCGTATATTAGCACTCATTAGGACTAATATGCGCGTCCGAATAACTTCTTGGTCCGGATAAAGTTTTGTCAGCATACATACTGTCTGGTAGTCAGGTGGAAGATGTAGGGAAAATGCTTTCATGAGAAATTAGGAGAAGCAATGGTTTTCGTGAATATAATTTCAATGTAGCATTGTTGAAAATTTAGAGAAATTGACCAAAAGTCTCTCGCAAATACCTAATACATATTTATATATGATCATTGTAAATATTCCATCATTACTGAGGAAGCAGGATTACGTGGGGTGGGACTAAGGACTTCGATTTAACATAAGCCATAAATAATTTTCATTATGCATCTCGTGCTGTGAAGTTTTTTTTTTTTTTTTTTTTAATTACCCGATACTTAAATGCAAACGACAGATACTCCAATGCAGCTGTACCGATTGAAGATGCATGAATATATTCAAATTATAATTTATTATATTAATATCGAAAACTCCATTGACAGCTTGATTATTAATATGCCTATGAGGCATATTTATATATATCGGGTGTTCTAAAAATGACACCCACGGACTACAGAGCATTATTCTACAAGTAGTAATTGTATACCTTTCGGTTCCTCGTCTAGAGGCACAAATTGCACTGTGTGGCAACGTCGCAGATAACGAACCTACGGAAAGATCTACCAATCCGTGAAATAGTTACATCGATTCTTTCCAGATGGCAAAGTTGATAGACACAAGCGTGTGCAGGACATTGGAATGTGGGTGCCAAAATCTAAAGTACCACCATATGGAATGTAGTCCTCCCCCCTTTCCCCTAAGAAAAGATAGCGTCATTGCACCCGACGCTGCGTCGGCGACGCACGGCATATATGCAGATGGGAAATAATTTACACGTAATCTATTCTCAGTTTGTAATAATTCTACATAAAAAAGTTTGTAATGGGGGTGCCAAGGCACCTATGGCACCCATGTTGCGCACGCCTGTGTTGATAGAGGTAAAGGATGTTATAAAATAGAGGATCTCTATCGTATTAGCTCAATGAACCCCAAAAAAAACAACCGAGCATCGGCACGTCTGATTGGCTACTCTCGTTTCCGTCATGAATGTTGGCTCAAAAAGTTGCGCTCTTATTGGGTGGAATGGGCAGAGTGGAAGTGGTGAAACTGTGACGTATGGCTTCAAGATTTTATTGTATAGGCAGATCCCCTATTTTATAACATCCTTGATAGACGTTGACGCTACCACCACTCATTAGTGTAACAATCGATGTACCTACTTGATGGATTGGAGAATGCGAGTGCCACTTTGGGTCACTTGCTGGATTATATTGTGTATAATGTTAAAATAGTGTAATTGTATTAGTATGTAAAATTTATATATTATATAGGCCTATGTGGGGGAAATTGGCCAGATCTGATTAATATTATTTACTTCTTTCTTAGTTTAATATTATATATTAAGTGTATTTACAATTTAATATATTTATGTATTAATAATGTATTATGTATCTTATTTAGCATATATTCTTAAAATCATTTTTTGCCTCTATAAAATTTCAGTTTAACTAGATGGAAACACTTACGACAGCAACTTCTTTTTTCAAAGCTTCTTTTGGGAGGTCCTTCTCCCATAATTTTTCTTTTAAACTTCTTTTTCATTTTTTCTACTCTCTCAAGTGAAATTGACTCGAGAGGGGGAGTATTACGGAGGTCTTGCTTGGACTCGTTAGGTTCTCCGAGTCTTAAAAGGGTTCCCGGTAGAAGGAATGAGCTATATTAGGTTCTACCTTCTAGTAGGTTTTCATTTTAAAGGGACTAAAATGAGGTTCTGTGAGTAGAAGGGATATAGAAAAGTAATTTTCATACTGATTCAAGAAATAGATTTTTGCTAGGGAATTAGGCCCTGTAGAATAGGGACAGGATTTGATCCTTGAAATGCTACATTCCATATTTAGGTGCATATGGCATTTAGATTAACAATTTCCTGATATTAGAATTTTTGAGTACGTGTTCAAAACTGAAGCTATATACGGCTTTGGTCGGTTATAAAGTAATTTGTTCCTCTTGTAGGACGCGTTAAGTTTTTAAGAATACTCTGAACATAGATTCCTGGGTTCGATCCCTCGATGTAGACTTGTGAAAAGCTACTGATAGAGTTTTTAGATTTTTTTGTTTGTTTGTTTGAATCACATCTCCTATTTCAGGGAGTATGGTTCTTATCCAACCTTTACCTGCCAGTTAAGGTTGACAGAGGACGCTTTTAATGAGGGCTAACTCTTCTGTCTGCCACAGACACATAATTAGAGAAACCTTAGCTTAATAAAGTTTACTAAAACTAGAGAAAATTAAGGAATTGGAGAAGAGAATACCCAACAGATATATCTCATGCACTTTTAAAGAAAGTTATTTCATAGAATTTATCAACTCTTTCTAAATAAACGTTTAATAGAGGTAACTCATGTGTTATGATTTCATATGTAGATAAGATCCTGAGTTATAAACATGTTTGTTAAGTTAATTACCCTAGACATTACTTATTTTGTTTTAAGATACCAGACGGAATATAATTTATTCTATTCTTCTTCTTCTTCTTCTTCTTCTTTTTTTTTAAGTTTGTCGAAAATTTTGTCCATTAGAGTCGGGAAAAGACTGCACACTCAGACTGACAGATTTCTGTTTTACATAACATTTTATTTCTTTTTCGACAAACAAGGAGCAATGGTAATGATTTCCAAGTTGATCTGCGACGTTTCCACATAGTGGAACTTTGATTCCTCATAGCGGTTGAAAGAGACAACAGAGGGTTTTGCTTTATTTTGACCTAAATAATAGCGCTCTGCTACTGTAACTACGTGAAATAAAAAATATTATGCATTAGATTTTACATGTAAAACAGGATATGTGCATAATACAATACTGCAAACAAACAACACGATATTCACTCACACATAAATTATGCCACACACGCCATGGAACAGACACATAGATACAGTACAATCACATACAAAAGTAATCTTAGTTATTTTTTCATTTAGTCATAAAGTTCATGTTTTTCGTTTGTTTTTGATTTGATTGTTATTATATGATCAATAAACTCTTCAGTTTTATTGCGTGAAGTACGTCATTAGTAACATTTGGTTGGCATTCAGTAAATTTCCTTACATGTTTAACCATTTCGGAAAGTTCGGACGAGTTTGGCACACGCACTTCATCGCTTATCTCATCTTCATTTTCTTTATACCATCAACATCATTAGATGGATTGTGCTTTGAGTCACTTTTCCTACGTCCGCTTCTGGATAACTGAAAACCAGTTCAAACTACATTCTTCTGTTTGTAACTTGTCCAACAGAAAAATTCTTGTACTGTATTACTTCGAATTATCCTAACCAGAGACTCCAAAATTCTATTCATCCACTATTTTTTTTCCCTCCTTTCCTTTTGCTCTGCTTTGCTCAAATTTTACTAACACTCAATTGGTTTTATTCCAACTTAAGAATGTTGTAATATTTTTCTTCGGTTGCAAACCTACACAGAGTCAATAGGTCCCTGTCTCATGTAGTTTTGGTACTGAAAGGAGCATTAGTCTCCAATTGACTAATCAGTGTAACTTTTCCATTCTATTTATTTATTTTGAATCGTCTTGTTCTGAAATAATGAAGAGAATTTTCACAAATGTAAACTTATAAAATATTTTGATAACCGCTGCAATTTCCGTAATTTTGTTGGAAGATAATGTTGGATGTTATTTCTTTTTAATATCTCTACAGAAAATAGATTTTATCATTTGTTAGTCTCGCATAGTAGAAGTATATAGTATGTGCATGCATGCTACTGCTGACTGATAACATTAATGCTTTTGTGGCTGCTGAAACTCTGTTGAAAATTTTATTTTGCATATCAGCGTGCAGGTAATTGCGAAAAGTAGTTCTACTGCTCTATAACATTTACAATAAGTATATTGTACGTCTTTATTTGTCTAATGAATTTTAGTCTCAAATACAAACGATGCAAGACATTTTACATAGGTTGGATAAAAAGTAATGGCAACACTTCTGACGTCAGAGGGTTGAGTTTCAGCACAAGAGTTCCGTAGCTGATAATGGAATGTAAGACGATGAAGTGTGACGAGTGGTAACGACTGTGCGTTATTCAGTGAAAAGCAGCAGTGCCGTAAAGTAGAGGAGGAAAATGGAAGCGTCGTAGCAATATGTCCCGGAAAGACAATAACGTGGGGTGGATTAAGATTGAAATGGTATGCTGATGTAGTGCACAACAGTGTTTTGAGTTTTCAGAGACTTCGTGATACCTTTTCGCCAAAATGAAGAAACAAGTTTGCAGGAAGCGCTACTACACAAGAGCGGTTTCTGCAATACATCGATAAAGATTGACACGCTGACGCAGTACGACGCCTTCTACACGTGTGACAAGAAAGTGATAGAGGTGGGAGGCGATTACATTGAAGATATGGTAACAGATGTTCTTTTGTACATAAAATCAGATACGAATTGTAACGATGCTGTAATTACTTCTTTATCTAGCTCTTCTACATTGAAACTTCTAGCAACACAAGATCTATATGTGAATACATTTTATTACTTAAGAAATAATGCAAAAGGAAAGTATTACATTACATCTGAGTTTTATTTTGTTTTTAATAAAAGATCTCAATGCCTTTCAGTTTTAAGATTATTCATTATTGTCATCGTTAATAAATATATTTTGAATCATGTAGGTAAATGATCTGTTCGTGTGTTTGTTATTCGACTTTTTCATACCTTAACACAAATATTTACGACTATTTTTTTTTCTTTTCAGGTATGTACCAACATATTCACCTGTTGCCGTCAAGCGCATTCTGAGTTCAACTCTGAGGTAAATAAGTGGAAATTAATATATGTTTGTAATATGCTAATTTTTGATACAGCTAAAAATAGTATTGTGTCATTCAAAACTTTTATGGAAATCGTAATATATATATATATATATATTATATATATATATATATATATATATATATATAGCTTACATTTATAAACAGATGGAAGGAAAATTCACATGTTTTTGGGAGGATGCATGTGATTTGAAATTATATGTTTTGTGTTAACATCTCTACATTTTTCACTCCTGTTTCTGATTTATTTAAATATCTTCATAACAACGGACGAAAAATAGGATGATTTTGGAACAGGACCATGTTTTCAAACAGTTTGTTTGGTGCAGAACTTTGAGAACCAGTCGGATTATGTCGTCTTAAACTCTTCTTCAATTTTCTGGACTGAATCTGTTTCTGTTATGTAACAGCTTTTTTATATACTAAATGGCTTCCTTCTCATGAAGTCTGATGTTAGTAACGACTTCACCTTGTTCATTCAAGTGCAGTAGGAAGCGTAATGGAGAGCTCTAATACTTTCAATTGAAAGTAGTAGTAGAATTAAGTAATGCGATCTCCACTGGAAATCTTAGAAAATAAAATCTTTTAGTTTTACGTTCCATAGTTATACCGTGTAGACTAAAGGAGAAGCTGTTGCTGAGAATGACTGAAATTGTGACATGAAGAAAGTGGGAAGAGACGAAAAAAAACCCTGTGACAACCCACGTGCATGGTATTTATCCAACACAAAGCCTACTTATTGGGAACTGGGAACTGTGTGTGTATATGGGCACCAGAGTCGAACGCTCTACCTCCGAGACTCCGCGGCTGTCATCGAAAATTGTTGGTCATTTAACGATTAAATTATTCATGTACTATCATATAACGTTGATTTATGCGCGACTTAAAGTTTTTCAGTGGTGTGTGTGTGGCAGGGGCGGATCCAGGACGGACTTCTGCGGGCAGGAGCGGTGGGTTGTAATACTGCTACTTAGAGCTACTTTTAAAAGCTCCAAACTTTGGGATGGGTTTTATTTATATATAAAATAAGAAAGTTTCCTCTTCTTGGGGGGGGGTCAATTGCCCCGCCCTTGGTATGTGATTAGTCTAACGTTATGCATCTTTGCCTTCATTGGTAGAAATTGTAACGTTCATACATTTTTTAATGTCTTAAAGTTTGATTCATTTACGCCTGGTGCATATGTAACCCAGCGATACTTACTTGAATTTTGGGTTTCATATCTTGTAGGGTTGAATATTTAAGAAGTCCCGTAATATCCATTGATCATAAATACTGTATAAACAACCATTTTTGAAGACTTAAGATTAATATTTTTTAAAAAGAAAGATAAAAAAGCTTGCCAGCGAAAATGTACACTAATGTCCAAAATTAATGTCGCATGTGTATAAATATGTTGTAGGAATATAATTTGATAACGAATTCGCCCACTATTTCTTACAATGTTTATAATATGTGTATAATCGGTAAAGACATGTATGTGGCAAATTTCATGCCAAAAAGCAGTAAATAAGAACAATAAAACTTTCTTGTCCATTTAGCAACATTTTGTTTTACTCATTCTAATTTTCGTATTTATAATTCTTTTCCTATGAAATTTACAACAAATATACATTTCTGGATTATACACATAGTATCAGTATTAAAAGTACCCTGCAAAATCATAATCAAATCATATTCTTACAAGAAGACAGTTATAGATATGCGACAGTCATTCTGGACATGAGTGTATCTTCGTCAATAATTTTGGAACCAATAAGCCAATTTGAGTATTGCATGCACGTTAAGTTCCTGTAACTTGTACTCAAAAGGGCAAGAGTAGTGAGTCGTCATATCCTACCCGTCAATAGCAATTTCCATACATGTGTATAGTATATATAAAACAGTCACCCTATATTTTATTGGGATTTTTTCGTGTTCTTAGTTTTATTACCTATGATCCCTCACAAATTGAAAAATAAATTTATTTATAGTTTAACGTCCCACGTGTGTGCCCTTTAGGCTAGAAGTAACGAATGATTAATGAAGGTGAATTATTATGAAATTATTTTTTTGTGCTCTCCACTGGGAATCAAACCCCCACCAAAAGGGCACGCGCACGGAGGGTTACGATCTCTTACATTGTAATGCTTAGAACCGGATTACAATACTTTACCATGCTTATTTTATATTAGTCTTTATGATGTATAACAGAAGGCAAACCCTTCGATCGACATAAAGATATTTTTAAAAGAACAGGATCTAATGTTTCACATTCTTCCAGTCGTTGACTCATTCTTTTTTAAAGTCACTGGCAGTCAAATATGTACGTAGAGGACAGATGTTCTGTTTTACAAGCTATTCTGTCTTGGAGATATTGAGATTGCAAATATTGTAGTTGGCGTAACAAATTGGAATCCGCTAATGTAGTGCATAAACCATTAATGCTCTCTCACAGTTGCAAGTTCAAATCTCGAGATTGCCTATTGTATTAGGTTTTTCCATTGTTTTAGTGTCCCTCTAGATAAATAATGAGATGCTACCTGGCTGAATCTATTCTGAAATTCCTTTCCATGCTTCGTTCGTAAATGTCTCCAGTGTAAAACAGTAACAGCAGTGGTACCTGAAACTTTGCCAATAAATCGATAAATAAATTATTATCCTGCATCCTACTTCATTTCTGTTAAAGAATAATCCTGAATAGGTGTAGGTGAGTGGAGAAGTTTGAAGACCAGATAGACAGTCTCTGAAGGAATCCAGTAACCCCACCCAGTGACAGCGTATACCATCTTTTAGATTCTGGTGTCGTTGGTGAAAAGAGAAACCACTTTTTAATGCCATCATGTTGCGGATGACTTATCTTAAAAAGGTGTGTAAATAAGATTTCGTTTACATTGTTCCCAAAAGGACTTACGCCTGATTGAGAAGAGTACTGAGTAAACTGTACTTACACCAACAGTGCTTGCTGTGCGCACGCAGAATTTTTCCAAATGGCAAACAGTTCTTCAGTTATACCTCTAGCATAGTCATCCTTCAAAGGTACTGTATTTTCCTCTCGTTGACTCGATTGAAATGGTAGCGAAAATACAAGGTCACATTTTAAAAAGCTAAGAAGTAAAAGTTGGCATTGCGTTTAAGTGTAGTCTAGACGTCTGCTTGCCTCGATGCACCTGGCGGAACGGTGGAGAGACAAACAGTATCGACCCGACAGTCTTGCGTGACCGTTTTGTAGTGGCGCCACGTACTTGTCCATGAGAAAGATAAAGTCTGTCGTTTTATGTAAAGGTAAAAAGCATTCACTATGACGTTCACTGAAGGAAATAACAATGAGCAGAGGATTATAAAAATATGTACACGTTGTACAGTCGGGAACAAACCTGCTTCTTTGTAACATTTTCAACAACTTTCTTTTCTTTTTCTTTCTTTCTTTTTTTTAAATATAGTCTCCTACTTTTTCGTGATTTTAAGTGTACAACGTGAGGCAAAAGTCATGTGTATTCCCGAAGAGTCATATTTAAGTGGTATAATGGTAATGTAATACTTTTTTAACAGCAGTAGTAGTAGTGCATACTGATTTCTCCGTGTATCTTTGAGGATAGCTTTCAAAGTCTTGGATCAGTTTGAATCGGACACGTTTAGATGAACAGAAAGAGAATTAAATTTTGTATAAGTTACTGGCAGATAAAATACCCATGAGTGGATATTTCTGTTAACCTCTAAAGAATTTTATATAATAGAAAACTTGGAAAACGACTAGAGATTCTTCCGGATTCCTCCTGCCGTGCCTTTCCAAATTCATTGTGTGTTCCACGTCACGATTTTGAATCGTGAATATTTAGATGCATGGATACTTTGAATGTTATTTTATTTTCAAACTTCTTGTTCCAAGTTTCTTAATAAAATGCACCCACAAGATTTTCAGTTTGATGGAAACAAAATAAAATAGATATTTCTCACATGCTATTATCAAAAAATAAAACAATGAGATAGAAGTTAATATTTCTAACCTCCAAAACATAATTGTTTGTTTCAAATGTATTTGTGCAAAGGCAACCAAGCAACACGCCCCCTTTCTGGTCTGTCTCTGGCTTAGTCAAAAGCAAACCACAATAAAAATGGAACTATATGGTTGATAGAATCGCATATTTTCGGCTTGCTATGATATTTCCTTACAAGTGACACACTACAATACGATTTACAGTACCGGTATGTTTTAGTTTATCGCAGTATAGCCGTTTATGATTGTGTTCATGAAAGATTTTAACTAAAAGGAAATAAATCTATATATATATATATATATATATATATATATATATATATATATATATATATATATATATATATATATATATATATCGAGACTTTCCTGAAAACATGTAACAGGTATCGCCGTCTATATGCACCCACATAAATTTTGGAAAGTCGGCGCCGTTGTTCGGAACTACTCATATGTAAGGTTAATCTAGGGTGACCAACCGTCCCGTAAAAACGGGATTGTCCCGTTTTTTCACTACCATTCCCTGTGTCCCAAAAAATTCTCTCGGGACACCAAGATGTCCCGTATTTACGTACATTCGGTACAAAAAAAACCTTTCGAATCGCTAAAATTTCCTAATTTATATTATTTTTCCTAAGCTATGTGATTATATTGGAATATGTCTGATTACTGAGCAACGTCATTACGACGTTTGCGATATTGGATGTGGAGGCTGCACTGTTTTCCCTCCTAGGCCTCCCCAGTCCTCAGACGACAGTGCAAGGGGCTGAAAGTCTTATGAAGAACAATGTAACCTGTTTTTACTCTCTGTTTGGGCGCATTGAAGCGCTGTTATCAGTGTTTCCGTGATTTGACTAAGATGTAACATACTACGAAAGGGTAACAAAGGTATAGAACTATAGAAGTAAAAAGAAAATCAGTTGTAAGTGAAATAATGTTTAAAAGTAACAAAATGCAAATAAAATGAGTTGGAATCCGATGCTGAGAGTAATTATAAATCCTGAGCGCTCATATATTTTTGGTAATGTTTCCAAATATTTCATTTTTTGTTAGTTGCTGATAGTTACTTGTTATTTAATTAGTTCCAGAACCTTTTTAAATAGGTTTTAAAACTAAAAAGTGTAAATTTACCTTTTTTGTGAGGGATACAGACAGAGAGAGAGAGAGAGAGAGAGAGAGGGAACGAAAAGGCAAAAATGTATATATTTAGGGGAACAATCTATCCAGAAATAAAAGGTGTCCCGTTTTTTCTTGTTGACGATTTGGTCACCCTAGGCTAATCATTCTGCCGTGTACACCATATTTAACATTTAAAAAAAAAGTTCTCTTTGAGTCAGTGAATCATTAGCTAAAGTTTATCTCAAAATTTAGAACCATGATGTACATTGAAAGATCAGTCGGTATAGAACTATATCTACAAGTATAGAACTATATCTATAGAACTATATCTACTATATATGTTGTACAGAAGCTGATGAGACTATATCTACAAATGCAAGCGAACAATTAATTACATCTTTTCAGAAATAATAATAATAATAATAAAAAGTTGGGCCTCAGCTGTGATATACATTTCCAATTTATTTGTTGGCATTGAGATAAAGAATTGAATTGAATTCTGTCTGTGAAATGGAATGAATCATAGTTATTACTCGTCTGGGGCACTTGGACAATTCGTTGATTAATGAATTCCCCCTTCCGAGATAAATTGTGGCAAAGTGAGAGAACTTCTGTGTAACGTGTAGTAGATTCTCGTAAATTCTCGTTAGGATAGCAGATGCTGTTCACATACATGCTGCTATCCTAACGAGGATTTAGTGATTTAAATAAATTTAGTAGCATACGTAGACAGGTGTGTGTGTGTGTGTATGTATTACTGAATTTATAAGTATTACAAAATAATTCCAGTCTTCATTCTGTTGGCGTAAGGACTTATTTACGGTTCTAGATGACGTTATTACCATATAATGGTGGTTGATATGTTTAATAATAATAAATTAATAATGCCATCATATTGTTAATGTTTAACGGAAAACAAAATGTCTGAAAATAAATAAATATACGTACATATGCGATAACCACGCGATAGATCTGAGGTGAAGAAAATTATACTCATGAGTGTTGGATCAATTTGAATCGATGTCCTAAAAATTAATCTTGTAGGAGAACCATATTGCTTATTGAGGTGAAACTAGTACGGAAGTGTATTCTCATTAAACTCTTTATTTGATACTAGCAAGACGGCAGTACATAGGATAGTTAATGAGATAGCCTAAAACTATCATTTACACGTACATTTTAATTTTTAACTAAGGTATTTTCCAAATATAAGATATAGCAGTTGAGAGATTACATCGAGTTGAGTTGATTTTGAGTTTAACGTACCATTCAGCAGCGGGACTATATAAGACGTGGACCTACTGATTAACGTAGAATCCGAACCACATGAGCTCCGCCAAGAGTCGAACCTGGGTCTCCCACGGCAAAGGCACATACGCTAACCGCTTAGCCACCGCTTAGGAGCTCATACATTACATCGAGTAGAACAAAATAGCATGCTTGAGGGTAATTTCAGAGGCGTAGTTTTGGAGAAAAATCGAAAAAAAAAAAACTTTTGTGACCCTGAAAAGAATGTCATTCGTAACCAGAACGTTTGTTCTGGAAGAAGCTATTATTTATTTATTTATTTATTTATTTATTTATTTATTTATTGAATGTGTAGCCAAATACTCTGTTAACCAACAGATTGTATATATATAGTGGCGGATCCTGGATATGATCAAGGGAGGGGCTAAACCATAGTTTGCAGCTTTATCCAGTGTAAAGCAGGATTGAAGCCCGTTTTATCTAGTGTGTACCTGTGCGTCAAGGGGGGCTATAGTCGCCATACGCCGAATAAAATGGGCTTCAATCCTGCTGTACACGGATAAAGCTACAAACTATGGTTTAGCCCTTCCCTTGATCATATCCTGGATCCTCCACTATATATATAGTAACTGTGACACGTACTTCTGTACGCTTATACCACTTATAATGGTTCCTCATGCAAAAGGGAAAAATGTCATTTACAGTGTAATCTCGGCTTGAAAGTTTAATTCCTTTTCAATGGTCATGTGTGTTTCGATTGTGTGTATGCTGGCAAGAAAGAGGGGGTCACAGACAGTATCGGACAATGAATGGGTTGTTTCGTGTTCTGAATACATTAACAGTGAAGAAAGGGACGGGGAAGGACATTCCAATGGGATTTTGTGTTGCAGATTTTTTACAATCGTGTAAGTAAAACTTTTTTTTTTTTTTTTTGTAGAA
Organism: Thermobia domestica; assembly: GCF_964235325.1. Classification (NCBI taxonomy): domain Eukaryota; kingdom Metazoa; phylum Arthropoda; class Insecta; order Zygentoma; family Lepismatidae; genus Thermobia; species Thermobia domestica. Next base: position 174,589,759 of record NC_137466.1, read on the forward strand.
TCTCTGCGGCAAATGGGTAAATAGCGTCTGCGCATAGAATCTTTAGTTTTTTTTTTTCAGAATATCGAACCTACCTCAACAGAGTAGTAAGTAGATATCCTGTCGGCTCCATGTTCGATTTGAAATAGTTACGAAATAGTTTTTTTTTTTTCTTTTTTCACTGTTTACCAGACTGTTGTGTAATTTTACCGCAGGTTGAAGTACATAGCTATTGTATTGATCCTGAACTGAGCAGGAGTAATTCCAGTTCTTGGAAGGGATTGAAGTGTTTGCTTGCCCTATATTGTTCTTATATGTGACAGCTACATCGTATGTAATGTATGGACACGCGCTTCAATTTTCACTATGAGAGTAGGCGAAATTTTAATAGTTGTTTGTTATGAGTGTATCAAGAGGTAATTAGATAGGAAGAGCATGTCACTAATGTGGAAAATTAAAATCGGGACGCTTTGTATTACCTGACAAGTTTGTAGGGAAAGAAACTATGTATAAAGCTTAGAAAAAGGGACAGAATAATGTAAGACGTGAAGAAAATGGGTAGCAGCAATGTCACTGGAGTGGATTATCACAGGATGGGGTTGTTATTAAGTATTCTGCCTGTTGGCATGTTCTACGACTAAGGTTTTTTTCTTTTTCTTTTTCTTTTTCGTCTTAGGTTCGGGCCTGGAAATTTTTTTCCACGTTTTTCCATCTTCAGCTTCCTCTTTTAACTCTCAATGTTCTTCTTCTGTTTCTCAAATCATCTATCAGTTATGTTCTTCTCGCTTTCCTTCCATCTTTCCCGCTATGGCAGTATGAAGAAGACAATTTCTTTACAAGATATCTCCAATCCAATTGGCCTCCATAAGAAGGATGCTGGCTGAAAGAGTCATCTTCTCTCCTACCCGTTTAAAAATATATTTGTTTATTACTTTATCCATCCATTTTATGTTCTCTAACTTCCACAGTTACCAAGTCACCGAACCATACAGTCAGTATTCCATATATAGCATTGACCAGCTTCTTCTTTAGTGCAACATTAAGCCTGCTAGTTAAGGGTCTTTCTTCACTACAGCGAAATTAAACTTCCGCTAATTTTAGAGTTTTTCTGTAATATCTTCAAAACTATATATATATGTATATATATATTCGAAAGGCAGAAACGTAGTGAGCTAGACAATAGATTTTGCATGTGATACCGTTATCACAACTCATGTCTGCTTTTGAGTTGCAACTGTAGATAGATTTAGCATTTTTTTGCGGGTTCTGTAAATAGCGGTATACCAAAAGCAGATAGGTGAATTGTGGTAAAGGTATCACATGCAAAATCATATTGTCTAGTTCACTACGTTTCTGCTTTTCGAATATTTATTTTTTTGTGTGTTGACCACAGACACATACAAAGCAAATTTTATTTCGATGACTTAATCTGCATAAAAAAACAAACAAAAAAACATTAAATTATGAAAAGAAAATGCTTCCTAAAATACCTACAGTGCATTGAATTGTTAAAAACTGTTAAAAGAGATCGAATTATTTTTTTTTCTTTTTGTAGCAAAATAAATAGTCACACACCCACTGAAATTACATAAATAAATAAATAAAATGCAAGTTCTATTTTCACAATGAAATACATCACTACTGTATTTAAGATCTCCCACTTCCACAATGGTGTTTACTGTTTAAAATCCAAATACGCAAGATGTACAGATGCTATTTTTATATGCAGTCGAATAATTCACAAAGAAAGTAAAACTACTAAAGTACCCGGACATTAGAATCTACAAAAGGCTATGAATACGGCCATTTTCTGTTTGAATTATGTGTGCTCAGCCATTGATTCACTTTTTCGATCGGAATTCTCTACTTTTCAATTCAAGTGGCCCGGTAGTTGATTCATGATGCTATGAAATCTGTCCCCAATAGGAATTGAATCAGGGAAGGACCATGTGCATCAGAAAACACAAGCATTTGGCTTCACAAAAATGATTTCATCAGGGTCCTTTGCCATAGAGTTATCGAGAGGTTTCCTTGCAATATCACACGGGGAAGTTTATTATTATTATTATTATTATTAAATATAGATATATAATTAAGTTTTGATGTACACAAATTATGGTCTGTTTTTGGTGTTTCCCCAGAAGACGATAGCATACACTCAGTAATGTCACACATTACGACATCACAGTTTGTCAGCTTTTGCTAAAATATGTTTTATTACACAGTGTGTATTAGATATTTTAAAGGGAAAATATACGTTTGTTTAACATTGGAGGAGGGGGTGGGGATTGGTTACTTCACGTACATCATTTTATAGTAACACATACAAAAAGCAGTAGAAATCAAAATAAATACATCCTAGATTAGCAGATAGTAATAAGTGACAAATACTTTTGTTTCTACGTAAACAATTGAGCTTACTAGGCGCGGGAGACCCAAGTTCGATTCTCGGCGGGAAGGAATTATATAGAGCCTTGGTGCTGAAAGGAGCGCTAAGCTCCAGTCCAACCAACCAATCATAATTGAGCTTAACTGTACAAAAACGAAAAAAATGTCAGTAGGCAATTTTTGTCCCCTCCCTGTAGATATTGTAGGAGAAAATTATTGGTGCTTTCATGCAGTTTATAATCTTGGTATGTATTAAAATTGTCCATATAATGGAAGTAATAATAATACAGATGTCTCAGGCGGGGTCTTGCCTACTCTCAAGTTTATATATATATATATATATATATATATATATATATATATATATATATATATATATATATATATATATATAAGAAAACTATCGAGCGTTACAATTGTGAGGGGTTTATTTATTTATTTATTTATTTTTTTAAATCATGTGTTAGAACAGTGTTGCAAGGTTAATGAATGACTCAAGGGACGTGTCGATGTCACAACAGGAAGAACAAGAGAATTCATTTTTTATTTATGATGCGTGATGGTGAATCCCCTAGTGAGTTATCAATGGGGAAAAAAGTAATAATTGTAACATTAATAAGTGTGTTTCCTAATTCTGATACCAGTTGTTTTACAAGACGAAATTATGGTCCTTCATTAAAAATAAATCGCGTCACTTGTCTTCTGATCGCATACAGTACAATGGTCACGACCTTACTGATGATAGGGACATAGCTAAAGCAGTTGGGCAACATTTTAGTTCAGTCTATGGCTCCTCAAGAGCGGACTATGACGTATCGAGCATGTCTCTAAATGATCGTTCCAGTGCTCTTCTTGATATATTTTCACTACCTCTCATATCTGAGAAAGAAATAAAAGAAGCAGTAAGGAAGTTGAAATCGAAAACAGCAAGTGGCCCAGATATGATCCCAACGTACATTGTGAAAGGCTGTTCAGATATATTCTTACAACCTCTGAATATTATATTTAATTATCTATAAAAACATGTACCTTTCCTGAGAAATGGAAGGAGTCAGTTGTGTGTCCAATACCCAAAACAAACTCAGCTAGCAACATCGAACAGTTCCGACCAATTTCTATCTTATCTGCGTTTGCCAAGGTGTATGAATATATACTGCATAAGCGAATAATGGATCATGTTAAACCTGCATTATCTGTCAGTCAGCATGGATTTCTGAAGGGCAGATCTACTGTATCAAATCTAGCACTAATAGCAGACTACATTTCGAAGGAACTTGACAAGCAAGGACAAGTAGATGTCATATATACTGATTTTTCTAAAGCATTTGACGTCATTGACCATGACATTCTCTTAAACAAACTGGCATCCTTTAACTTCTCGAAATCAACTCTGCAATATTTTGCTTCCTACCTTCAACATCGTAAACAAACTGTATTGTATCGTAATCATAAATCTCAAATCTTTCATGCAACATCTGGAGTCCCTCAAGGCTCGAATCTGGGACCTCTACTTTTCATTTTGGCGGTAAATGATCTTCCTGAGTGCTTTCAGTTTTCTAAAAATCTACTCTTTGCTGATGACCTTAAAATATTCAACAGAATTGAAACAATTCAGGACTGTTTAGAACTTCAGAGTGACTTACAAAATCTTGAAATTTGGTGTAAAAACAATAAATTTAAGTTAAATGTTCGTAAATGCAGTTAACATTCACTAGAAAAGAAAAATATATTCAATATAATTATTCAATATTAGGGGAAAAACTGAAAAAGCTTGATTTTATAAGGGATTTGGGAGTTATTTTTGACTCAAAATTAACCTTTATTCAACATATTGAAACTATTTGCAAAGAAGCCTACAAAAATCTTGGATATATTTATCGAGTCAGTAAAGATTTTCAAAATGATCAAACTTTAATTGTGCTGTATTATGCATACGTCAGGTCAAAATTAGAATATTGTAGTAATATATGGAACCCCAATATACAGAAATACTCATTCTTGATTGAGCGTACTCAAAATAAGTTTCTAAGGCTTCTTACCCTTAAGAAAACAAAATTCTATCCAAAATTTGAAAGCTACATTAACCTTGTTGAAAATTTTAATTTTGAAACATTAGAACTCAGGAGAAGAAATATTGATTTATTGTTTTTACACAAACTCTTTCATGGCAAAATAGACTGTCCTGATCTTAACGAAAAAATATGTATCCAAGTACCATCTATTAAATTGCGCACTGCTTCGAAAAATACATTTTTTTGTATAACAGCGAAAACAAACGTTTTAAGCAGATCTCCTATATGGAGAGTTAGTGCAACCTACAACACGTTAGTTAAAGAAAATTTCAACCTGGATGTACTGGCAATGGATGTAAGTAGTTTTAAGAAGTCTATTAATTTTGTAAGACAAATGTAATTATGACCAATAGCTTTATTAACCTATATAATCTGTATAGCGATATAATATGTAACACTGTAATTAGGCCTGTGCCTGTTGTGTTATATGTCAATAAATCAATCAAAACAAAAAGCACATTACATATTTCATACAGAGTTATTCCAGTATTAACTGTGGACGCTTGTTTTCTGGTCACAGTTTTCAAATGTATCAGACGAGACCATCTTGTACACTCAGTAATAGTAATGTACGATTAAATTCCCAACGCCAAATACTAAACTGTAGTAAATATTTCGAAACTAACGTTTATTTCTGTTTATGATGATGTATGAATATTTTTTTTTTCATCTCATGTGATTAAAATTATCAATTAAAAAGAAAACTGGGGAAAAGGCGTATTATAATTACAAATGTAGTTCGTAAATATTCAGCATGTGTACTGCTTAATACTTTGTATCGTTACATGGATTAGTTTGGTTTGTTTAGCTTCCCTTTTCAACACTAAGGCTAGAATCCGAAGCACCATATTGCGTTCAAATTTAACCCTTTGAGGATCTTTTCGTACATTTTGTACGATACGCATTTTTCATCGTACATTGCCTTATTTCTCTTCTATTTGAGCTTTTCCGTCCGTTTTTTTTTGTTTGTTTGTTTGTTTGTTTGTTTTGTTTTTCAAGTCCAGATACATTGTAGAAGACATTACGTATGGTTTCAGACCGTCCTGCGTCCAGACATAGGAGGTGATGACGTCATAATTTTGAAATAGAAATTTTCCCTTATGAAGCCTATGTTCATTATTTTTTGGCGGGCTTATTTTTTCACGTAAAAGATTGAAATTTTGCACAAACATTCAGTGCACCGAGTAGCATTTACCAGATTTTTTGTTCCGATGTCAGTGCTAAAACAGGGGGGGAACCAGAGGGGCAAGTGGTTGAAAAAGGGATATTTTTACCCAAAAAATCCCGTTTTTCAGGATTTTCCCGCCTCACATACATGATGGGGACACGTGAGTCATACCGTCTCAAAGGCAGTTCCATTCTGAAGAGAATGACGGTCAAATTATTATTCTAGGGTAATTAGGGAGTCTCAGTGAATTTTTTTCAAAATATACTTCTGTATAGGGTAACATGGGGAATTTTCTGAATTTTTTTGGCGGGCTTATTTTTGCACCTAGAAGATTGAAGTTGTGCACAAACATTCAGAACACCTAGTAGTATTTCTCAGATTTTTTTTCAGATCTCTGCATTAAAACAGGGGATCCAGAAGGGGAAAATTGAAAAAAGGGATTTTTAGACAAAAAATCCCATTTTTCATGATTTTCCCGCCTTACATACATGATGGAGACACGTGAGTCATACCTTCTGAAAGGCAGTTCCATTCTGAAGAGAATGACGGTCGAATTATTATTCTAGGGTAATTAGGGACGTCTCAGTGAATTTTTTCAAAATATACTTCTGTATAGGGTAACATGGGGAATTTTCTGATTTTTTTTTTGGCGGGCTTATTTTTGCATCTAGAAGACTGAAATTGTGCACAAACATTCAGTCCACCGAGTAGCATTTAACAGATTTTTTTTCAGATTTCTGCGTTAAAACAGGGGAGGTCCAGAGGGGCTAAAATTTGAAAAAGGGAAATTTAGACCAAAAAATCCCTTTTTTCTGGAATTTTCCGCCTTATATACATGATGGAGACATGTGAATGGTACCGCCTGAAAGGCAGTTCTATTCAGAAGAGAATATGGGCGACACATGTCCCTAGGGTAATTAGGGATGTCTCAGGAAATTTTTCCCCTGAGATCATAGTGTTTTGTGGTAATTTGGGGCATTGTGGGAACTTTTGATAAAATTTCTCCCGCCCTTACTATTCAAGATAGAAACTTGAATTTTGGCACACACATTCAGTATACCAAATACTATTTATCAGATTTTTTATGGATGGCTACGCTCACACAGGGGGGGGTCAATATTCGAGGAAAAAATTTCCCTCCGAAATTTTCAATTTGATATATTTTTTCCCGCTTCTGGTATATGGTATGAGCATGCAAAGGATACCACTTGAAAGCCAGCTCTATTCTGAAGAGAATGAGGTATGAACCATGATCCTAGGATAAATAGTGACGATGCAGTAGTTGCTTGACTGAAAGTCTAAAAAGTAGCCCAAAAAGCCAAGATCCCTTAAGGGTTAAAGGCTCCCCCACTTAGGATCAAACCTGGAATCCCGTGCACCACACTGTCCACGAGATAGCGTGCAGGGCACTACATGTATTAGAGTTTTGTTTTATTTTAATATTTTGGTGGGGACACTCGGTCGAAAAGGTGTAATAGCGTTGTCAGGGTAGCCATCCTGAGTGTTTTTTCCTGCGTTTCTCCATTCACACCAGGCAAATACCGGGATGGTACCTAACATAAAGGCCCTAGGCCGTTTCCTTCGTTCCCTTCCCGGATAGAGTGCCCGCCATACGTGACTGGTTTAAGGCCATAATTGCCGGAGCTTGCCTTACCGTATTTACGTAGACGATACAACTGTGTGATAGATCAATATTTACAAATATCGAATTATAGATGTAACAATTTCAATATTTGTCCACCTTTTCATATATAGATGAAGTTTTGGTATCTAATTCCGGTTATCCCAGAACTTGTACTATGCCAGTAGAGCAGGGGTAAATGAGTGATGTATCTCTTCTGTAATGGAACTGATTCTGGTGGTTCAAACAATAGTGGAAAGAAAGCAGAATTATGGAACTGAAATACTTATGATAACAGGCGTACGCGAAGTGAATAATAGTTTTAGATATAATAACTTCACTACACAGATATTCTCTTTCACACTTCAGTTAATATTCCTCTCACAGTATAAGGCATTCAAATTTTGTATTAAGCCAACTCTTTGAGCATACTTTCAATTCGATATTCTACGTGATATAGTGCAAATAAGATAAATGGTATAATTCAATAGGCTTGTTGAAATTTTATAATTCTACCAGCCAATTACCCGTTCTTCGCACGGTAAAAATAAGGTTTATGGAAAAGATATATAATACTTTTTTTGTGGTTTTAAAATACTTGTTGATCTAAGGACGATTTTACAGGAGTTACACAAACTCTCAGCCCCGTTTTTCTCTTTTGGGATCACATTTCGTAACGCTTCATCTTGTTGTCATCTAGGGTACATAAAACACCCAAACCTTCCTTTTACCCCGTAGGGTTTGCATTTAGCAAAGTTCCATCCTATTTGGAGTCTATGGGGTGCAAGGATACTACTTATTACAACATTCTGAGTTCTGTGCTTCCTCTGACTTACTCGATTTCTCATATTGGGTGTTTTCTGAATACAGAATTGAAATTTTTAATATTTTGTAAAGATGCAAATCCTTACGTTTTTTTTTTTTTTAACCTGAATAAAGTGTCGAACATTTGAATATTGAAGAAACTGCTCCCTTTCCCCTTCAAGAAACTGAGTTTTCGAAAACATAAATATACTGTATTCAGTTTTTTTTTAAAATACAGATTTGATATGCTAAGGCAGGGTTCTCAACCTAATTCCTATCAGGACCCCCATTTTATCACACATCCTCTTGCCAGCGAACCCCTTATAATTTCTGGTTTGTAATAAGCTTGTTTCGAATTTTTAATGTACCTATTGCGGAGATATCACGGTGTCCATCTGTTTTTATAATAGTAGAATCCATTTTTTGTTTATAGAGGATAGAGCAACTTCCCTAAAAGCGAAGGATTAAAACTAAATTTGTTCAGTTCATTCATATTACAAATATCGAATCCGATCTGTCTGTTTCAAAATGAAGGCCGTTTGAAAATTTTAAAGCTTCATCACTCTCTTAATTCTGGGTTATATAATAATAAAAAGAATAAAGTGATTTCTTCTAATTTTGGTTATAAACTTGGACAGTTAAAAACGTAATTGAGTATTTTAAATGACTTGATAATGTTCGTCACGAAGATTGAATCGGACATTGCCACACTAGTGAAATCATATTATGCTCAGGCATCTCATTACTTTCAATTTTAATAGTATTTGAATATGTAGGTTTTGTTGCATTTGAATTTTTTTTGGTATTTCAATATGAAGTTCTCATTAGTTTCATATCGTACCTCTTTCATTTAAATTACTTTTTAAACAACTCTGTACCTGTTGAGTGTTTATTAGATCTATTTTTTTTTCTTGTTCTTAATGGTATGTATAAAAAATAAAATGCCTATCAAACAAAATTCAAAAATAATATTTAAAAATATTTTCCGGACTTAGATTCTAATTATATTTATCTGGACTTAGATTCTAATTATATTTATCTGGACTTAGATTCTAATTATATTTATCTCTTTCGCGACCCCTATGAAACCTCTTCGTGATCCCCGGATAGAGAAACTGCTCAAGTAAATAATCGCAACTTCAGGGATTTTGCCCTAGCACCACTAGTCTTTCGCCTTTAGGATTCTTTTTGTTTTTAAATCCTTTATCATTTCTTGCTTTCGTGATAAAAGGAATGTTTCTATTCGTAGCTAATATAGCCTAGTAGTATTGCCTCGGTGTTGATAAGTGAGTGGTGTGAGTCACTTTTACTTTTTTAGATAATAATGTAGATAAGCGCATGGTTACACCAGATGGGAGAAGGATAAAATTAGCTTGTTTTATTCTTTTACTGTACTTGATTACACATAGATCACACACCACACTCTTTCTCCCTGCTCTTTTGCACCAAGGCGGCGGCGCAATCGACGGCTTTTTGTAGCAAATCAAGTAACTTTTTTTTTTTTAAGTAGTGATTAGCTCAGCATTGCCATGTCGACGTTCATTGAATGCTAACCGCAGGAGAAGGGGGAAGTAAATCGATGGGAAAGTATTTTTAAGCAATGTGACAACAGTGCAGGCTCTCCACCTGCAGACGGCTTGCAGCCTGGGTGACCCAAACGACCTTGAGAAAGGAACAATCTCAACGATTGCGTGTTCCCCAACTATCTCCATGGCCACATCCAACGAACGAACGGCTTTTGGTACACAAGGCTTCAGCGATGAAGAAAAGAATCTGTTCCAAGGATTTCAGTGCCAACTCATCATGTGTGCCGAAAGCAACCAACCAGACATGTGTGTGTTTGTAGAACAATGCTTCGTTTTTTCCCCTCTTCCTCGTTTATATACCCAGAAGAGATGGATTTGCCATTTCAATACTGACTCAGTACGTTTCGAATTCCGTTCTTTGAATGTATGCAAATACAGTATAGTAACTAACACAACATTCGTAACTTAACAGAAATACGCGAACAAAAAAGCTAGTTATCTGATTTTGTTTTAAATTTTTCGTTAAGAGTGTTTGTTTTATTTGTAGAGAACGAATATACAGTCATGCAAGCAAACTCTCGTAAGAGGAAGTTGTAGGGATTTCGTTTGTAAAGTTAAAAAAAGACTTTCCGGTTTGAGTCATTAGATAAAATATTTGAATTAACATGATTTTATGATCGCATAATAGCCTATCTAAGCAAAGCTAGTAGAAGATAAAATCATTACTGTACGTATAACGATGAAAATGATTCTAAGTACTATACTACGTATATGTGTTGTCCCAGCCTTATCTCTGTCCATGTAGAACTTAAAATAATAATAATAATAATAATAATAATAATAATAATAATAATAATAATAATAATAATAATGTAATGTCTGGACATCGGATTTTTATGCACTTAAAATTCATGAAATATGCATGCAACTATGCTGTTAAATATGTTAAAATATGCACTTAATATATGACTAATAATGTAATAAAAGAGAGCATTTTGATAACCTGTTTACATCAATAGACGTCAATTGTTCTGTGGTCGGCCCTGTCGGAGTTTTCGGCAATAACATCCGTCAATTTATTTTCCGTAGAGTGCCCAAATTTACCAGGAACTGACCGGAGTTCGTGCTGAATTCCATCAACTAGACCTAAGCATTCCTTGCGTCTCAGGTTTCTGAATTAATGTTGCTACGTTATTACAATGTTTTTATCAGACTTCTCTTAATGTCTTAGCAGTTGTAAGCATCTTTGTTCTGCTGACCGGTTTCTAGCATTATTGGTCCTCTACAAACTAGGCATCCTCCTATGCAGAAAGCAGTTCTATTGCAAAGACACGTAAATGGATTGAAAATAAAACTAAAACCGGATTTATTCATACTATAATCATACATTTGAAATAAAAACTTATAGAATATGCTCTTAAACACTAATATACCTAGGTATGATAGAAACTCCTGAAAAGTTTAACAGAAATGCATATAAGCAAACAAAATATGCATTTGCATAAAAATCCAGTGTCTAGAATGTCCCATAGTTATTAATCACCCTTTAGCGTGAAGGAAATATATGAAACTGAATTTGATGGAATGAGAATATAGGAGAAAAAGGGCGAATCCCGGGAAAACCCACAGAGACACAATGTTGTCCACCACTCCGCCCCAATCTCTTATTGGTATAAGCGTTGGAGTAAAAGCTAATTAAACACATTAAAGCTTGAAAACTAGAGAGCGGCCTACTTAGTGATTGAAAGGACTTTGTTTGGTTATAATGTAGAGATATACAGAATTGTAACCTTATATTCTGTGCTTGTCAGTATTGCTTCCAGTTATGCCATACATTATTAATATAATTAACAAGACAGATTTCCTTTTAATCGTAAATTGGAATTTGAACAGTTGAAGCATAAATCACACACTATGCGTCTCTAGAGAAATCAGAATTCAAACCATCACATTTCTGGAATGGAACTTTCCACTCTGAGTGACCGACCAAAGGCGTCACCCAAATTCTTCCCCTCACTTTTGCTACAGCGGGCGGCAGACTACGTAATTTATCAGCTTTACTCTCTCTCTCTCTTTCTTTCTTTGTTTCCAGCGAGCAAGCGGCTGTGGTGTGGTCGTTTGCCACTTCCCAGCTTCTCCGATAGTCCAAGAGGGCTATTGAGGCCCGTTTTCCTGGAAGAGGGTTTATTATTGACCAGTTTTCTATTGTTATGACGCCGAATTGACTGCTTCCAGCTGGCACAAAAGCAGGAAGTTGGCCAGACACGACCACAGCTTCCAATTACTTTTTTTCCACTGCACGCCATCGACCGCACCCGCATGTTCCTAAGCAAAACGACCACTCAAACTCAATTTTTACATTTGACAGATTTGATATTATTCATTTCTGCAATTCGCGTCTTGCTTGCCTACTACCGTGTTGTCGTAAGTGGGAAATTCACATGTGAAAAGTTCCGGTATTTTCGGTGTATACATCGCACATTTTTTAAAAACAGAATAATAATAATAATAATAATAATAATAATAATAATAATAATAATAATAATAATAATAATAATAATAATAATAATAATAATAATAATAAAAGGCAGAACTGCGGTTTAAATAAGAGTGAAAAATGCTACTACTACTAAAAATGCTACTACTAAGAAAAAAAAACTGATACTGGAGTAAAGCTATCTTTGGCAGAGGTAGTATATACCAATCAAAATTTTAAGATAACATTGGACTAAACGTAATGATCAGTGCTAACGAAGTGTTAAAAGTAATCAAATTTAACTATCCATAGTCGTGGCTTTTGAAGCCAACTGGTTAATGCATGTGGTCGTCTTGAATTTCGATTTCTGGTCAATGCATCGTGAGACAGAAAGCTACACGAACGACCTCTGCCGTAGAAAAGTTAGAAATAATGGCGTTGGAAAGCCGTCTCGCTGACTACGCATCCGGCTGGCCTGTCAGCTATTGTGCCAGAGAGTATATATAGTTAATTTTGAATGATCGATGACCAAGTGTAGTTTTTTTTTTTTTTTTTTTTTTTTTAATATTGAGTTTAGAGAAACAAGTGAACGAACGGAACTATTCTGTTGCTCATTACTTTGTAATAAGTTTTTTTTTTTTTTAAAAATTTTAAAACTAATTATTATTAAAGTTGTTTTTGAATTTGACAAGTCCACAAATCTAGTATATTTTCAGTAATCGGTCTGATTTATTGACGATAGTATCAGAAAACAAGGTCTCATTAATACGAAGATATCCTCTTGACGTGATTGCTACAACGGATTTAGTCGTCCGTTGAGAAGCCTGCCATATGAAGGATTTCTGAGGAACTTCCCCTTAATCCAATTGATCGTTGCTGTTTCTTCTGCCTGCCAAAATATGTATAGCATCATAGAGCAGTGGATGGCTTCGCCAGTTTTTTTTATTTTTATTTTTATTATTGCCTGCAGGAGCGCACTCACGGGGAGTCCACCGGGTCTGAAACCCCCCAAAACTTCTTGCACTTTCTCAATAACATTATGCTTGTTTAACATGAAAACGCTTGATGTAGCATGAAAATATGATCTTACACTTCATCTGTACTCGTTTCCTTGAAAATATAGATGGAAGTATTTTCGTTACTTATCGTCTTCTCAGCTGCAGATAATACCCGTTCAATACTACATTGACATAGTGGTTTGTAGTATTAGACCCCTCTCAAGAAAAAATTCTAGGTAAGCTCCTGATTGCCTGTAAACACCTTCGTGAATTTTAAGGGTCGTTCTTTAGTATTTCTCCACATTGGTTGTCATATGCTTTCAGCAACGTTGTTCTACAATAATACTAGTAATTCATAAAGAGACCAGCTGAACTTACGCTGTCTACTCAGCGTATTATTCTGTTATGACTATTAAGTCCTTCTCACTGTGCATGTCTCCCTTACACAAGTAAAGGACAGGAGACTCCCAAAGGAAGTGAATTGCTATATACAGAAATAACATGTAGTGTGGTGTTTATGTTGGAATGAGTTTGTAGCAGATTTGTAGAAGTGGAAAAAAAAAATCTAATAAATCCATAAAAGGACAGGAGACTCCCAAAGGAAGTGAATTGCTATATACAGAAATAACATGTAGTGTGGTGTTTATGTTGGAATGAGTTTGTAGCAGATTTGTAGAAGTGGAAAAAAAATCTAATAAATCCATGTCCGTTCGAGTACGCCTCATTGCGACTCTTGAGGTCTTTGAAGTTGCAGGTATGCTGTAGGCTTTGCCATTCAGATGTAAGCAAAATGCCTGCAATGTCTGTCAACCGCTGCATGTAACTCTTCTACTGATTGCCTAATAAAGATATTAACCCTATCTTCACCCTAGCTGCAATATTAATCTTATGTACTCAAAACAGCCCCTAAAATGTTGAATAGAACAATAACGGCACGATCTTTGAAAATGTGAATTGGAAACTGGAAGGTCTACACAGAATTTAAAACAGACCAGTAAAAATAGCATGTTTGTAGAACTTGTAGTTTCCGAGATCTTATTGTCGAAAAGAATTGTCCAGAAATATATAAACGGAATTGGCTACAAATGGCCATTAACATATAAACCTAGCATTTTAATATATAGATAGTTATACATAATACTACGTAATGCCTCTTTGTAATTTATAATTACGTTTAGCCCAATGAGATCTTAAGTTTAAACAGGCATTTATTATCAGTTTTATTTTCTTTTTGTGGATTGGATAATAAACAGGGAGCACCTCTGATGCTAGGGATCCCCGGTTCGAACTAGTATTCGCACGCTACGTTAAGCTGTATGTTCCACAGCCTCGTGTTGAAAGAGATATTAAACTTAGATCCAACCAATATTAGTCTACTTGTTAATGTAGTCGAAGTAGTCAATTAAAAAAAAAAAAAAAAAAAAAACTTTGAAACAAAATTTCATCCTTTCGTAATGTAAGTTCTGTCTGCCATCGTTCCCGCAGTCGATCAACTACTCTTTACCTCACACATGTGCGTAATATTATTGTATCCCATAAAATACTTGTTGCACGTTATTTCTTACCTTGTAATATGCCGTCAAAGTAACTTCTCACAACTTTCGAAGACGGAAAAGTTTTTTTTTTTTTTTTTTTTTTTTTTTAATGAGATTGCAGTCATAAATTCAAAACGTTTGCTTACCTTCTGTGTATTGATTTTATAAGATGGGTGAATGCTAAGAAACTAATTATTTTATAGCGAAATATATTGAAAAGTGGATCAAATCTAAAAGGGAAACCTGCCTTCGTATTAAATAAAATCGATAAACGCTACATTTTCGTAGTAGTAGAAGGGTAATTAATTGAAATAAATTGGTCGGTACTTCTTAACAGTGACTTCTAAAGTTTGTCATTAACAAGGTTCGAACATGCATGCCTGCATGCATTGTGGATGTTAAGTGATATCTAGAGGTCATTTGGAAAGAGGCTGTTATTCCAGTTTTGCGACTCTCAGCATGAGAAATCCGTGCTAGGAGCTAACAACACAGGTCTGTTTTTTTTTTTTTTCCTTGCAATTTGTTTCGAGAGATTTTGAGTTCAGCCTGAGTGGCTGGAATGCTTCTGCTGGAAAAGGAGGGATTAGAAAGGACGAAGTACAAAGTTGTCTGTGTTGCTCGAATGGAATGGAGATCAGGGCAATTCTCCAAGTCTTTGTTTCCACAATTAGAAAAAAAAAAAGAAGTAAAGTAGGCGTTATCTTTGAGATAGCTAAGACTTCTGTTGTGTAGTTATTACGCGTGGGCCTTCGTCACTGCGTCCCAGGGCACTCACGGTACAACAAGGTGCTTGGCGCCATCCGTCTGTTCTGCTGCGATTGCGCCACTAAGCTGACCGTCTTCTTTCTCTCTCTGTCTCTCTCTCTGTCCCCTCCTCTCGTTTTGTCCTCATTACAAGCAGTAGACATTGTTAGTTTGTAGATCCTTATATCAGTCAAAGATAATAGGTTGACTCCTGGGTGTTGTGTTTTGGCAGCGCAAATGATAGTATCATGTGACAGGCGGATGCTGTTCGTCCGCTAATAGCTATTTATTCGAGTAAGTAGTTAAAAAAAAGGAAAAAAATGGGATGGTGGAGAGAGGGGAGGTAAATATTCTGAGAAAATACACTACAATTTCTAGTGACCTTTTCTAGTCTATTGAACTTTGCGTTTTTCCACGAAAGAAAAAAAAAGATAAAAAGAAAAACACCCACTCATGAAACACGTTCCACCCGTCCTTCAGACGTTCTCGTGTAGCGTATACAATACACAGATTTGTTTTCAACAGTCACGAACATGCAAACTAGAAGTATTGATTTTTCTTTTTTAACTCTATCATAGCGCAATGGCATTCAACACAGCATGTTAGAAATATAGTTCAAATCAATACTTCTTTTTGAAATTTTTAGTTTTAAGTTCTGTAAGTGGAATGGAGTTTGTGGATCAAGAGGATCATAGATATCCATCTAAGAAGTTAGAGAATCTCTGTTGTTGGTGCCTACGGAGGACTGAATGATGTATTTGTCAGTACTCGGGTTTCCGTCACTGCAGTTATTCTTGTCTATACTTAGACTGCGATTTATTGCCTTTTAATGCAAATAGGTTCCTAGCTTCCCGGTTGAATCAATCGAAAAAGACTGTAACCCCCATTGGACAATTCGGGATCAAGCATGCAAACCATTCGGGTACACGTAAGTTGAGTCGGTGTTAGAGTATATAGTGAGAACTTTGGAGTAGGCACTTAATTAGCAAGCTCACCTTTGGTGTGTATAAAAAAATTAATTCTCGTTCGATTCCTGGTGGAAGCGTAGTCTTAGCTCGTACAGTACACAGTCCCTCATCCCACAGTTGACTATGATGCACGTTTTCTAAGTTCTCCAGACATTTTCCTTACAAAAGCAATGTCTGTTTTTAAACTTTCTCATTAATTTGACCTTCAGTAACTCCTTCTCCGTTGTTATATAAATCGTATACTTGAAATACAGATTTGTAGTTCTACCAGAGAGATTCGCCCTCCTCAATGACTGCCATGACTTCCCCCTTGTGGGCATATTTATAGTATTTAAAATCTTAGGTGAAAAGAGTATAATAGCTTGAAAGCAGTATCGTGCCGTGGAAAATCAGCGCCCCGGGGCGAGAGAATACGATGGTGCTCCGTACATATAAGTGAGATCGACAGACCAGCCTCTAAGCGCCATCATGGCTGGCGTGAAGCGTAAGAAAATTTTCAAAAATGAACCCTGCTTTTCCGTCAGCACTTCTATTTTATATATGTGCACATGCATTTTCCTAATATGAGTAACATTATTTTTTCTTTCCTTTTCTTTTTCCCTCCCGAATTTTGCGCCCCTTACTTTAGCGCACGGGGCCGTCGCCCCGCTTGCCCCTCTCCTTAACGGCACGGCACTGCTTAGCTAGATGGAATGCCCCCAGAAGAAAAAAATATTTGTGTGACACAGTAATTGCTTTATTTTATAATTATCAATACTTTGGGGAAAAAAAAAATCTCTGGCTTACGATTTGTGTGATCTGTACACACAAGACGCCAGTATTATGCCTTTCATTGTCGTTGTAAATGTAAACATTATAATTGTTTATACACATATACGAACGTGATAGTACTTGAAAGACAGGAAGAAGATGGACATTGTTCCGTACTCCCAAATGAAATTTTTGTGTACATGATCGTAGCAAGGATAAAAAATGAATTTCTGGTACTTATAATAGATACGAATTTGACGATTTTGACGATAAGATAAATATGTGTACTTTTATAATACATATATAGAAGTATTTTTTTATAGATACGAATAATACTTTTAACAATCGCCTATCAGTATATATATATTCTGCTTTCATAAAGAATTTGATTCAGGTAATTCTTTTGTAATGTTTATTCCCATTCCACGCTAAGTTAATGCACAGGTCATTATAAAACTCATGAACCAATAGCAAATTATTCCGTGATTTGATTCGATCCCACTGATTGAATACCAGTTTTCCAGACGCTGGATTGCAAGGTAGAAATAGACAATCTCGCCTCAACCTCATGACTTTATAAATGAAATCATATTCATTTTTAGGGGGATACTTGCGTACTCGTAGTAACCCCTCTGAGACCACTTATAACTAGCAACTTATATTTTTCGAAATTTTAATAATGAATCACGATAATTTGGTTATTTTGAAAATGTATAATTGATGTCATTCTAAATCTTTGATCGATGTATTATGATTATGACGAAGTATTTAATAGTAGTGTAATTGAAGCGGTGCTGATTCCTGTGGAACTCTTGAGGAATCCTATTCCAAGTATTGCATGTTTCGTTACCAGATATTCAAGCAAAGATCCAAGTAAAAAAAAAAAAAAAAAAAAAAAAAAAAAAGGCTAGATTCTGGGTAGTTCAAGCTAAAACTTTCGAGGGAAGACCGGGCATCCAGGATTGGCGTCCACCAGGGGCGGATCCAGGGGAGGGGGCAATCGCCCCCTCAGAAGAGGAAACTTTCTTATTTTATATATATATAAATAAAACCCATCCCAAAGTTTGGATTCCTTAAAAGTAGTAGTATGACAACCCTCCCCCCAAGTCGGTCCTGGATCCGCCCCTGGCGCCCACATATAGTTGGTTTTTTGTATTATGTATTTGCATATAAACTATTCGTTGCACTCCTTCAATTGGCGTATATATGGAAAGTCGTTGAAATTAAATTTTATTAGGGATCAGTGCTCGAGTCCTCACCTCTGGTACGAGGGGAATCTGATTCGATCATAGGCAATTTTGATGTACATTTTCTCTCCCAGTTGGCATGACCTTCCCAGCCTGATGCAATAGGCTAATGACCGCAAAATGTGTCTGTCGCGCTGTATTGTACCTCGCCGTCTATTATCATCGTTTCTCATTGTCTCTCGTAGTGTAAAGGACACAAACATCAGGCATAAAATTCAAAATAAATAAATAAATAAATTGCCTCAATTCCTCCTACATCATCATTCCACCATTACTTGTATAATCATTTATGTGCTAATATTCGTCTTTCTTTAGCCTATAAGGTTTAACCGTAAGGGTTTGTTTTTAAGTTTAACCTCTCTTTCAGCGCTCGGGACCATACATAACGTAGACGTACAGCTTGAATTGTGATTGAAATAACGTAATCTCCCATCGGAAATCGAATTCGGATGAAGCGTGAACATTAACCACGAAGAAGTTCTGAAGCATTGGTACGAAACTTCAACAAAAACTTCATTTTATTTTAAAATCTTTGGTACAGCTTTTTTTTTTTTTTTTCCCAGAAAATTCAAGATCAGAATGTTATCTAGTCATATTCAAACCAAATACCCTGCTCAGAAAAGTAAACATATTCTTGAGCCACCCATGGCCCAGAAACATATTGAAAATTTTGTGTTTCCAGCAACATCATGAAATTTAAGAATAGAACTTTGATGATCCAATCTTTTTTTATGTGTTCAAGAAATGAATTAGATTAAATGAACGATGAAATAATGATAAGAAAATTAATGAGCTGGCAGTGGCGGATCTTGAGGGGATCACATCGGCAAAAGTTTAGGTTTTATCACTACAAACTGAGGGCAGAAAACTTAAGTAAGGTACTAGTTTTTGTATATAGTTTTCTGAAGTTGTATGAAGCTATTTAGTTAAAGTTTTTTTTTTTTTTTTTAAAACCAGTGTGACCCCCGAACAGCCGCCACTATAAGCTAGTATAATACTGTACTAGTTCTAGATCCTAAACTGAACTTGCTACTGGTACGTCTTCTGTTCGTTCTGTCTCTGTTTTAATTCTAAGCACCTTACAACTGTTGACTATTAGGGTTATAGGTTGTTGTTTACGGAGGTATTCTACGGACTACAGTATAGTATTGATGAACAAATTAGGTTCGAGCTTTCCTCGTCCCTAATTACCTTGCAACGCTACCATTCCCTTTCATGGAACATCACCACCTTCGCATAGTTGACCTCTTGGTTCAACAAAGAAGAAAAAGAAGTTGGGAAAATTTAAGACAAAATGGAGAACACTTTTGTCGTTAGATTAGGAGAGAGACTATGTCTATAGAGGCGGGGAAGAAACAAAATTAAATTAATCCTGATCAGATCGTAAAAATCTCGTACAGACTTCTAGACAAAGTAATGAGTTACTTCATTGTCAGTAATCGAATGAAAATAAATTAACATTGAATATTATGTGCTTCCTCTTTGCATAAAGCTTCGCGATTATTTATTTTTATGGCTAGATGTAATGATGAAACGTGGCAACACTGTAGGTTAGCTGTGTTGCCGCCCATTCCACACCTCTTGGTGGAGGCCGAAGTAGGCGGGTATTGATCAGTGGGATTTGACCTCGACCCACACATACATATTCATGCACATGTGTTATGGGTATATTTATGTACGTATGTATTTGTTGCTGTATGAGAATAAACATCTGTGAAACGAGATTGGCTAATTTTTTTCTTCTTCGATCGTGGAGATTTATGTTTTTGTCTGATTGTATGACTGGGCAGGGAAAGGTATTCGATAGATCGTAAATAATGATTTTCGTTTAGGTTTTGTTTCATGAAGCAGGTCTTTATGACACAATAATTGGTACTGTTTCTACTTAAATTTTCCTTGTGTTTATTTTGCTGCAGCACCTGTGAGTTCTCCTATGATACTAAATCACTTTGGGACAGGGAAGCTCGTAGTGTTACTGTGCTTTCTACTTGGGTATAATCGTGATTGGAACGTATCTTTCAAATTCACAAGAGGAGCAGACTTGCTATTAGACTTTTCTTTTTCTTTCTATCTTTTTTTAACAACAAAATATTACTGTTTGAAAATATGTTACTGTGGATATAGATTTTACAATTATATTCGCGGATATTGCAATCCTCAAATAAATGTTGATAATCAGTTATGTAGTTCTGTTTTGAAATGTAGAATGAAACATTCTGCCGAATAACGCTGTATGATACACATTTCAGTGAATTCGAGTAAAAAAATAAGGTAGAAAATCTATACCGATGTGTCACGACACAATGGTGTGTCACGCAGTCCCTTAAGGTGTGTCGCGAAATTTTAAAATTTAAAAATCATTAAGAATTTAATAATAATTAGTTAAAATCGAGACACAGCGGTAACAGTGATGCTCAGTGCTATATAGAGTTGAGTTGACTTTAAGTTTGACGTTCTGTTCAGCAGCGACGCTATATAAGACGTGGACCTACTGAATAACGTGGGAGTCCAAACCGAATGAACTTCCACCGGGAATCGAACCCGGATCTCCCACGCCAGAGGCGTGTACGCTGACCGCTTAGCCATGTGGAGCTCCAGTGCTATATAGAGTAAGGCTTACTATTATAATAGATATTATTATTTATAATAAAAAAAAATATCAAACAAGTGTGTCGTGAAGTTTTCGACGTTCAGTAAAGTGTGCCGTGAGTCAAAAAAGGTTGAGAACCATTGTCCTAGGCTATAAGAGGGAAAACGATAAAACATTATGCAATCACATAATCATTGGTCAAGCAATACCTTACCTCATGATGGCAAGTTTGTTTACATATGTTAGTCACGTTCTATGTAGCATGATTCCAGTAGTAACCCAACTTATTCCAAAATGTTTCATACAGCTTGGAGAAAATGTTTTGAAAACATAAGCCGTTGAACTTTCGCAGTAAAATTTAAATTCCTTTTGATAAGAAACTTCGATGCATTTATATTTATTGTGCGGTGTAGTTTTATCTTAACCTTTCCGTGTCATTGTTGTGTGTATTCATTGGATTTCTGTTTGCATGGTTTGAAGAAAGTGAGAATGTCAAAGATTTTTAGAAGGTGCCTCGTGCGAAGTCGCATGTATAAAAAAAAAAATAATAAATAAATAAAAATAAAAAAATCTTTCGATGCGTATGGCTGCAAGTGCAAACCTTGCTGAGAATATAACATGTGAGATTGAAAAATTGTAGTGGTACAGGGATTCCACATTAGTGGTGAGGGCTGATCTTCATATCCATGATATTGCACAAGCGCACAAAACAATAAATGTACTCATTCTCAAAGATAAGAAATGTAACGATACTAAAGTAAAATAAATGAAAAAGTGAGTATATTATGTACTCAGTTCGTGATTTTTAGGACAGTTTTCCTTGACGGGAATCACATTCTCAACTGAAATCAATTTAAACTTCTAGTTTTACGTCCCACGTTTATACTCGAGAGTAAAGGAAACAGATAATTAATGACAGTGAGTGGTTATGAAAGAGTTGGTGGAATGATCATGTAGAAGGAAATGGGAAAACTCCAAGAAAACCCCACAGATCCAATGTTATCCACTACCAATTCACATGGTCAGCGAGCCGAGCTCCTTCCAAATGTTCAGTGAAAGACATAAGTACGAAAAGTCCACGGGAAGAGGAGAAACTCCAAATTATTAAGAACACTCTTCCTACGAATCATTCACCTGAAATGAATATTGCCCATACATCATCATCGTGTAGAATATCATACGTGAGAGAACATATTGGGTGCCAAGAGAAAGATAATTTCACATTTGGAAAGGAGAAACATGGTATGTGTTGATTAGATTCATATTGCAATGTGTATTCCTCACAGCATAGTCTTTTCTGTTGTATGTACAATTTGCACATTTCATTGTTTATATTAATTGTTTTTTGTATTATTTAATAGATATGATGGCCTGAAGCCAGCTGACAAGGGAAGTTCGGGAGAAAGCACTCACCTCCAGAGAAATAAGCATGTCATTTGAAGGACCAATTCATGCTGATTACAACAGGTAATAAAACTCTTGTACGTTGAGAACTGTTCGAGATATTCAGCTTGGAAGTTTATATGAGAAAATGAGTGGATGCACGTTTCAACGCGTTAATTATTCTCTCCCATGGCGAAGCTTGATAGTTTGAACTTGCTATTGCTTGATCACTGGGGTCCATTCACAGACAAATTTTCCATTACAAGTTGCATGACGGATCGCAAAGACGTAATGGTTGAGAAGATACCAAAGAATTGCACACAATTTGTGCAACCACTTGATGTGTTTTGATTCCGATCAATCAAAGATTATGGCAGGAGATTTGTACATAGTATGAAATTTCTTCATCCGGATGTTATAATGTACCAACGAAACAATCAAATAAATTTCGTGTCCATACAAATCACTTCCGATCACCGCGATACATTGGATTGTTTCAGTTTGCGTTCTACAAGGCAGGTTACGAACAAATTATAGGGCTATGACTTTTGAATCACTTGTCGAATTTGCTTTTTGCTTTGGTTCTGCGAACTGTTCCCTTGACGGATACAACGCAATTGCACATATAAATTGTTCATGATGCAAGGGAGTCTTTTGCCTGCGTCATTTCTTCATAAAACAGAAGAACAACAGTGATCAATTTTCATCTTTAACCTATGATTATTGTGAACAATGTAATGACTAATTGTATCTAACAAACCCGTTAGTTATTGCAAAACATTTTTTTTTCTGTTACTTCCGATAGCTTTCAATTCGTATGTCAATATTCGTTACTAATAATGTTGTACTTAACACGTATAAATGCGCATATCCTCATTTTCTCATATAGACTTCCAAGTTTAATATCTCGAACCGTTCTCAATCGTACAGGAATTTTATTAGCTTGTTGTAATCAGCACGAATTGAGACTTCAAATGGTATTCTTAGTTTTTCTGCAGAAGAGTGCTTTCTCCTGAACTTCCCTTGTGAGGGACATCCCAGCTAGCAGTGCTTTTTTGATGGAACTTTCAAGAGCTGCTCGAAACAATTTGCGCATCTGTACACAGTTCATGCTGACATAGGGAATTCAAGTGAGAACACATAAATCGTACCAATTTTGTACGCACCGCTTCCTGACAAAACTGAAAGTACACTCATGTCCAAAATTATTATCGCATATCTATAACTGTCTTCTTGTAAGAATATAATTTGATAATGGTTTTGCAGAGTACTTTTAATACTGATACTATGTGTATAATCGAGAAATGTATATTTGTGGTAAATTTCATAGGAAATAAATTATAAATACAAAAATCATAATGATTAAAATAAAATGTAACTAAATGAACAAGAAAATTTTATTTTCCTTTCATTGTTCTTATTTCTGCTCTTTTGACATGAAATTTACCACATACTTGTCTCTGCCGATTATACACATACTAACATTATAAGAAATACCGGGAGAATTCGTTATCAAATTATATTACTAGAACAACATATTTATAGTCATGCGACAATAATTTTGGACATGAGTGTACATACAGAGACCTGTTTACCTTTGTTAGGAGTTCGTCTGAACAACACGATCCTAAGGTTAATCACATTTCTTTCATGCTTCTTGGCGTCCGATAATGTTACGTCTAGCAACTTTCTCTCAGGCTCGTGGCAGTCAGCACGCCATTGTGGCAATCAGCACCTTGATATTGGAAATCAGCGCCAGTCCTGGCAATCAGCACCAATAATTGGCTGCGGTAGTCAGCACCCGTGGCAGTGAGCACCCCACCCTACCACTGAACCACCGCGGCCCCCCGTAAATTTCAAGTCGTGCTGTTGAAACGAAATTTTAATTTGCTATTGGCTGATTTTTCATAGTCAAACGATCGTTGCCTGGAGATAAAAGAACTGTGTGTCGTGATTTCGACTCCCGCTGTGGATGTTACATATTGTCTGCTCATTCCGTGATCTTTATTCATTTCTCATCGCCTCCTTTAGCTTAAAGACCTATGAACTCATCAACAATAGTAATAAAAACAATTACTAATGGAGTGAAATCGGGTCTTGAGGTGTCCCGGAGAGAGTTTCGCGGGACTAAGAACTAGGACAGTCACAGTGGCAAAACTGGACTGTTGGTCACTCATGTTAAAAGTATGTAACAATATGTTAATTTTAATGATTGTTGATGAAAACTAGCAGGACCCTTAATTACACACAATAAAGGATCAAGATAAGACGGTTTTTCCTGCGTTTGTAACTTTTAGGAGATCGCCAATGTTGTGTTGTCAAAGAGTTAGTGAGTGGACTAATTCTGAAATTGTATGCAGTGTCAGGGTGTTGCGCATTTTTATAGTGAAATCTGTTGCGTGTTATCTGACATACTTGGATTTAATTCTTGGATTAGCACAGTAATTGTAACTTTGTTTGTGAGCTTGTTCTCGGAAATAAGTTTCACATCACGCTCACCAGACCTACGTCTCTCTCTCTCTCTCTCTCTCTCTCTCTCTCTCTATATATATATATATATATATATATATATATATATATATATATATATATATATATATATATATATATATATATATATATATTGCACATAATACATAAGGAAGGGAGGCGGACTGTACATTTTTTGTTACGCGAACTCATTGTTGGACAGACAAGTAGTGAGGCCGAAAGGGGAGGAGCGGAACGCCGCAAGGGATTCAGTTGACGTCATCGTCTGACGATCGGGCGCTGTGTTTTGGAGGAAGGGAAAAGAAGCGTAGTATGGTGCTTGCGTCAGAGACCAGCGTCGACGTCTCGACAGAAGCTGGAAATGAGGACGAGCGGTATTGGTCCTGCCATAGCTTTCAAAGAAGGAAAAAAGTGAAATAAGTAAGTAGCAGAAAGCATAGATAGTAAGTCGGATAAAGGACCTTGAAGTAATATTGAATGGGAATTTATTGTAATACATTTGGGGGGAAATATTCGATATCATTAAGTAAGGCGCGGATAATAAAGGTAGAATTTCATTTCAGAGCTATGGCTCCCTCGAGACTATATAGGTAGCGTAAACATCTTTCGAGCGGAAGATGCAGGTTCGTTTCTCGGCGGGAGCTCGTGAGGTTGGGATTTCAAATTAAGCTGTAGATCCGCGCCTTATATAGCCTCAGTTCTAAAAAAGACGTTAAACTTCAATCAACCATCCAACCATCTTAAGGCCGTGTAAATTCTTTCTTCTTCGCGGTCAGAAATTAATTTGAGCTTACATTACAGTAGTTTTCAAGTAAATGTTTTTTTTTTTTTCATTTTCTGACGTCCCACAATTATGCCCTTTAGGCTAAGGGAGATAATGATTAAAGTAAGTGAATAATGATGGAAGAATTGGTGGAATGAAAATATGGGAGGAAACGAGTACCTCGAGAAAACACACGAGCACGATGTTGTTTACTACAAACTTACTTGGCCCGGGGATCGAACTAGGAACTCCGCGCACCAGATGTAAGCGCTCTACCACTGAGCCACCGTCCCCCCCACAACTAGTTTAAGTAGGCTAAAGATTTGGTTGGGTTTGGAGTTCAGCGTCCCTTTTCAGAACCGAGATTATACTGTATGAGACGGGATGGTTAAGGTGGAATCCAAGTCACCGTAATTCCAAGGTTCTTCCACCGGGAATCGAACCTGGGACCCCATACACCAGTGCGATTAGAGTGTGAAATTAATCATAGTATGTAGGCCTATTTAAAAAAAAAAAAAAAGTTTGACAGGCGGTAACACATTGTCGAAACAATTAGACGAGTTTCTTTTTTTTTTTTTAATATATATACTTCTTTGATTAGTGTGCTTTGATCATACATGTGGAATATATCCAAAGCTATAAGGAGCAATATATAAATTACAAAGAAGTAAAAGAAAAGAAAGGAAAAAAGAGAAGGAATAATATATATATGCTGACATCAACATCTGGATCGGCTCAGAAAAATAGATCCATTGCGCATTGAACCATCAACTCGTGAGCCGAGAACCAAGTCCAATCGTATTACCTCATTTGCCCTCTCTCTCCATATTGCCCTACTTATGAGATAGATGGAGGTAATCAAAGCTTGTTGCCAGTAAAGTAGATCTTAGTGTTATCGAAATTGCATGACCTTCCGTGTTTAGACAAATATTTGCTGTGCTTGTCTGGAAGTAGGCAATTGGTTGATCAGTCAAATACAAGCTTGATGAATAGATAATTCCAGGAAATTTTTCGTTACTAATTTCTTAAGAATTTAGTATTTGTCAAAAGATGTGAAGCTGTTGAAATATAAGTCGGCTGTTAAGGTCTAAATTATGTTATGATGCGTATGTTACATAAGAAAATTGCTGTCATGGGTAATAATGTTATGCTATGCATTACGCTTGTGATCATCGTGTTTTTCATATGCGTGTACGTTATTTAAGTTGATAATTGTTGATAAGTTAGTATGAAATTATGACTGAAAAGGAAAGTTCAACATTCTTAAACGTATTTTAAGTACAGTAAAACCTGTTAAGTTGGCATCTACTTAACTTAGCCACATATCTGTAGAACCATGCTATTATAGCTATGCACTATGCGAAAATGGTGTACAAACATACTTCTTTTTGTCAATAGCTTCCGAATAACTATTAATTCTAATTCAGTGTTCTGTGATGTAGATAGAAAGTAGGTATTAGGAACCATAGGTGACCAGCTTAGGACAGATTTTACTGCAATAGTAATTTTCGCGTAGTTTTACCATGGATCAGGGACGTACGCAGGAATTTATTTCGGGACGGGTCCAAAGCTTTCCGGGGGGGTCCAAACACAATTTCATGCTAAATTATATTTTAAAAATGTAAATTGCCCCTAAAATTAGACTAAATTTACAAAAAGTCCGGATTTCGGGGGGGGGTCCGAACCCCCAGGACCCACCCCCTGCGTACGTCCCTGATCCTGATGAATGTCGAATGCCTCCTTTCGTTGGGTCGTAAGACTTTGTATGAGAGAGTTTGTCTGTTGTGGATTTTCTTTTTATGTCATTTATATAACATCAGGAATACGGGCGAAACAAGCTGTTAAATGATCGCTACTCCGCGACTCTCAGAGTTGATCCGAGGCTTTAAGCTCTCCAGCGGGATTTGAACCTGTGACCGTGCGCACCCGAATCTAATGATCTTGCGATGATGCTGCAGCGGACGTAATATTGAGATAACCTACCTTCGGAATTTTATCGGAATTGAAAAAAAAAAAAGAAAAAGAAACAATCTTGAAAAGTGGATAATGAACGGACTAATGAGCGTTTATTTCTGTGGTTGTGGTCGCTTGCTCGGTGTATGGTAGGGGTAGTAAAGTTTAGGTGAAAACCTGAGTAGGCTAGTAATTCGTAAGTCGGAAATCAGTAAGTCTTGTCTCATATAGTCTTGAAGCTAGGTACGGAGTCACTAAGACAAGAGAGGGAGGTAACTCGACTTTGCCGTATATTCACATATACATACCAAACAAATAACTTGAAATTTCAGGAAGGACAGACGGTGGTCGCAGAGGGAGCTGAGCACCCTTGATCCTTCGCTAATTAATCAATCAATCAAAAAGGACATTAAAAGGCCTTAAGTTACATTTCTCAGAGTAGTAACGTACTGTGAAACTAGTCGTCAGGTAAGGAGCTACGAAAATCGTACCACTTCGTATATCTGTATGCTTTTATTTATTTATTTATTTATTTATTTTTATTTTTATTTTTTTTTTTTCATTCCCTTGGAGGAAGACAAAGTTATTTTCGTGATCGATGAACATTTATGCTATCGAACCATAGTGCCGAAAACAGTGCCTGGCTATTATTACGAGGAATTTGAGAACCACGTGACCTGTCCGACTGAATGACGTCATCTATGTGGGTGTGGCTACGTAGCGGGGTCAATGCTCTGACCCAGTCGAGCTAAGTGGCGGCGAGACTTCGTTCGGTAGGGTTGACTTCAGTATTGTAACCACCGTGCTTGTGTGTTTATGTATGTGTGTGCGTCAAAATAGGCTGAGTGCGTACATACACGTTTTAATGTTCGAGGAGATAAATAACTTTAAAAAGAGGAAGAAAAAAAGTTCTTTTGTAGTCATGGAACAAACGAACCTTTATATCCGTTTTTCGTGCGTAGCTTTTGTAATCTTGGACGCATCTGCGTTATACTTGCTTTAACTGATAAATATCCAGTGTTGGGTTTGAGGTTTTTCTGTCTCGGCAGCTCAGATATTATCTTACTGGAATTACTGGTAACGAGTAATAATGCTGCGGGTGTACTTGCTGACGAAACAATGAAACACATTAGAATTGCTAAAGATATGTGAGCACCTGTCTGTGAATATTTCTCCCCCTCTTCTGTTGCCCCCTTTTTTAAATAAAAAGAAATCTTACAGTTTTGTTTAAGGGTATCCGCCATGCGACAACGAATGTTTTATTTTAATGGAAATGTTTTCACCATGAAATATTAACACTACGCTCTTGATTGTATTGTTTCGGCAATTATAAAATCAAGGTCAGTGACTTCCGCTTCCCAACGTACGTATGAACAAATTCTTAACAAGAAGACGTTTGTTCTTTGTGAAATTTGTTTGAAAAGTCTTTTCGGGAAATTTATTGGCAGTCTGTTTATACTGTATACACATAAACCTGAAATATTAACACCCGTATTCCCAGAACATACAAAAGATAGTGACTACAGTTTTAGGTTTGCTTTAGTACGAGACTGCTATGATGTCTTTCTCAGTTTGAATCTGTAGTACAGCAGGACCGTTCCGTAGGTGGGGCCCAGGCCCCGCAGAATACGAGGCGAGAATTAAGGAACGTATTAGGCTTTTTTTTTTTTTT
Source organism: Thermobia domestica (assembly GCF_964235325.1). Classification (NCBI taxonomy): domain Eukaryota; kingdom Metazoa; phylum Arthropoda; class Insecta; order Zygentoma; family Lepismatidae; genus Thermobia; species Thermobia domestica. The sequence goes on from NC_137466.1 coordinate 174,618,886, forward strand.
ATCAAAGACCCAATACATTTCAAACAAAAAATTTCTTGTAGGCCTTATATCTAGAGAACTATAAATACTGTAGCCAAACCCAAACTATCACTTAGCTCAGTATGATGCACTTATTCCATTTAAAAAAAAAAAAAAACTCGATTTAGGGGTCGTTCAGAATGTTTGTGGCCCCTGATTCAAAAAAATGCATCAAAAGATCCAATAGCTATATTTCAGGCAAAAATTTTCTTGTACGCCTTATATCTGGAGAACTACGTATAATATAGCTAAACCCAAATTATCATTTAACTGAGTATGATGTACTTATTCCGTAGAAAATACGAAAACTCGATTTAAGGACCGTTCAAAAACATTGTGGCCCCTGATCCGAAAACTAATTATTGGTTAAGATAGCAATCTTTTAATGCATTTTTTGTTCATTCCTAAATTTCTTGTCCAAGATCGCAATCTTTTGATCCATTTTTTTATCATTCCTAAAATTGTTGTTAAAATATCTCGCAAATATCCTACGATACTTAAACTCTTTTAAACATTATCTATTCTCATGAATATAGCCATAATAGGTTTTTACCTTACTCTTAGACATCAACCGCTGTACGCAAGGGCGCCCATGTTGTGGTTTTCAGGGGGGGGCAAGTATAAGAGACGTTTCAAATATAGTTTCAAATTTTGCTGTAACTAATGTAAACATTCTATTGGGTTTTCAATATTCCCAAGTACAATTTTCTCTTTGGGGGGGGGGCGAGGGCCCCACCTTGCCCCCTTGATGGGCGCCCTTGGCTGTCCGGTATACGGTATTTCGTGGCAGTTTCTGCCTATCCAATATTCCAATGAAAAGTGACAAGTTTATTACTTATAATTCACTGTTATGATTAAAATATTTGGATATATTGAACCATTAGTTTGCAAAACGTGACCAAATGCCCCGTTTTCTACGGTGTTGTTCCTTTCGTTTCGGAAGTCGTCTGATGTTCCGAAACGGGAAACAAAATGTCCTTTTTTTTTTTTTAGGCATCCTATTTTTGACTAGTAGTGACGTAGTATATATTTTTTTTTTTTTTTTTTTGTATGGAGATGTACAGTGTTTCGAAGACAAGACCCTTCTACAAGAAATTCAGTCATCAAAAAAGATGTGAAGCACAATTGAAGCGTATTATTCTATAATGGTTCCTGTTGAATGTTAAAAGACAACATAGAAAGATAAGATTTGCTAAATAATATGTATTACAGCTAGAGACCTCTTTCTCACTTATGACTGTATCTAAGAGGATTGTCAAATTAACTTGGTCTTCCAAGTGTCTTCCATTTATTTCCTAAATGTGTCACCCTATCATATAGTGGGATATCACTATCCTCTGATATGTAAAAATCAAAGTTGGCGCAAAGTAATTTATTGATGCTGGGTACGGACTCCCTCAGGATTCGCAAATCGTCAGGATGGCCTGGGACAACGTTCAAAATAAAGATTTTGATGAAACGTTTTTTCCGTGGAAATATTTTTGAAAATCAGTAGTCTCTATGCATGTGGTTCCGAGTTCAATTCTCGATGAAGTCATGGATCGATCGGTGTTCATAACCCAGTATAATGAGAGCAATTGAGGTGCTGCTTGAATGAAGACAGGTTAAGAAAACTTGTAGACCTACAGATATTAGTGGCGATGGCACTTTTAGTGTTGAATGTATCCCTCAGCTTAACATCAAAGGCTGGTTGGTGTATGCTTCTTGGGCAATTTAGTGCCAGACAGTTTAGCAGTTCCATCTTATGTAAAATGCGTGTTTTGCTTGACCTGTTCCGCGTTGTATCTCGTAATATTCCGTACGCCGAGATAATCACGTAAGAGATAAGTCTGAGATAAGTGTGGGGACATTTCTACATATTTTATTTTACTCGGCGTATTTCATGGCTTTCGTTCGCATATTTTTTCTCATTTTTTCAACTTTCGTCCGAACTTCTGCTGCTAAATAAAAATCAGTTCTCTCCTATGTGACTATTTGCTTATTACGATTTTCGATATCCATATCTGGTTGGTTGGATCATCTTCTCAGTCACTATTTTCGATATGTTTCTCTCTCGGTGAACCAAACCGCACCCGAAGGTAGTATTGTTGCAATGGCACATAGTGCCGAGCCGTGAGTGTAGTAAAGTTTTATTTGACGTCTTTGTAATAAATTACAGTTGAAGATACAAGTGTTAGGCAATAAAGATAGTAATAGGTTAGAGACTACGTGATCTTCATAAAGAGTTTCCCCAACAAAAAATTACACTACTTTACATAAAAGAAAAAGAGAAATAACTGCAGTAATTGTAAAAATAGAAGATGGTATTAAAATATGGAGTACTCAGTATCCTAAAATATTGAACATAGGCATACTATGAAATTGAGTGGTAGAAGTCTTAAATATGTCCGAACTTTTGCTACTTTCGTTTTTTAGTGTAACATTTCCTACACTCGAGGTCGCTATAATGGATTGATTGATTTGATTTGATTTTAGCGTCCTTTTCAGCAGCGGGGCTATATGAGATGTAGACCTACTGATTAATATGGAATCTGAACCACATGAGGTTCCACCGGGAATCGAACCCGGGTCTCCCATGCCAAAGGCGCGTATAATACTAACCGCTTAGCCACGAGAGACCTTTTGAGGCCCCTATTGTCTTTTCTCTTTTTAACTTCTTTTATTTCTTTATTATGAGGCACGAATTTTGTTTTAAATAACTCCTAAGTTACTGATGAAAATTTCACCAAAGATAGACACAGTTTGCACTTAGTCCCAGTTGTTGATGAAACATCTAATAGGTAACACTTGCATTTTGTTGTTCAACATTGGAAGATGTTCTCGCAGGGCTATATATATATATATATATATATATATATATATATATATATATATATATATATATAAAGAGTGTTGAAGTCTGTGGATGTGACTTCACATCAAAAGGTATGGGTATAAAATCAAAATTAATTAGTCACCGAAATGATCTTACGTAATTGGGGGTATATAAGACAAATTACGATACACTTTAAGCGTTGCTAAACGATAATAGAATCCACACTTATGAATAGTTTCCTTTCCTTCTTTCTTTCTTTTTTTTTTTTTTTTTTCGTTCTGAATGTGACATAAAAATATTTGGAATTTCGCCAAGTTTAATTTGGCAAGCAGCTATGGACTTTTTGGGGTCGAGCGTCTGGTGTCAGTTAAGCATTTTTTTTTAACGTTCTTCTTGTAAAGAAAGCTAGAACATGCAGATTTTATGATTATACTCATCAGTATAAAGCAATAACGTCATTTCAGATTTTGCTTGGAGGGGAGCGGATAGAAAAGTAGGCAATTCCATATAAGCAGTTTTAACATTTTTCATTAGTGTATTATTATATTATTGATAAAACTGTATATAGGTCCTATGTTAAACTCGGAGGCAATTATTTCCTCCCATACAATCCCAAATTACGCCCCTGTCGAAAATGTTAGTTGAGAATGATTGTGCTAGTTCACTTAAGTCGTGCATTATCAATAAAATTTGTCTTCCTTTCTATATTGTAATAATTGTACTTATGATGCATTTAAATGGGGGTGAGATTAGTTCTGTGTGGTTAACGTATGCTCCAGTATAAGGGGAGTTTTTTAGTTATTATTTTCATATTTTCCATATTCACGAAGAAATTAAATATATCCTAAAAGAAGAGAATTGGTGTTATTATTCAGTTCAGAATCTTGTACCGTCGCAAATTCTGTCGAGGAATTTGAGGCTTAAAATAATAGGCTATAAAATGATAATTATGCCTGTTGTTGTGCTTATATGGCTGCGAAATATGGTCTCTTACCCTGAGAGAGGAACGTAGACAGAAAGTACGAGAACAAGATCCTGAGGCGAATATTCGGACCCAAGACGAAGGGGAATAGGGATTGGCTCGAACTTCATAACGAGAAAGTACATAATTTATACCGTTTACCAAACATTATTACGGTAATCGAATCCAGGACGCTTAATTGGGCAGGTCATGTAGCCAGAATGGAAGAAAGTAGGAACGCTTTTAAAGTTTTAACTTGAAGACTAATCGGAAAACGACCATTAGGAAGACCTAGTCGCAGGTAGGAGGTCAATATTAAGATGGATCTCGCAGAAACAGAAATGCAAAGTAGAAACTGGATCTAGTTAGGTAAGGATAGAAGTCAGTAGAGAGCTTTTGTAAACACGGCAATTAACTTCCGGGTTCCATAGGCAATAGTTAGTTAGTTTCCATATTTTGATATCTACTCAGTTTTTTAAATACTGATCAGCAAAAAGTTTTTTTTTTTCGAATTGCTTGTTAAGGCTCTTCACTAACCCCACCCCCTCCGGTTTGTGAAATTTAAAGATGAGCATAAAATACAATGAAGAATGTAAAAAATGTACAAAGTGAGCCAAGTAGTATTTACAAAACGCCATTAAATAAACTAGTAACAGATTCAAGATCTTTTTTTTTTTTTTTTTATATATATAAAACAGAAATTTGGATGCGCAGTTTATGATGTCAAAATTGTTGATTAAATTTGAGGAGAGCTGACACATACGTTATTTAAACGGAACGTTAAAAAATAAAACCTATAATTAAAGAATAAAACTTAAATATAGCCAAAACCAGAGATATTTTGAAAGGCCAAGGGTTTAAAGAGTTTAGCATTTCATATGTTAACACATCATTCACTTAATTCTATATTAGTTTTCGAAGTTTTACACTGAGTTAGATATTATTATTATATGCTACAATCTAATTTGAAACACAACACATACAAAAATTAAATTTGGTATTGAAATTAGTTAGAAAAAAAAAGCTAAAGAAAAATACATTATCACGGTCTAATAAGCACATAAAAAAAAAAAAAACAATACGAGAAATATATTTTGTTTGGTTGCACATAGAAAGTTCATGTGCCGTGAAATTCGAAGTAACTCTGGGGAATTAGACCAACATACTGGTTACCATCAGCGTTTATTATTCAAAAACAGAATTGAAGAGTGTTGTTTTTTTCTCTTTTTTTGTGCGTGTTTTGTTGTATTGAGACTGGCGACAGCAAGGACATAGCCCGAACTTCCTGGAATTTTTCCTCCTGAAGGGGGCGTGGTTTTGACCTTGGCCGCCAGTCATTGTTCCAACTCGCACGGTTGTCTGGGTCACGCGTGACGTAACACATGGGCTGACTCACAAGCTGAAAAAAGAGGAGAGGGGGAGGGAGTGAACAGGGATTGGTTTCTGAATTCTTCTTTCTGTTTGTAAGACCCCCACTCCCTACCTTTCCCCCTGTTAATTTCAGATAACGTGATCTTAAATATGCTAATTAAGAAGGGTAGAATACATAATACATTCTTTGTATTCATAGAATTTGAATATTACCGTTCCCGTTCGGCTTGCATCCTGAATGTAAAGAAATTAAACGTGTTGAGGACACCTACTGCAGTTTTTGTTTGTTTGTTTTTTTGTTTAACACCCCATGATAATGCACCGACTCGAAGGAAGACGGTGATGATTAGATGGACGACGATGGTAATTGTGAGATCATGGAAGTGGGAGGAAATGGGATAATCCCGAGAAAACCCACACGTACGGTGTTTGATCACCACAAAGCTCTCCTGATGGAACCCGGGATCGAACCAGTGAGTTACGCATTAGAGGTGAGTGCTTTACCACTGGTCACCGTGCCCTCCCCCACTGTTAAAAAGAGAACATGTACTAAGAACTTATAATTTTATATGCTCTAATATATCCGTATACCGATTTTCGCGCTATATTCATCATTCGTTGCGTATTAGAACACAGAGAATATATTTTCTAGTTTGCTTGATGTGTAATTTTATTTAGTAATAGAATTAGTGATTGTCTTCTCAAAACCTAAAGTTGATTTTTAAAAAAAAAAAAAAATATTACTTTTGAATTTCATTTGAAAGTCATATATGTATATATCATATATAATTAACAGAAGTTCTCTTAAAAATCTTTCGCTTTTTAGTTTTATTGTGTATCTTTATCACAAGCGATGACCTAAGCTCTTTCGCCCTTGTGACGTCAATTGTTCGAGATGATCATCAAAGTTTCTATAGCAACGAACCCAGTATTCAGCCATATGCAGTGTGGCCATCTCATGTACGTTGCAACGTTACTGTCTGTATGGAGGAGATAGTTCTTTTTAATAATCGTTCTATTAGCTGAAAATAATATTTAAAAAAAAAAATACATTTTAAAAGAGAAAAGAACCCTCTGCAAAAATTATTGATATGTGTTTTCACACTATGGTTAAAAAATAATTAAAACACTAATGTGGTTCTAATCTTATGCCTGGGTACAGTACTACGTGTAAATAAAATTTTAATTTGAACTTCACATTTACCTTGAACTTACTCGGTATCAAATGTTACATAGGGAAATAAATAAGTACCGTAACCTTTGAATATTACCGATAATTCAAAATACAACGAAAACAAAATAAGCGAGTTATTGTAACTCCTCTTCTGCTTATGAAAATCACATTTGCAAGCCTACTGTGAAATTAGGTTTATTGAGCCCAGGATAATTTCTACGGTTATGACGAATTTTCATGTGAAGTGAGTCCAGTGTTTTCGAATGTGAGTAAAGTTCAAGACGAGAGTGCGAAGGAACTCCAGGCGTCAGTATAGGACAGTTCTTATTTCCAATTTTAGTTTTTACCTTAGTAGTATGCTTGCAATAATAGAACGTTTTTACAGTAATATTATCAAAATAATACAATTGTCGTACCGTTGAATGAATTATTGCGAATATCTTATTTCCGTGAAAATGATATTGGAAAGGTTGAGAACATGTCCTGCCATCTCTTGGTTATCTGAAACTATACTACAGAAGTAGTTCTCTTAACAGCAACAGCAGCGAAGTATATCACTTACGAATTTGATATGGCGATGAAACAAGACTATGCCCTTGTGGCTGTCGTACCAGTCAAAAGAACGTCCACGTGGAGAAAACTAAAGGAGTCTCGTCTCGTATCAGCCTGTTTTATCACATGGAAAGTAAGGTGTCACTACCAAAAGTTTTCTTTTCCCCACTCTATAGGTATCACGTTTGGGGAGTCTCATTGCGACTTGGAAGTTTGGTCTGATCTGGAAATGCACATACATTTTATTTCCAAAACTGACCTAGTAATTTTCCCTCTGCAAGAAGGCACGTTGGCAAGATCTCGACATTGAGAAAATGTATTTGGGAGAACTTTCGGGATCGTACGTAATAGTAAACGGATTTGATAATTCATTCAGCTCAATTTTACATATCAAAAGTTGACATACTATATAACCCCCGTGTTTCTCTGAAAATAAGACCTAACACACACACACACACACACATATATATATATATATATATATATATATATATATATATATATATATATATATATATATATATATATATATATATATATATATATATATATATATATATATATATATATATATATATATATATATATATATATATGGTTTCTCAAAACAACACCGATAACGTTGGGGAGGTGATTCCTGACACCAAGATAAGACAAAAAGTATAGACCAACTTGGGTGCACAAATGCTTCCTTTCGGACTTATAGGCTGCCGAAAACATGAAAAAATGTACTTTAAAAGTCCATAGCTCGAATACTGCGGGGCCTATCGTAGTCGGGTCTAGACTTCACTTAGGAACTAATATGTGTGCTATTCAAAAATACATCTTTCAGAATCATGCGTTACTCACGCAACAATTTTTATAAAGGGAGTTTAGCTACGGGCATATAATTTGCAATACTCACCGAATACATCTATAATATTTATTGCGGAAGTGAAGCAGGATTGTGAAACTTGGAGATTTGGATAGGGCACATACTAGTTCCTCAGTGAAGTCTTGACCCGCCTACAGTTGGTCCCATAGTAGTAAAACATTCCCCTGGACCTGCAGTGGCTCAATGGTAGAGCGTTTACCTCTGGTGCATGGTGTCCTTGGTTCGATTCCAGCTCGCGCCAAATGAACTTTGTGGTGGACAAACACCATGTGCGTGGGTTTCCTCGGGGTTCTTTTGTTTCCTCCCACTTTCATCATTCCACTATTTCATTCATTTCTCATCATCACCGTCTCCTTTAGCCTAGCCGGCATAACCGTGGGACATAAAACTCAACGATTTCATTTCATTTTCTACTTCAAGAAAAGTCCTACCTCCAAAATTTATCTCAGTAGTTCCAGGGCTCGAAAGGGGTTACTGTATAGTAACGTAGTTACTTTTTTACTTTCCATGTAACTTCTGTAACTTTTCATGTGCGTTTTCTTGGTAAACAGTTAATGTAAGAATACCATTCTTGTTTTGGGGGAAACACGTTATATTTTCCATGTACAGTGTGTTTGAAAAAGAACTCCCTAGTTTTAATGTGCCTAGAATCTGTACAAAGTGACATACACTATTCTAATTTGTGGTGTTTGATTCATCAACCCTCCAAGTTTGGCTCCCCTGTAGTTGTCAGGTCTGCTTGACCTTGAGACGGCACCAGTGCTGTTTATTCCTCTGTATCCTCAGTTCAGTCCAGGCAGGCGTGCAGTGCAGAGCAACTCCAACAATGTGTACTCCGCAACAGAAAACACAATGTATTATTTGCACCGCCCGCTGGACGGTGGGTTCGCTCGTCGTTGCAACAGCAACGAACGAACCTTCCGTCAGCGGGCGGTGGTTATTTGGCTTGTGAAAACTGAGTCAGTATGGTGGTGAACCACCTACAGCAAAAACTATCCTTCATTGGCTAAAGTCTTTCAAGGAAACCGGTAGTGTTTTAAAAGCAAAATCAAGAATATCGTCTCGACGTATGCAGGGCCACAAATGGATCCCACGTTGAAGTCTACCAACATTAAACAAAACTTGAAGGAATTCTCTTTCATGATATGCACTCCTTGATGTAAGCTTTCATCCATTTCCCAATTAGATTTATACTTAAAACTAGGGAGTTCTTTTTCAAACACCCTATATCTTCCAAATTCCTTTTTAAACAGGGTATACTTAATAAATAGTAGTTTGTTGGTTTACTTTGTCACAGAAAAGGTTAACTGCTTTTGTTTTTAATTGAAACATCCCTTCTTTATTTGCAGTTTAGGTTGCTTTTGTTTTCTTTTCTTTTTTCTTTTTTTTAAACGTATTTTATCAGCAACTTTTTCAAACAATATCCTGTGAATTATCGTCACAGATATAAAAGGATAACCGAGAGTTTACTGTATTTGTTTGTGACAACGTTTGAGTGTTTATTTTATTGTAACCCTGTTATTTTATTGTATCAGTTTCTTCGTAAAACGAGAAATTTTAGATTTTTCAAAAACTACAGCTTTTCCTCATATTTTCTATTTTGTCCATTTGAATCATTTAGCTTGTCTTTTTCGGTACAATGACAGCGCTTCGAATGCAACGCAATAAGTTTTCTGTATGATAGAAACAAGTACTTGCAAAAAGTACTTATTGTTACACTAGAATCATATACTTGTTAACGATCGCAATTAGTGATACCAATAATGTGCAGTGAAATGAGTTTAAATATGTTGATGAAACTCCCTGTGTTTCTATATTATAAACTTTCATTGAAAACCCGAAATTATTTATTCTTTAAGATAATCCGTCTCGACGCATCTTTTATGATAAGAAAAGAAATAGCTAGAAACCTATACGCGCAATAAAATGAAAAACAAAATTCAAAAATAAAAAAAAAAAAAATGCCTCTAAATAAGAACGGGTTATAATGTATACGGTAAAAACACAAGAAATGAGTGTAACGGTAAAAACACAGATGCTGAAGGTAAATCATATGGAAAGGGGACTAAAAGTGTCAAACTCACTTTTGTGTTTTCTGTCACACGGGGACTTTTGAATCACGCTGTAAAATCGATTTTCGTATGTATGTATTAAAAGGATTCGCCTCCTACGCAGCTATTGAAACAGATAGATATGTTTGATATTTTCATTAAAAAAAAAAAAAAAAGCATCTCCTCTCCATCTATGAAACGACCGAACACAAGTATTTAAAAAAAAAATGGACGGAAGGAAATTGGAGAGACGTTTTTAAATTAGGCATGAATTCATCGTACCGTCCTTGAGCCCAGCTACTGCGCCATGGCGGCGCGGAAAACCCCTCACGAGGCACCGTCGCGACGCCTGCCGTCCCGTCGTTCATTCACCTGCAGAGCTCTTTCTCTTCCCCTCTTCTCTGTTGGCGTTGCCATGACAACGGCGCCTGTTTTTCTCAATGAAATGGTGGCGCCGACGGTCAATTCTTGCTTCCACACAAATCCGCCCTGCTTTTAGAAAAGCGAGAGAAAAAGCGGAGCATAAAAAAGCGCCAGAAAGAGAAAGAGGAAGAGGAAGAAAGATTGATAGAAAGCAAGAGCAACACGGGCGGGGGAGGAGGGAATTGGAAGCTGAAATTTTCCATGACGTTCTGCTCCTGTATAGGGCAGGGGGTAATAATGGATCGATATAGTGTAGTGCACGGGTAATATAGGTCAAAAGAACCATTCGAAAACGTTAAAAGATGATAAATTATAAATAAGCCAGTCCCGTCTCTTTTTCCCAATTGCTCTCATTTTTAATTTAATACTTTTAAGAACTAGTATCCCTGTCATTCTTTATTCAGTGGTTTATCATAAATAAGAACATAATGGCCAGTCATTTGAAAGATATGAAAAAGAAATATATATATATATATATATATATATATATATATATATATATATATATATATATATATATATATATATATATATATATATATAAATCTTCCGAAAGTTGTCTCCTTTTAGCTTATTCCAATCATTACAGCATATCATATCAGGTCTTTCATATGGTCAGTACCTGTTCTGTGGACATGTCCGAACTCTTAGTAAATTAAAGTATGTATAAAACTCGCAATACATTATCAAAATAACATAAAATTGATGGTCATCTGTTTCTGCCTAATAGTACAAGAGTACCAGAAAAACAATTATCAGAGAATTGTGTCTTATCTTTGACATTTACAGTATAATGCAGATATATCTATCACATCTAAATACTCCAGTCTGAAGCTGGGAAGTTTTTTGATACCTTATATTCCATACAGTTAGTGTTATCTAAGAGGCGAGAAATTTTTCGAGTCTTGGGGTAACACTGGCTCACCCAAATCTTACATCTCAAACACTCTTTTTGTGTCATATGATTCATAGTACAAAACCCATCAATTAATACAATGAATATATGAACATAATACAAAGAACATTTATCAATATTTAAACACGTACAAGTTATTATTACACAATATACTCCAATAATAAATATAGTTTGAATGTTGTTACATTACACCCTTCGTGGACTTCTCGTGACGCGGAAAGACTGTGATAATTTCTGATGAAAATTAAGAAAAAAACGTCAGGGCATAAATTTTGTAGTTAAATTTATAAAATGAGACGAGGAAAGCTTTTTGAGAATCGAGGCTTGTACTCAAAATTTACGAAACTATACTAGAAGATCTTATTTCTAGTCTCGTTTCGTCTCAAGGGGAACGCTATATAGACTTGTCAAACTGTGTTACGAAACATGTAACAAAATATAAAAATAATATACCTCACTTACATGATGGTATCGTAACGTACACTGCGACGAATGTAAGTGAAATAAAATAACAATAACTAAAACCGAAGTTACAAGTTTTCTCAAAAACAAAGACTAATAATGGTCTTAAATATTCTACAGCTTAACACCACGTTGCAGGTGGACTATTTTTTTTTTTTTTTTTTTTTTGTCCATGTTGGTATATTACTAAACTGGTACAATAGGATTAGGATTTAGATTTCTGTGCTTTCGGCATCTATGGCCATTTGGCCCGTCACAAATGAAGGGGTGATGCCTCTTGGCAAGCACACATCTGGGGAAAGGGAAGCAAGGAAGGACCTGGGACCTATAAGTTAGGTACCACTCCGGCATTTGCCAGGTGTGAATGAGGAAAACCTCACTCGGGATGGCTGGTCTGAAAAAGCTTTTGACACTTTTTCGACCGAGTGCTCCCACCGGGAATCGAACCCGAGACCGCTCGCACCGAGAGCGTTAGAGACTATGCTACGCGGGACCATCTGGCACAATCGGATAGATGTCAGTGTATTTGTGCTTGTTCACCCCAGTGCCAGTGATGAAACGTTCTCGAAGATGCTAGCCATGCCTATACGTGTTGGATCACTGAAGGGAATTTCGTCTGTTATGTTGTAAAATAATCACATTGGGAAAAAGGGAAAAAGGATCATTGTTATCTTAAAAAAAAAAAAAAAAAAAAAAAGTAGAGAAGTATTCGATTTAGTCATTTGTAGCGAAATTTAGATTCATGTACGACAATTTGAATTTCCGAATTACGTAGGAGCCTTGATCTCAGAAGTAGAAAGAAAAGCAAACTCGAAAAATGAATTGAGTTGATAACGTGTGGCAAATTCGAATTCTGATTGGATAAGTTCTAAAGTTTCAATAAATTACGACAAAATTTGATTTGATAATCCATATTTATACCTTATTCGTGTCCTAATTAAACAAGGAGAGTGACATTTCTATAGGAATAGGATAATACAGTACTATTCACTTTTTGCCCATCTTAGTAAGTTATATTTTTATATGAAAAGCATTGTAGGGACTTTTGTTTTGTTTTAATGAGTTTGCCCTAAAATTAGTGCTCACGAACACGCACACACACACACACCCGCACACAAACTGTGAAAAGCACCTTAAAGTCAACCAAATAAAAACATCTCGACAGGGTTCACAACGGATTGATAAAAGGTATTTGATACACCTGGCAGGTGGAACTGTACAACAGAATAGAAATTGTGGACGTAATGACGTGAAGAACGTGCAGGGGAAGGGTTTGGGGGGAGGCAGAGAAAGAAGAGAAATGTTTTGCTGTGAGAAGATAAATATTGAGACAGAACGAAGTGACGGGAGAGAAAAAGGCGCTTTGGTTCTCTCGAACGTCAATGCCCTGGCGAAAAATCATGTTAACAAGACGAGTCTAGTTTCTGCGCCTTCGGCTACGAAAGATTCAATCTCGGACAAGCATTTGGAGGCAGTCAGAGACAGGAGATCTGACCCGGCAGCTGGTGCGTGCTGGAATCTAGGGGCGGGGTCACAGGTGATTCACCTGCTTGACAGGGTTGCCACGTCTGTGTGGCTGCAAATCTAAGTGGTTATTAGAAAGTTAGAAAACGCGTTTTTTAAAAGAAGGTTTAGATTACAAGACCCAAGATTTATATGCAGTTACCTCTTCACTGCAGTATTGACAGTAATTTTCCTTTGTTTTAATTATTTAAAGATCGTATATTGTAATTAAAAATACGTATTGAATTTTGCGGGCATTCACAAAATTGTTTTAGAAATATTACATTTATATATATATGTGCATATAATTTGGAAATAGGTCTTGGCATTCATATAAAAATTATATTTGAATCCCTTAGTCAGGAAAGTATCCGACTAAATGTACAGTTAATTACATTCTCGTATCAATGGAAATGGTTTGATACACATTAACACAGATGTAGCGTTGATTTTTCAATGTGTGAGTTGGATCACAACACATTATGATAGTACCCTTTCAGTGTCATGTATAGGTGTCAGGGAAATTTTATTTCAGTCTCACAGAATAAATCTGATGTTTCATTTTAAAGGAATGTTGTTATTTAGAATATTATTCTGTCTGGTGAATATCTGCTTGGGTCGAAGTTCTTATGCTCTGAAATCTGAATGAATGAATTCCTTTTATTCGATAATAGCAATCTAGTACCAATACTTCATTACGCTATCTTAAAAAGGTGGAGTAGCACTTAAATATTGCGTGAGAAATATATGACTTTTTGGTTTACAGTTTCCGGCGAACAAGACAGCTGGATGAATTTTATATGACGAAATTTTTCGTAACTTTTTATTGACTAGTATCATTGATCACATGTATATCCAATTTTCTTCAGAAATAGCGTGATCACAATTTTCCAAGAATACGATTGCCATTAAGAGGAATGGTACATTTTTATGTCTTATGTTCTTTTATTGTATCAAACATTTTTCTGAAATAATCTGAAATAAAATTAAAACATTTTTGGTTCTTTTTCTATTCCAGCCCGTCTATACAGAGGGAAAGGAAGAAATACTCAAGAAGCCAAAATATGATGACTCTTACGGCACTGCCTACTTGTATGCTGACCCTTACCATATGTACCTACAAGACTCGTGGAATCGAATATCATCTGCATTTAGACCCTGGCCGGTTATCCTCTCGAAAGACGGCAAACCTGTTCCTGTACAAGGGTCTGTGGTTCTTCGGGACAGGTGAGTCAGTATTCATGAGTGAAGATAGCAGTATTAATAAAATTCGACTATGTAAAAGCCATGATAATGTACGTCAAAAATAAGATTAATTATTTTAAAAAATATATATGTATATAAAATTTATTTATTTAGTTCTCATATAATAATATATAACATCATAGAGAGAAAAATGGAAGAAAAGTGAGGAGTAGGAAGAAGAACGCAACTGAGGAAGTTGAAAATCGAGAAATGAGGAAGAAATTTACTGACCTTAACCTAAGGTGAAAAGAGTTTTATTAGTCCTAGAACCTGCCGACAGGTACAATACGAAATACTACTACTACTACTACTACTACTACTACTACTACTACTACTACTACTACTACTACTACTACTACTACTACTACTACTACTACTACTACTACTACTACTACTACTACTACTACTACTACTACTACTACTACTACTACTACTACTACTACTACTACTACTACTACTACTACTACTACTACTACTAATAATAATAATAATAATAATAATAATAATAATAATAATAATAATAATAATCCCTTATAGGTTTTAGCATCATGCCAAGTCTTTTACTAGAATCTTCTTGTCTCGTATTTGAAAGCCCATATAAAATGAATAATAAAATTGAAGTTCCAGTGCTGTATCAAAAGCAAGTGTTAATTGCCATTTAGCTTTTTCTTTCTTCAAAAATAATTTGTGTACATAACACTTATAGCTGGATTTTTTTTTTTTTTTTTTTTTTTACCTCTGTGCGATTTTTATTAGAATCTAGTTTTATGTACTGCAGGGAGCAAAAGAATTCTAAAAGTTGAAACATCGATTGTAGTGGTGATCTTAACCTTTAGAAGCTTTGGCATAACCAAATTTCTCATGGAAGGGCGAGGGGAAAGAGTGCAACGTCCTGTTTGCTCAAACACGGCTACGCCCATGGGTCATATAGTTTAATAATTGTTTGGGAGATCGGATCTATTCTTTTTTTTTTTTTTTTATCGTCATGTACGGTATTGTTCTCTGGCAATTGTCGCGGCGTTGAAGACATTGTTTTAACTCTTCAATACCATCGTCTTTCATCCGGATTTAATTTTACATTCAGAGATGTTCGGATACTCCCATCATTGGTGCCTATAGAACTTTTTGAAGGAGGCCAAATATCTAGGTAGTGAGATAACGTATGAAAAGTATTTCAGGGAGTGGGGGATCGTAAACCACATTGAATCGCAATGTCTTTTGGGATACATTTTATAGTAAGAGTTTCTTACGTTTTTCATATACATAGGTGTATATGTACTCCTATAGGTAACGTGTGATCAGTTGTATTGAAACTAAATAAATTTTAGTGCCTTTCTTATTGGTTTGTTTGCTTTTGTTTTAACTTTCCGGACTACATTCACTCACAGTGCTGATATTTCAAAAAATCCAAGGGATGGCGAATACAGTATTCCTCTTACCAACTGTTTTTCGCGCATCCATGGATCACCAACTTCATGAATTTAAAGTATGCTGATCTCCCATATGACTATTTATTTATTTATTTATTTATTCATTCATAAAGTTTTATACAGCCCTAGGCCAATTACTGAAAGTGTACAATATAAAGGCAAAATAAATAAATAAAAATAAAAGAATAAAATACAGAAAAAAAGGTTCAACTCTCAATACATGGTTAGCATACGCTCTTCGGCACGGGAGACTCGGATTCGATTCCCGGTAGGAGCTCCTGTGATTCGGATCACACATTAAACTGTGTGTTCACGTCTCATATAGTCTTGCTGGTGAAAGGGACGCCAAATTCCAATCCAACTAACTAGAGTACAGTATGCAGAAGGACTGAGGGAGGCAATGGGTTTCTGACTATTTAGATACAATATACCAAGCTTTGTTATATTGTTATCAAGAAAAAAAAAAACTATAATAACACAGAGTGAAAAAAATGACACAAACTACAGAATTCTCAGATGAAGTCAGGCTATATAGCGAGACCTGTACGAGACCCAAAATGATCCAATTTTTAAAATGTAAAGCTCGATCTAATTTTAGGTATTTTGTTTGGTTTTTCCGAATTTATAGTACAAGAAAGAGCATGGTAAATATATTAATTTTATTCTGTTAAATGATCTCAAAATCCATTCCGGACAAATTTTCCCTTGTTTTATAATGCACCCCGAAAAAGCCCCAACAAGATTGGAAATTACAGAAATAATAGTAGTAGTAATAATAATAGAAAATAGTATTAGGTTAATTAATTAGTTTTGTGAATTCTTCACAGAGATAACATGAAGTATTGTTTTTATGGATGTATGTAACGTAAACAGTGGATTTAAAATGAAAATTAAAAAGGGAAAGATCTAACCAACTTGAACTCGGAAAATAAATTGTTTATACAGTGTTTCTGAGAGTTGAGAGTAACGTTAGCGAAATAATCACGTTCCAACAGTTAGTGTTTTCTTCTTCTTTCTTTTCTTTCGGATTCTCGGCAATGTTGTACTGAACCAAATTAAATGTTTTAACTTTTCGGAATCAAGCGATCACTTGGAAACCCGAAAAGCAAACAGTTTTCTTACCAAATTAAAGTTTCAAGTGTGCAGAAGTGTTTCTAAAAATAATTACTTAATTCTTCGTTACAACAAGTTAGTTAATTTGTCGTAATGTATGTAGTACGGTATTGAAAGGAAATTAAGTGTTCAGTAATTTTTTTTTTTTCAATTTGGCCAAATATGTACTGTTTTTGGCACTGCTGTAAACTTGAGACAGAAATTAAAAACTATTTGAGAAAGCTTGGTTCTGTAGAATTTATCTTTCAATATGAAGGATGCGGTGGAAAGAATGTGCAAATTTGCATTTTATTTTATTTATTTATTTTACTTGCACGGAACAATTTCAAGTGAGCACCTGGCATGTTCTTCCCATGTAATAAAAGAAGCATCTAAAAGTATATTTTTAGACCTATATTGTCACATATTCCATTTCGTTAAATAGTCTATAAATATGACAGTATTTTCTTATCTGTCTCTTTCCCGCTTTTTTTTTTTTTTTAATAGTTATTTTTCCTCTGAACGTATGTATGTTGTTACTTCTGATATGGCTTTCGCCGCTTTTCTCAGAAAGGCAACAACAAACAGGAAGCTTGTCGCAACACAGTCTTAGAAATTGCGTAAGAACGAAACAAGAAACAAAAACAAAATGCGTAACAAATGTCTTGGCATGTTATTTGTACGTCTGAGTGTCGCGTTTAACGAGATGTAACGTTCTCGCACCTTTTGTGATCCTAGAGCCATCTATATGTGTAATAATAATACCAGTAATAATGATACAACCTGATGCTAAGTTCGTAATTATACAGCTAGAAGTGTATATCGTGATATATTAATGTCTTACATCTGAAAAAAAAAAAAATCCCTAAAAGTTTCGAGGACACCAGTCTCGTTATAGTTTTTTTTTTTTTTTTTTTTTTTTTTTTTTTAAGATATTTTAACCCCTTACCTTATGCCGTGCCATATATGGCACATATCCTTTTTTCACTTTAGCTTTTTTTGTGATTTATCAAAGGCATCAAATGACTGTTTTGTCTGCTGTGTGAGATATTGACGTGTATGAATAAGAGATTATGGTGTCATCTGGCATGTTCCTCGTGAGTTGTAAGTGTGTCATATATGGCACTTACTTATTTCTCGTCGGAATTAAGTGAAAAATGTAAAATTCAAGATTTAATTCATTTTTCAAGTTCCTATATGAGGATTTCCAATACTGATTATTTTTTTCGCTAAAAAAAAATCATGCAGAAAGGGGTTAAGTAAACTAACTCTATGTGCTATGAAACCAGCAGGTTCATCGTCATAGAAACAAAAACTAATCTGTGGATCTTATTTTTGTTAAAAGAAACAAGTAGTGGGAAGTCCTAGATTTTGGTTTTGAGATGTGCTTTGAATGTGGATTAGAACGAAAGCCGTAGCTCTCTAAATATTATATAGAACAATCAGAGATAATTAAATAACTGTGAACAACAAGGTATTAGGAAAACCAAAAATGGATTGAAAGATTGCGATCTTGCCCAATAATTAGTTTTTGAATCAGGGGTCACAAAAGTTTTAAACGGTCCCTAATTTTTTTTTTTTTTTTTTCGGAATAAGCACATCACACTGAGTTAACTGATAGTTGCGTTTGGCTACACTATATGTAGTTCTCCAGATATAAGACCTACAAGAATTTTTTTTTTTTTTGTTGAATTATAATAAATCTTTTGATCCAATTGGATCAAGGGCCACAAAATTTTTGAACTGCCCCTGAATTGAGTTTTCGTATTTTCTACTGAATAAGCACATCATATTGAGTTAACTGATAGTTTGGATTTGGCTATACTGTATGTAGTTCTCCAGATATAAGGCGTACAAGAAATTTTTTGGTTGAGATATATTGGATCTTTTGATTCAAAAGCAATCAGTGAAATTAGAATCTTAAAATTTTATTTCCATCGTAATAATAATAATAATAATAATAATAATAATAATAATAATAATAATAATAATAATAATAATAATAATAATAATAATGAAGTATCTATGTATAAAACAATCAGCATTAGGAAGATTACTATATCAAGTTATTAGCGTAATGACATGATATCATGAATTCTATTGATACCGTAGCCTACATGCTTTCGTAACTTTTGGTATAAATTATTGTTAATTATACCTTTATTTGCTTTTCATCAGCTTTAATATTTTCGTACTTATTCTTCTGTATTCTGAGTTTCCATAATTTTGAGTTTGTTTTTTTTTTTTCATTTAAATACTGAAAGATTTTAATAAGTCTACAATATTATTAGTATTTAACTTAGAAAATGTGCGAAAATGGAAGATAAAGCTTCTAATTCATCTTATTGAGCTGAACAAAATGAACTACTTGAGAGTAAAACCTCATGCATAGTTTTCGAGAAAAACGAATTTCTTTCTAAATCTAAAAATTAATGATGTACGAGAATTTGCTGAGGTGTAACTGATCCTGAAATATACCCTCATCAAGCTCTTTATTATGATACTAGCGAGGTGACAGTACATAGTATGGTTAATGAAATAGAAGCCCTAAAATGATCATTAAACTCTTAAATGTTTTGAGATAGAGGCCCTAAAATAATCATTAACTTAGTGAATTGTTTGTGATAGAAGCCCTAAAATAATAATTAAACCATTAATTAATTTTTTTCGAGATGGAAGCCTTAAAATTATTATTAAACTCTTAATTAATTTTTTTTAGATAGAAGCCCTAAAATGATCATTAAACTCTTAATTAATTTTTTTTGAGATAGAAACCCTAAAATTATTATTAAACTCTTAATTACTTTTTTGAGATAGAAGCCCTAAAATGATCATTAAACTCTTAATTAATTTTTTGAGATAGAAGCCCTAAAATTAGTATTAAACTCTTAATTATTATTTTTTTTGAGATAGAAGCCCTAAAATGATCATTAAACTCTTAATTATTTTTTTTGAGATAGAAGCCCTAAAATTATTACTAAACTTTTAATTACTTTTTTTGAGATAGAAGCCCTAAAATAATCATTAACTCTTAATTATTTTTGAGATAGAAGCCCTAAAATGATTATTAAACTCTTAATTAATTTTTTGAGATAGAGGCCCGATAATGATAATTAAATTATTTTTTGAGATAGAAGCCCTAAAATGATCATTAAACTCATAAATTTTAATTTATGTTTATAACCAAAATATTGTTCAAAAATAACACCACAGATAAGATCATCGAATGATCACACTAAGCTGAACAGAATAACAAACCCAGGAGGATGCATAAATAACAGGCTAACACACCACATGGCATATGCAGACGACATGGTAATATCAGCACGGACGGAACCGGCCCTAACAGGAGCGTTTGAAGAGTTTGAAAGAGAAGCGAGAAACCTCGGGCTACGCGTAAACGAGGGGATGCTAACAACGAGAGTAAACGCAAGAGAACTAAAGAACAAAAATATGTTGAATTATACATTCGAACATACGCATCAGTTTAAGTATCTTGGTACAATAATGACTGAAACAAATGACATAACAACTGATATTAAAGCAAGAATAGCAGCAGGAAATAGATCCTTATACGCATTACAGAAAAATCATCAATTTCAAAAGGATGTCACGACAGGCGAAGGAAACCATATATAAAACAATCCTAAGGCCAATCGTAACATATGCTAGCGAGGCATGGACCCTAACGAAACGAAACATTATCACTGCGATGGGAGAAAAAAATTCTGAGAAAGATATACGGACCAAAAAAGATAGAATAATCGTGGAGGATAAGAACAAATGAAGAACTGTACCAAATATATAAAGGTTTAGACATAATAGCACACATTAAACAACGAGGACGAGGACTGACTGCCGAAAATAATGCTGAATGGAAGTCCAAGAGGAAGAAGATTGACTGTAAGATCTAGGCTGAGATGGTTACAAGACGTAGAATAAGACTTGAGAGAAATAGAAATACGACGTTGGAGGACCAAGGCCATGGAAAGAGAAGAAGGGAGACGTGTAGTTGAGAGGCCCGAGTCCTACATGGACTGTAGCGCCAAGGAGTAATTAAGTAAGCTGAACAGAATAAAGTATTTCAAGGTAAATAAATGCTCATGCGTAGTTTGCGAGAAAATTGAAGGAAAAAAAAAAACTTTTGTTAGGCTGAAAAATATGTAGTTCGTTGCCAGTAATAATTGACACTTTTTATTTTGTTGGAATAAATTGTTATTTATTTACGAACTGTTTATACTGCTAAGTAGCAGGTTGTATCAAATCAATTGTTATTTGTACTCAACACTAACGGTGACTTACGATCATATTACCTATAAATATACGAATATTATTTTATTCAATTAATTTTCAATGAGAAATTATCTTATTTCAGCTTGCCTGCATCAGTGCCTGCATACCTCAGTCAAGGGCCACCAGTGCTGTTGCATCCTGAACGCGTAGTGCCATTGTCAGAATCGGAACGCTTTGAACGAAGCTATCAGCCCAATGTGGCCTTGGCGCCAGTTCCACACCAAAAGAGGGCGCGACTTGAAGCAGCAAAAGTAAGTATTTAGCCATAATCAACCTAAATACAGTAGAAGTACTATAATATTGTGTAATATGCTCAGGGTTGCCATATTCTAAAAATGCAGACACATTTCCATCTGGGCCAACTCGTTATAAAAACATTGGCTTTCGACACGAGAATGATCAGTTTTATGTTACTATCAAGTTTGCTTATAAAACAATGTGAAAAATATATTGAAATGTGTGAGAAATAATTAAATAAGGGTTTGATTAAGGGAAAATAATTAAACTTAAACATCATTTGTTCACTTTGCCTGTTCATATATATATTTTTTCAATTCTTTCTTTGAATACGAGTAGCCAAATATGTCTTTACATGTGAAATGTCCCAAATTGAACTGGCAATACATTTGAGCTTAGAAAATGTGGATAACTCCGCGAGTTTCAGAAAATATATGAGGACAGAAATTTTTACTCTCAAAATGCGGACGTGTCCTAAATAAACATCTTATATAAGTACTTGCAAATTCTCCCACAGAATTCGAACGTCTTCTATGGAGATCTGAGGGAAGAACTCCCAACACTTTTTCTTCCATTCTAGGTACGTATTTAATTATTTTAGATGAAAAGTCCGAACATCTAATTTCATGTGTCTAACTTTTAAAGGATTCCGAGATATGGGCATCTTATTATAATAATTGTAACTCCCACCCCGTTTTCTTCTCATCTCTTTTTTTATCTTGTAGGACTAACATCAAAAGAATGATGAAACACGTATTTAATTATTTTAAATGAAGGATCCAGACAGCAATTTTCGTGTCTGTAACTCTAAGGGATTCGATTTATAGATATCTTATAATAATTGTAACTCTTAAACTTCTTCCTTCGTCGTCGAATTTCCAAAATATCTTACGTCACAAATCTTGTGTATTGGCCAAATTTGAAGTTTTGAGCGTAGGAGGTTTCGCCTGGGCGTTGATCAGTCTGTCAGTAACTCAGAACTTCCTATATATATATATATATGAGTAAAATCACCTAATATTAAATCAGTAATAATATTAGGCGGTAATACTATACTAAAGAAGAATATCATACTTTAAATTATAAATGATACAAAAAATTGACAAATATGTATATTACAAAAGCTATAACTCTTCTAAAACCGATATCTAAAGTATAAGAGGTAAAAATACGTACTAAGCGAATCCAAGTAGTATTGCCCAAAGATGAAAAAGGGTATGGAAATTTCTTTACTTCTGGAATATTTTCCTCTAACTCCGGTATCCTAAATGCTTTACACTTTGTTTGTTGGAAACAGAAAAGCACCTTTCTATCTGAATATTTCACAAACTTAACACTAAACGCAAAGATGGTAATCGCAGTTCAAATATGCGCTCAATTCCAACTTAATTATAAATAATATGCAACTTCTGAATGGAGTATGTCTAAATCACTGTACTGCATATATAATTATATTAGGATATGCAACAGCAGTTCTACTAACTTTGGATCATTTATTTTTATTGAGACGGTAGTGACACTGTGCGGCGCAGCTGTAAAGCTCTTATTCCATTGGAAAGGCATAATCAGCGCATAGCCTATTAGTATATACATTCACTACTACTACTACCAAGGGAATGAGAAAAAAAATATAGTCTCATCTATTCCGAACGACGAGAACTGAAACCAGGTTTTGAACCTAAAACTGGTTAAGGGTGCCTTGGGGGGAGGGGGAAGCGGGGCGACGGTCCCGGGCGCCGAAGTAAGGGGGCGAAAAATTCGGGAGAAGAAAGGAGAAAAGATAGGAAAAATTGCTTGGAATATATGTATGAGGCCACCGTCGTATACTCTCGCCCCCGCGCTGATTTCTCACGGCACGCCCCTGGTGCAGGGTACACAACACGCCCGGGTTCGACTTCCGACAGAAACTCATGTAGTTTAAAATCTCACGTTAAAGTGCAGGTCTACGTTTCATATATTCTTGGTGCACCAAAGGACGTTAAATCAATAATAAATTGAAAGCTTTAGTTTAACTTATCACATTTATACACGTGGATGAAAGGCGTGATTAATGAAACCGAGTGTCATAGATACGTTTGTGAAATGAAGATGTAGGAGGAAACGAGAAAGTGCACGGATACTATGTTGTCAGCATAAACTGTCATGACCAAGGATCAAAACAGGGACTCCTTACATTAGGGATGAGCACACTTCCACCGAGCTATTGTGACCCCAAGACAACAATGGTATTAGTATTAAATCACTGTTGTGCTGTAGTTAAATTCCAAAGGAAAGACAATTTAGCATTAACAAAAGAATTTAATAATGTATATCGGGTCAACGTACTTAATATGCTTGCACTGGAAGTAACTCTTAAGCATTGTTTACAGTATTACACACATCCTATGTACGTACGGTACAACACTATTGTACTGTCAAAATGATGTATTTGTGCACACTGTGTCACGTGTGGCTTGCTCTTTTTGTTTGGGTGTGTTGCAGTACCTGACTGCATTCGTAATAAACTGTATTGTTCTCTACAGCGCAGCGTTGAAATGTAAAGGGAGAATTACACCTGCACTGACAATCGTTTTGCATTTAAAACTGACAAAAATTCCGAAATACGTACTTGCATATTTGCATAAATTATTACAACCTAACATCGGAACTCAAATATAAGCCATGCCTTTGATCCAGTTTCTGTGGAAGAAAATGTTTTTAATACAGTGTATCACTGTTTTAAATGCCTAATCAAAACATAATTTCATCATAATCTGTATTTCATTACTGTAACCTTTCAAATCATCATACGTTTAAAGATTTCTTCAAAAAATCAATTTTCTGTGAAAATGTTACTTAACCTGTAAAGTTTAAAACCACAGACACATAGATAGATGAAGATATACATTTCATGTCAATTATGATATTGTTGTGTATTATTTGAACATCAATATTTACCAGTTTTTCAATAAATATGAAACAGAATATTAACAAAAAAAAAAAAAAAAAGTACATTTTCCTGCTCCAAGCCACCATGACTTTTTAGTGAATAGATAGTATGTGATAAAATATTCAGAAACTCCTTTCATAGACTTATAAGTTTACAAAATGCCCAACGTGCACAAATGGCCATTTTAGAGAGTAATAGCCAGACTTGGCTACATCTGCATGTATCCACAGATGTATATGTATATGACCAGATTAAGCACATGATCAAGAATGGCCACCTTAGTATGTTTTGCTGTATATATATATATATATATATATATATATATATATATATATATATATATATATATATATATAAGGGATGGGGAAAGCCGGTTTTATAAAAACCGGAAACCGGTTTCTAGAAAACCAGAAAAACCGACATTTCGGTTTTCTCCCAAACCGATTCGGTTTTCACCGAATACTGGTTTTGGTGAAAACTTTTGGAAAACACATAAAACTACTTCTGTGGAAATGGAATCAGTTTCCGGAGAACGAAACACTATTCTGGTCAGAAATAGAACAAATTTTGGACAAAACCGGAACCGGTTTTGGAGAAAATCGATAACCGGTTTTTGTGCCCACCACTAATGTATATAGAGCTAAATACTTGATTATGTTGCATCGTAAGAATCCTGTACTTTGGGATAACCATAAACTTCCGGAATTTAAAAGAAAAAAGTGACTTTTCGCTTAGTGAAACTACAGGATAGACTTCCGAACTCTAAAATTTCATTATTGAAGCGGGAAACCCTTTTTGAGATGCTGAATCCATATAGAAAACCATCTTGTTACTGTTTTTGTTTTATGGATAGCAATGTTAAACCGGAAATTGTAGGTTTCTACTATTTGATGTTTGAATAGAGGTGAAAGGTGGGAGATGTAACTTCTATAAGTTAGTGCAGCTTTTCTAGAAGAAACTGTGCCAGTACTCACCTTAAATTTGTTATTACAGCAATTTACACATTTTAAATATGGCTCTAGAGTTTCCTGCTTTTGGTAGCAACCGCAGAATGACGACACCAGAGCAACTATTAAGTTCACATATTTGCTAGCAGGGACGAACCCCCCCTCCCCTTCTTCGAAGAGGAAACTCTCTTATTTTATATATAAATAAAAACCATCCCAGTGTTTGGAGCTCTTAAAAGTAGGTCTAAGTAGCAGTATTACAACCCACCCACCGCCTCCCCCCAGAAGTTCGTCCTGGATCCAGCCCTGTTTGCTAGGGTCAAACTGTGTGAGACACAGTCGAACTATCCTGATGCACAAGCAAAGATGACCTAGATGAAGTTTCTGTAAGGTTCATCTGAGAGAATTCCCTTTTACATTCGCAGGAAGATATTGCAGTTGTGTCCAAATTGAGATTAGAGGAAATATGTCCGGGACATTATTTTTCTGGAGATTCTCACGGCAATCATCAACTAGCTACTTCTCTTTCATTTAAGCGGAAATTTGACGGCTGACGTCAGAATCGAAATGAGTGGATTCAAATAGCAGGTGCTGCAAACTATTGATTATATGACCAATGCAAATGCATGTAATATGCTGTTGTTCCAGTCTTCACACCGATTTAAATTGAAAAATTCATTTCATAATTCATTAAGAAACTTAGCTTGCTAGAGAACTTGAAAGAAGCCAGTTAAACTTTAAGCCGGTACTGCGAACCGTTGCGTACCACTAAAAACCCACTGTCTACAAGTATAAGACTTTCCATCAAAGTGACAGAAGTCACACTGGTAAAAAATTAAAGTTTTATCCCTTAAAAGTAAGAGAATAAAGGTTATCTGATACATTAATTTCTATATGCAACAATTGCTGCGTTAAGAAAGTTTTTTTTTTTTTTTTTTTTTTTTTTTTTTTTTTTTAAGTTTCGTGTTTAAAAAAAAACTTCTTTTATGATGTGACTTCGCTCACGAACCATCTCTGCTTCCCATACTTAGCATAGTTTGGGAGTAAAAAAAAAGATAGACACTGTTTTATGTGATTGTGTATTACTCTCGCATAATATATAAATATAACCAGTGGTGCTATTCTAATTTTTTAGCAGCAGAGAGAGAGACGCGGATCCAAGAGGAGTTCTATAGGGACTATAGCCTCCCCTTGAAGCTCAGGTATACACTGAATAAAATGAGTTTCAATCTACTTTCTTTACACTGGATAAAGCGGCAAACTATGGTTTAGCCCCTTTCTTGATTATACTCTGGATTCGCGGCTATAGTGTGTTGAAATTATGTTGCACTTCGAATATCTTGGAAACGAATTATCCTAGATATATGGTTGTCAAAAAGTATTTAAAAGACCTTCATGCAGCAATGGATCGGCAATTGTTAATAATGGTATGTATGAGTTTCAAATATAAATAACCCTCACTGCTTCACTTATATGATCCCAGTTCTCATTCTTGATATCTGAGCATTTAAGATTAACAATAAACGTCCATATCTTCTTCTGAGAGATCGTATTTAACCCTGTAGTTGTAAGAATTTCTAAGAACAAAGACACTTAAAAATACCGTTCCCCCCGTTTTCCATTTAATCTTCGCGTATGTAGGTACAGAGCAAAGTAATGTTCTTCAAATAGGTCAATTGTTTTTGGTTGTGAAAAAAAAAATGTATTCTACAAGCTCTCCCTTCGAGCTGAAATTTACAATGCACACACTTGCTATGCTAATAGAAATACAAAAGATATAGAAATCTTACCTGTATAGTTTATTTTTGATTGCCGAAAATGGGTTCTGCAACGTGAAATTGCCACCGTCCATCTTGTTTTTGATATAAGTTGTTTATAGATCCTGAGCAAACGAAAATTTTATGAAAACAATTGTAAACCAACGATCTGCATGGTTTAATTTTCAAATTCTGAAAATGGGTTCTGCCAAGCTTGGCTTGGTGATGTGTGTGTGTATGCGTTTATGTAGGTTTATTTCGGTATAACAAACGGTTCTGCGAACTCGAAGTATTTTAACAACCACAGAATAGCACCACTGAATATAACTACTTTATTTAGTTAGTTGTTGGTACGGTATGAATGTTGCATGTACACTCATGTCCAAAATTATTGTCGCATATCTATAAATGTGTTGTTGTAAGAATATAATTTGATAACGAATTCGTCCGGTATTTCTTATAATGTTAGTATGTGTATAATCAGCAAAGACATGTATGTGGCAAATTTCA
Source organism: Thermobia domestica (assembly GCF_964235325.1). Taxonomy (NCBI): domain Eukaryota; kingdom Metazoa; phylum Arthropoda; class Insecta; order Zygentoma; family Lepismatidae; genus Thermobia; species Thermobia domestica. The sequence continues at coordinate 174,646,446 of NC_137466.1, forward strand.
TGTCAAAAGAGCGGTAAATAAGAACAATAAAACGAAAATAAAATTTTCTTGTCCATTTAGCAACATTTTGTTTTCCTCATTCTAATTTTCGTATTTGTAATTCTTTTCCTATGAAATTTACCACAAATATTCATTTCCCGATTATACGCATAGTATCAGTATTAAAAGTATCCTGCAAAATCATTATCAAATTATATTCTTACAAGAAGACAGTTATAGATAAGCGACAATCATTTTGGACATGAGTGTACATATTATTTGTTTTGTGTTGCAAGACATAATAGTGCCCTTATATTAACTTGTTATTTTCTTTTTCAAGGCTAAGCCAGAGGTAGTGATTCTCGACGACAAGAAGGTGAATAATTATGACAAGTTGGATGTGCCAAGTGAACCTGGTAAACAGAGTTTCTACAACCCAGAGATTGAACTGTCCACTGATACAGATGAAAGCTCTTCTGATATTGCTGGAGATGGTAAGATACGCTGTTATCACAAGTTTTAATCCTATTTTATATAGGTTCTAATATAATTCCAAGTAACACAACTGTTGTTATTTTGATTAGTTGCATTTACGGGATATAGGGAAAGCAATATCTTAACAGCTTTCCTTGATAGTCTAGTTAATAGCACGTGAGTCTTTGGTACACGGTAACCTAGGTTCCATTCCTGGTGGAAAAACCTTGAAATTTGAACGCATTACGGTGGTTTGAATTCCTCCTTAAACTGTAGATCCACGTCTCATGCAGCCTTGGCGCTGAAAAGGGAAAATACATTCTCTTAACAACCAATTAATAAGTTTACAGTAGGATTGTCCAGACATTTAATAAATCTCAGTATATGAAATACGTCAATTTGTGGAATTTCACAAAGAAAGAAAAAATAAAGGAAAGCTTTCTATATATTGTCTTTTCTTTATTTATTTGTAACTAGCGTCATTACCCGATTCGCTGGGTTAAAATAAGGAAAAATTGGTAATATGTTCCGTTAATCAGTCACTCACTTTTTACAATTACTGAAGCGCTCATTTTCGATCATTTTTACATATCTCCTCCTCACCCAAGTTGCAGGGCTGCGTTTAGATGTGAACGGCATCGGAGGTGTCACTGTTTGTCTCAGCGACCCCGAAAACTATTGATCCGACACTAATATCGATCATTTTTAAATATCTCCCCCTCCTTTCCCTTAAGTTGCACATATATAAAACATCCGAGGACCGAACCTCATCTATGTTGAAAATTTGATCCGAGATCGGTCGGGTGGTTCAAGAGGTATTAAGTCACAAACATAGTAACTTTCATTTTTATATATAGGGATTGAAACACAAAACCCAAATTAATTCCTGAACAAGGTTATCAACAAATTAAAAAAAAAATCATGTTAAGGAATTTTATTGATTAAAAAAAAAAAAAAATACAAAATGTCAGACAGATCTTTCAAATAAACAATTTGATATCATAGCAGCTCGCACAACCTTCTAATTGGCAAGTGCAGCCTTACTTTATCATTGTTTGAACAAGCAGATTACCTCCATTTCAGTGGCGGGTCTTCGCAGAAGTCACATCGGTAAAAATTAAAATTTTATCGCTTCATGCTAAAGTAAGAAAGATTACCTAACGCTATAATTCTTGTATACAACAACTAGGACATAAAGTAAGTTTTCCTCCTGTAGATTATAACGATAAAATTTTAATTTTTACCAACGTTACTTCCTGCAAGAGCTGCCAGTGCTCCGTTCCTTTTTATCGGTCACTGAGCTTTGTGCAGCTTTACCTTTGATATTGATTTCGCAAAAGAACGAAATATTGGTTTTGAAATGCTTTTGCTTATGCTGTACTATGTACAAATTCTATCGTTTGTGGAGGCATTATTGTAAATAACTTTCTCGTACATCAGACATCAATAAATCAATACTACACGTGTTCGGTTAACCTTTGCCCTCTTTCCTGCTTTATTACTATTACTATTGCCGCCAGAATTATTCTTTATAGCAAGAGTGGCAAGCACTTCGGCCGGCGAGTTGTGAGAGGTAGCCCTGTGTTGCCTGTATTTATATTTGTTATTGCCTTTTATCATTTTTGATCTCTGAAATGAAAAGTAGCTCTCAAACTTAAAAAAAAGAGGGTAACCATCTCTGCTTTATAGTATTCTCCTACCTTCTATTAGTTGCAAGGGTAAAATGTTTGGTCTGGAATAGTATTATTTTTCGCCATTAATTTACCTTTTATTTTCGCATCGAGTTTGTTCTTATACGTAATCATTATTACGTTATTATTATTATTATTATTATTATTATTATTATTATTATTATTATTATTATTATTATTATTATAAAAATATTTGAATGAAGGTTGAACAATGCAACTTTTATTATAAGTGTGAATATTGTAAAATAAATTAGTGTGCAGGTGCTGTGCAAAAGACAATATGAAAAATTCTAAAGAATATTCAGTGAATTACAAAATGACATGATTGTAATGTCAAATAGAATAAGTAGATACCTATATTTTGCATCTTTTTTCTTCTTCTTCTTCTTTATTTTAATTCACGGATCTTCACTGAGTCGTTGAAAAAAGTGGATGAATCGTAACTACATATTTCTATTAATAGGAGTATAGTATAGTATAGTATATTTGTTCGCAGTTGCATTCCTGATCGTCCAGTCGCCATCCGATTTCATGATGCATAAGTATGTGTGATATATGCGTCATACAAATTACGGTTACGTTGCGTTCTCATGATTAGTTTGTTTCTGAATTCGCTTATCATAGTTACAGATTACAGATTTACGCCCTTAGACTGTTTTGCAAAATTTGATTCGTATATGTTCTGTTAACCTAGATCCAGAAGAAGGAGGAAGAGTTTGGTTAACGAAATTATTGCTACAAAATCCATAGTGCGAAAAAATACGTGCTTTTTAATAATATATATTCTATAGCTTGATGCGAACACTATAATATTACAAGAGTTTTATGGAAAAAAATATCTCCAAAGATGATACAAATACTAATCAGTGGATCTCATTGAACAAAATGATATGTGTGAATTCAAAACCTCATGCGTAGTTTTCGAGAAAATTTAAAAAATAAATAATTTCTTTGTAAATCTAAAAATTAATACTCTACGAAAACCATATTACTTATTTAGGTGAAAATGCGCGTTATTATGGTGTTCATTGTAACATTAGTAATTCCACAATATTGTTAGCTTATAACGAAAAAAGTCCAAAAATGAGAAATACAAATCTATAGACCTCATTCAGCTGAACAAAAATCCGCAAGTGTAGTTTTCAAGGGCACCGAGAAAAAAGAATAAATATATAATATACCTTTAAACATTACTACTATTTTAATTTTATATTTTAGTCTCACGTTCCACGGTTTTGCCTTTTAGGCTAAAGCACACAATGAGAAATGAATGGTGATAATGAAACGCATGGTAAAAGAAAAATACACAATACCCGTGCTCTGTGCAGGATTCGAACCCGCAACAGACTGGTCGTATAATCGCCAGTCTAATATTGTAGACATCTGGATCATGCCACTTGTCTTCTTCTTCTGATTATTATTATTATTATTATTATTATTATTATTATTATTATTATTATTATTATTATTATTATTATTATTATTATTATTATTATTATTATTATTATTATTATTATTATGAAAGAGACATTAAACATTCGTGTTTCCTTCGCAATTCTCTTCAAACTAATACTGGCAATATTACTTCCGATTTTTACGTCTTATTTTTTTATTTTCAAGATACATGCGAAATATTTTCTCAAAATGATACTTTTCTTTGTGTTTTAAAATAAATTTCCATTACACTATTTTTATTTGTAGTATCTTAAAGTGGACCGTAGGCAGGGTTTTCTTTATGAAAGAAGGAGTGGGAGAGAAGTAGTTTCAAAAGTATCCCAAGCCAGAATAAAATAAAAGAATCTTACTATAAATACTTTTGAAAAAGGTTAAGAGTCTTCATCCCGGCGAAATTAAAATACCGCTAATTTTACAGTAATTATGTGATATCTTCAAATAGATAAAAGATAATCGAAATGTGGAACAAGAGCGCCCTAGACAATATTATTTTACATGAAAAACCGTTATCACGATTCACTTATCTGCTTTCGATTTCGAGCCATTTTGAAAATCGGCATTTATTTTCGCATTTCTAAACAGCTTAAAACGGAAAGCCACTAGGTGACTTGTGATAACGGCACCTCACGCAAAATAATATTGTCTAGGGCGCTCTAGTTCCATATTTCAATTATCTTTTATCTATTTGAAGATATCACATAATTACTGTAAAATTAGTGGTATTTTAATTTCGCTGGGATGGAGACTCGTAATATATTTCAGAATTCAACTCTATGCCCATCATCAGAAAGATAGAAGCAAGACCAATAAAAACATATACGTCAAAATGACATTGAAGTATACATGAAGCAGAGATACAAGAGAGGGCGTAGCTAAAAATAGGAAACTTGAAATGACTGAAACTAACATGTCGTAACCGGCGTGCGTAGAGTGTTACCTGTAAAGCTTCCATTTTACAATCACTTCAGGCATGACGGTCGAAACATGTTATTGAAATGTTTTTAAATTATTCCTTTGTGTCCTTGTTTAACATATCTTAATATAATTATTACTTGTGTGTTTTTAACCTTTCTGTCTTTGACATACAGCTATGACTGAAATATATTGACTGGTAGTTTTATGTGGAAAGCGGATGCAAGAATCTGCTCTTATTCTGTTTTCATAATATTGAAGGTTTCTATCCCTTTTTTTTCTCTCTCTCTTTTGTGCATGTAGTATCAGTTAGGTTTTGTTATTCAAGTGGTTATTAATTGGTGTTCTATCGTCTAAGTACAAGAATTCTACTAGGAACCAAACCTGGTTACTGCACCAAGGAGAAAAAATGATCCTTGGTGACTACGTTAAACTTGGGCAGCTTGTTAGTATAGAAATTGAAAATTTTTCAGTACTATAGAATTATAAAGATTTAACGAAATTGTATGCTGTAAGTATAATTCTCTTGTTTTGGAAATTTAACTTATTCAGTTCACGAAGAAAGATATCGTGCACAAACAGTAAACACTGTATTTCAAGATTATTGTATGTTGTTGATCTGGTTCAATCTAATATAAGTAAAATAAAGAGTGTCTCTTTCTATCTGTCTGTCTGTCTGTGTGCGGCCTGCGGACCAGACGAGTAGACCGAGAGTTACCAAATTTTGATCACGGGTACCTTAGTCCAGGCTCCAGACCAAGACGAAACCTTTTTTTCAACATTCGAACCAGAGGGTTCTCAGGGAAAGGGGGGGGAGGCGTTTACCGGGACATGTAGAAGTAGTAGAAATGACCGATATTAGTGTCGAATTCAAAGTTTTCGCGGTCGCTCAGATCAGTGGTGAAACTCCGATCGCATTACTTGCAACTTCCAAATTCATCCCTTTCGTCTGCGGTCCGGGGGTCACCGGGGGAGGAGAGATATCGAGACATGTAAAAATAATACAAAATGACTAATATTAGTATCAAATCCATATTTTTCGCGGTCGCTGAGATGAATGGTGATACTCCCACAGGCGTTAACTTCCAAATACAGCCCCCATCGGCTGGGGGCCAGAGGCGTTTTTTTTCAAAATCGAATCAGGGGTTTCAGGGAGCGTTTACTGGAATATGTAAAAGTAGTAGAAAATTACCGATATTTTTTTTCTTTCGTTTTTCAGTTTGTTTACGTATATATTCTATCTAACCCATACGAAGAATGGGTATTTCCAGCTGGTATTAGAAGAATTTACAAAAGAAAGAAAGTAATTTTGGTATATTCCTATTGATAATGATGTTTTGTACCCAAATATTGTACAACTTGAATGAAATACACACGAATCTGATGCATAACTATCCGAATCCAAATAAACATCCTGTATTGTTACTGAACTATGAGATTAAAACTAAAGTTTTATTAAAGCAATCTTTTTGAAATATGTTCCAATATTGATCTGGTGCAGGGATATATGACAGCGTTTCTCAAACTTCTATTTTTCAAGTGGGGATCCTATTTATTACTCAGAATTTTCTACTGTCCCCTTCGAAAGCAAATTTATTATTATTATTATTATTATTATTATTATTATTATTATTATTATTATTATTATTATTATTATTATTATTATTATTATTATTATTATTATTATTATTATTATTATTATTATTATTTTGAGTTGTCATTGCAAAAGAGTATTAATTAAAATTTGGGGACACCGTAGTCTAGTGGTTAGAACGTTGGATTTATGTCCACATGGTCCCGGGTTCGATTCCCAGCCGGTGGTTCCCAATTTTCTGCGTTCACCGAGGGTCGTGAGGTGAATTATGGAGTCACGTGAATGAAAGACGTGACGGCCACTATTGGTAAAATTCCCTCTACTTTATATCAGTTTTAATTAAGAAAATACTATATAATCTATTAGCACAGCGTTTCTCAACCCGTGGTACGCGGACCACTGGTGGTACGTGAGCCGCTTTTGGTGGCACATACGGCTTATAGTGGTATCAATAATTAATATAGTTTGGCGGTACGCCTGTGGGAAATTTTGAGAACCCCTGTATTAGAATTTGTATAATATTTATCTTAGTATATCGTATTCATTATTCGTATAATCATACCTGTTTGGTTTTCTTAGCTATAGTGTGTGATTCACTTGAAATTTTTCTGTCATTTTTTGACTCACGGACCACATTTTGAGAAACGCTGATATATATATATATATATATAAATCTGGATTTACATTCAGTCAGAAAGGAGGTTAATATAAATCCTTTTGCCACCTTCCCTCCATGGTTATATAGTGTAGATTTAATTGTCGAAATCTCTTTTTTTTTATATATATATAGGTTCAGATGACTTATCAGTAATGGAACAAGTGGCAGCAATACAGGAAGCTCTAAAAGATGCAACGGAATCTGCTAGGAATCATGTGCTGGACATCGTCGAGAAATTAGTGGCGAGGCTGAAATTCTCCGAGAAAGAAAGAAGAAAAATTTTAGCTGAAAATTATGAGCTGAAACGGTTGCAGCGAGAACAACAGAACGGTTATTCACGAAGAAGGGAGTTGGAAGTGAAAAAGGAAATCGATTCAGATAGCGATTTATGTGAACAAAAAAAGGTATGGCTTTTATTTAAGTAAAATCAGTGGTCGAAGTGAGACGGTATGCGGTGGTATGCCATGCCGCCTCTGGTTTTTCAGTAATGAGGACATACCGTCACTGGTTTTCCAGTGATCAAGACAATATTTAAATATCCGGTATATTGAGTCGAAATCATAATAAAACATACCGCCTCTGCTTTTTTTTCCACTTCGAGCACTGAGTAAAATACTTTTTAGATTCTTTGTGCACGCAACTTTTTTCTCCGAGAAGACACTTTTAGGATAGATTTGAAATAATTAGGAATGGATCTATTTTCTGCACTGATTTTGATGCAATCAAGCTGCAAATGCTAGTGGAATGAGTGGTAATTCCTTAAATTACCCTTTTCAGATCTGTTGTTTATTGAATTCTACATGCGTATGCCTTTTTCTTTTTAAATAGCTGCCACTTTAAAAAAGTGAAAAATAAAAATCTCTATTCAGTAGCGATATAGTCTTATATTTAAATAGGATTATCTCAAACAACGATATTTGGTCTTCTATTGTTCTTATGTTTTGGATAATTGTTTTTTGTGTTTGATAAGTCTATTAGGTGTATCTCTTCTTTCTCTGGGCTTATTACTGTAATGTCCGGATGGTTAGTATTTTTCTGTTCCATTAGAGTTTATATTTGTCTTTCTAGCATGGTCTGTGGTTGATATTTGTAATACGGTACTTCTTTTGTTATTATTTTCGGATTCATTCTGATCTCATGATGGCTTTTGACACGCTCTCATGTCTTTTCTCCTATTTAGTTTCTATCGTCAACACGCATCTACTTGTAAAATGTGCTATTTCTGGATATATTTGACATTTGCATTTGTTTTCTTGTGAAAAATGAAATTTTTTAGTTTTACGCCCCACTCTTATGCCGGTTAGGCTAAAGGAGACGGTGATTATGATAAATGAATGAAATGGTGGAATGCAGAAAGTGGAAGGAAACGGGAGAACCCCCAGAAAACCACGAACACGGTGTTTGTCCACCACAAAGTCCACATGGCGCGAGCTGGGATCGAACCAGAGACCCCAAGCACCGGAGGTGAACGCTCTACCAGTGAACCTCCCCCCCCCCCCTTGTTATCTTGTGTTATGACATTTTGTATATAATTGGAATATAAATGTGGTGTAAAAATAATTAACATACGGCGAGATAAATAGTTGTTAGGGTTGGATGCTTTAGATGATTAAGTCGAGGTCCAATTAATAACAAAATAAAGTTACACGATTTACCGCGGACCGTGTATTTTAACACTCTTGGGGCTGACCAGATGGCGCATATTTAAATATATTATTGGTCAATGCATTGGCTTAGGTATTTCATTCCACTCAAAACTTAAAGGCCATTTACGCTATAGGTATATTACCCGAATAGAGTAAACGTAAGGAAGTACTAGAAATAAAAGGCTGAAGTGGAGGAATAGATTGTGAATAGAAATTGAAAATATCACATATAAGCAAACTGGGTAGTTCTGGATTATTTATATGGATGGTCACTCCCACAAATGAAATATTTTTTCTCCGATATGCAGATCGACTTCTTGTAGTGAAAGATTGCTCTTAATCAAAGTATCTAGCTCATCACTTTTCTCAGTATTCTAAGTGAGGGCCAAAACTTCTATCCCTATCGGTAATCAAACATATTTAACTACTTAAAAAACTAAACTGACGTATGATTACAAATATCCATTTGAACTAACCTTCGTATACGTTTATCATTTAATAATTGCCGAAATTTTCAACAGTAACTCTCATCTTCCTCAGCAGTGTTTCCTTAACTCGTTCGCTGTCTCTTGACGCCATATGGCGTCATTCATACCTATTGCTGTGTGCCATTGACGCCATTTAGCGTCAAGAGGTAATTCTCATTGTAGACATTCTCTGTAAAGTAGCACGCAGGTATAGAGCTTTTATACTCTAGTGGCATACAGTGTTCGCCTGGTCATTTTATGTAGTGTACTTGGTTTCCGCTAGATGTAGCTCGTTCGTTGCTAAAGTGTAAGTGATACATTGGGTTGGGGTACTTAAATCAAGGTGGCAGCGAAAGAGTTAAAGCAGTATTTGAAACTTCAACTCATACGGCATCAACTGTTATGGTATAGAAGTGTCGAGCAAAATTTTTTGTTTGATACTTAACGATTGGGGCTGTAAGATATGAGTTAAAGTTTGCAATAGTGCTTTGAGAAAACGTTGCTGAGGGAGATAAAAGTTGCCATTGAAAATTTCGGCAGTTATTATAACATATACAAAATGAGTCAATATTGATGTTTGAAATGGAATAATAATGGGTTCTTTTTAATATAAACATGCTTGCTAGTGAATAAATTAATTTTCAAAAAGTTATTAAGGCTGGTAACGATGGTTTTTGTTTCCTTTTTTTACAGGAAGTTCATATCTACGAGGAAAAGTTACTATCTAAGGAGATTATCAACTCTGGTCAAGTGAAGCTAATGAAGGAATGCAGCCCAGTGTCAGTGATAACGTCCCCGTTGATTATTAAGACAGAACCAATAGCTACCATGGAGTGAGAAGATGAAGAAAGATGCATTCTTGGCTGAAGACAATGAAAAAAGCCTTAGAAAAAAATTTGGAAGCTTTTTTTTTCCTAAAGAGGACTGTAACTTCATATTCATTTTGCTCACTTAGTAAAAACCCGAGCCAGTGTAAAAAAGAAAAAAAAAGTGTAATGAGGTCAAAGTTTTTTTTTTGTTTTGTTTTTATTATCGCTTTTGTGTTTTACTTTGTATTGCCAGACATTACTGCCTGTTTGTAAAGAAGAAAAAGTTCTGGAGAATGTTGTATACTGTATAGGGTTGTAATTATAGTGTAAGGATTTTTTTTTTTAAATAATAATGCAAGGAGTATTGTGGAATTTGTAAACAACCGGGTCGATTTAACGAGGATGAAAAAAAAAATGCAGTGCCTATCGTTAATATACTTAACATAACTTCCTAGAAGCTTTGTTGTTGTGGTAGTAGAAAGTTTAGAATACCACTGGCAAATATTTTTATCAATAATAATTATTATTATTATCATCAGAGTACAAACAGGGTGCTGTATTTTTCTTCTTCAGCACAGTAGCTGTTTCCATTTGCAGACGTACACTTATATAAAATCTTTTAAATAGTGTAATGTATTAATGTCCCATTATCGTTTTAACTCTCACTACAGGAATTGATAATCCCTAAATGTGTAGAGAAACGATAACAGCTTGCCTATAGTGAAGCTAAGGGACTTCTTCTTAAAAGTGTGACAATTTTTTTTAATTATTATTATTATTACAAAAATAGAAAATTAACTTTTGTGATCTCACTTCTCCAAATGGTAAGCTAAGCTCTACGATACAAACGATACGGTGACTATGAAAAAATAAAATAAAGAAACGGGTACAACTGTTAGTTATGGTGCTAAAACGGAAGAAATAATTAAAAAAAAAAAAAAAAGCTAGAGTAATAAAAGCAGAGGAAATAGCATTGTGAACATTATGCAGTGGAGTAGTTACGGAGAAAATTTCATTTACCAGTACTTTTTTTTTAAAAAAAAAATAGTACATAAATTAGCAGTTTTTTTGCTTGTATATAACTATAATCTTCATATATATATATATAATATATATTTATGTGCCAACATCGCTTTTTTTAAAAGAAAAAGATAAAGGAAAGAAACAAAACAATCCTTTATTTAGTTATTATTATTTATGTAGTATTCGCTGAAGAACTTTTGTCTTTACGTTGTCCCCCTTTTCTTAATTATAGTTTTAAAAAAAATCATGATTGTACGGGAAAGGTTACAATATTTTCCGGCAGCTGTTTTTTTTTTTTTTTCTTTTATTCCTGGTGTGTTGATGTGTAGTTTCCTTGAATACTTAAAAAAAAAAGGAATTTGGGAGATCACATTTAAGTAAAAAGAAAAGAAAATGAAATAAAAATATTCATATTTATAAATGTTCATATGCATATATGTATGTATGTATGTATTGAAAATGAGTGCAAGTGTGTACATACTTTTTTATTTGTCATTTTTTTAAATTGCAGTTGTGATTTCAGTTAGTTAGTTAGTATTTTTTCTCTCTCTCGATAATTTCTGAAATTTGAATATAGTTTTTCCTCTCCTTTGTAATGTTACACTATGTACATTTGTAAGTGTGTGTGTTTGTATGTGCGTGTGCACGGATGTATGTACATTTGAGTATGTAATAACGTGTAAATATACATAATAAGGAATATTTCTGCGTTTTGGGTGTGTGTGTGTGCTTGTAAGAAATGAGTGATTTTCTGTACCTGAGAGATTCATGTTATTGCCATTGTTATAATGTATAAAATTAAACGTATATCCATATATATACGGTAGATCTCTGATCAAAATGCTGAAAATAGTAAAGTGATATATAACAGCTGCAATGACATGTAAGGAAAGAAACAAACAAACAAAAGGATTGGGATGGACATTTTTTCAATATTGGAGAGTTGTCTTTTTCTTTGGCTAAACATATTTCTTTTTCTTTTAACGGATGCTTTTTTTTTTTTATTATTGTCTTATAGAAATATAATATAAATACAGGATTTCCCCCACCCCCAAAACGTGGCCATTCCAGATTTGGAAGATATTAATAGTTTTTTTTTTCTTTCTTCAGAAAACTGGGCACAAGCTAGTTAAATTCGTACGCTACTAGTATATTAAAATGTGAGCCCTATATAACATAGCCTACATATGTATACAAAATAAATACATACGATTAAAATAAACAAAAAGTGTTAGAAAACTTTTTATCTGTATATAATGTACATAGCCATGATATCAAGGAGATGTATAAAAAAAGAATTTGGTTTAAGCCCGCTGCCAGTTTTTCACTGCCACTAGTGCTCATTTAAAACTTTCAGAGCGGAAAGTGGTTTTTGGAGAGTAACATTAATAAATGTTTTATCATCAAATCTGTATATTTCCATTCCTAAGTGTTGTTATTAACATTATTATTATTATTATTGCTATTATTATAATCATAATGATGGAAAATAATCCTTTCCGAAATGGACAAATAAAATAGACATGAGGCAGTTGTTTTTTTCTCTCCTTTATATCAAACTTTTATATACAGGAAATTGAGGGAAAGTCATTACTGATGCTCCTGTATGAAATAGAATTATATATATATATAAAAAAATATATATAAAAATATATATATATACAAAGAGTAGATTTTGTTATTGTTTTCATGTATGTTAAACTATATTCATGCCAATCTCGTGAACGAACTGTCCTCCAGCAAAGTACCTGATGTTTCCTGCGTTAGTACCATGTTTTAGTACTGTTGACGAGGGTATTTGGAGATATCCTAGCGGTTAAAAAAATATACTTCAATACTTTTTTTCTAATTTTTCTTTTTTCCTTTTCCCGTCTTGGTAGAGGCGATATTCAAACAGCATCATATAATAAAGCAATAACTAAGTAACTGAATGATATATATATATATATATTTCTTAACGCAATTCACAGATATGATCATTGTTTCAGTTGTTACTTTTTTTTTTTTGTCATTTGTTGCTGGTTATTAATTGACTGTGAGCAGTAAGGTTTATACGTAAAATACATCAATAAAACATGAATTATTAACAAAATGCCCCGTACCTGTAAGCCTTCTCTCCAAACATTAAAGTAACGTAGTTGTACTAAAGGTACTAAGTACTTCATACATCGGTAAATCAAAATGAAGATTTTGTTACTTTTTTTTCTTTCTTATTTTGAAGTCGTATAATTGATTTTTTCCATAATACTTTAATAGAAAATATGGGCAGTATTCAGTAACAATGTGTTATTATGGGTATAGAACTAAATTTTACCTTAACCAGACATTAGGAAAGATTTTAAGTTTGTTGAAAGTGTGCGCATTTCGTTGACAGCCGGGAACTTCTTACTGTTATCGTATATAGAAATTGTCAAAGCAAAATTTGGACATTTAATTTTGTTTTACTAAAATTTTTTGTGTGTTCATGTGTTATCTTCATAGTAATAATAAAAGAAAGGTTAGTTTTACATTTTTATTGTGCTTATGTATCTGCGTCCATCTGATATGAACTCAAGGCATTTAGAAACAGAGTTGGACAAAAGTAATTTGCAATAAAGTGTAAGTATTGACAAAGAGCCGAAAATAGAAAAATTATGGATAGCAAAGTGACGTTATGATGGAGAACAGGAACGTACAGCTCTCTATGCGACAAACCTTGCGTTTTAATGTATACACTGAAGTAGAGAGAGTTTAATATACATTATATCACTTTTTATTTATTTATTTTTTTTTTTTAATGATCATAGTTACCTAATTCACTGCAATAGTAGCTTCCAAAATGTGTCTATCTTATCATATATTTGTTTATTATTATTATTTCTCCACCTCCTTAATCGTGATGGACATAAGTGTTTGACGATTACATAATTGGGTTCCAATATAATAGTATCTGAGACGAAAATATTTAACGATGAAAGATAAGGATATTTTGTTAGACTAATCTATGCTGGTCGTTGACTAATGGAGATTTGAGAAGAATAACAATGAGATTTGATAACACTGGGAACAAGATTTTTAATTTACACAAAGATTTAAGTAGATTACTGCTTGATATTACATTAAGTTAAACTTATGAAAGGATGCTAGGTTGTAGGTTGAAGGTTGTAGGATAAAGAGTGCCTTCTAATGATAAAAATAAAAGCGGAAAGAGCACCCAACTAAACTAAGGACTTAATCTGCCTTCAAGTTGACTTGTTCATTTAAACTGTGTAGACGTTTTCTCCCTTCATTAAGTATTTTGATCATTTTTTTTTCCTTCTAAATCAATTCGAAAAATTTTATGAGTTAGAGAGCATAATGTTATTCTAAATTGTGGGAATTTATATTAAAGCAAGGCCTAATTATGCGTTTTTATCGTATTCTTGATTTTATCCTACTTAAAATGAAAATTACTTTTTTTTTTTTTTTCTAATTAAAAATGTAGAATTTTGATAGGATAACTTAAAAAGAGATGGATTATTTTGAAATCAAATGTCAACTTGGTACCTCAAACTGAACGTTTTGAGATCACTTTTCCTCATCTACTTCAGAGGACTAATCAAGCAAGGTATTCTGTATTTTCCATCGTCTAGTCTAAATAATACTGGCTTAAAAAGCATTGCTTACTAGTCACCCATCCTTACATTTTCGAACCATTATAATGGGCTACATAATAAAATATGATAATTGATTGCTATTCAGATTCTTATTTGAGGCGGAAAAGATTGTTAACAAAGAAAGAAAGAAAAAAATGTCAATTATTCGTAATCAAAGAGTGTATGTCGAAAGGAAGAGAGACAAAAGGTGGCAAATTATAACATGAGATGCACACTGTAGATAATGTTAAATTACTAATACAACCTTTAAGAGTTAGTAACATACGTGTATGCATCTGTCCAAATATTTATTATGTAAAACGTACCTTACAAAGGTGATGCTTATAAACTTATTTTGCATAAACTCGGTGTGTAAAAAAAAAAAAAAAAAAAAAAAAAAAAAAGGAAATGTAGTGAGATTGATTTCCAGCAACAGATTGTATATGTAACGAAACAAAAGTATATCGTTGGCATTTAAGGAAAATCAATCATAATTATGAAACGTTTCTAATTCTAGTTAAGTTTTCACTTCGCTAACGGTTTCATCATAATTCGGTTTGCTATTTTCTTTTTTAATAAGAAAAATCGGGAAAATAAATCCTAGGTCATGAAATAAAAAATAAATTTGATTTTCTTTTTTTTTTTTTTAAATGACTATATGTAATACTGCTGTGTGTTTGTTTCATAAGTATTGCACCACAGAGCAAGAGAAATGGGTTGGTGTGTCCTGTATAGATTGTAGTTTAAAAGGTATGACCGCTTGTTTAGTTCTTTTTATTATTATTATTTAAAAAAAAAATGTGCTGAAAATGCAGCTTTAATTGATTTTGAAATTGCTTAGCACATGTATTGATTTGAAGTTATATATAGGTTAAATAGTTTTGCAAGAATGAAGGCTCTATATATATATATATGTATATGTATGTGTGTATATAAAACTAAAGAAAGAAATATAGCAAATTTATTTTTATATTGTACCTCAAGTACTAGGATATAGATTTTTTTGGTTGAGTTTCCCAGAGGTTTCATTTTTTTAATGTAGCTTTTTTTTTGCTAAAGTGAGGTGCAAAAAACAAAATTATAAAAAAAATGTGTAATTCTACCAATTGAATCTGTATATATATATATATACTCTATTATTAGAATAATAATAATTATTATTAATGGTGAGTATACCATTAAAGTTGAAGTGTTGTATTTATAAAGTACAAATGCACGTTTCGTTTGCGTGCTCTTTTCTCTTTGTGTGTGTTTTTTAAAAATCTTTCTCCTTCTTAAGTTACAAACAGACCCATTTGTTATTATACCGCTCATTGTTGTGTCACTAAACTTTAGGAAGTTAGTTATTTATTGCTTTTTATTACTTATATTGACTACATTTCAGCTTCTTTCGCCATTTCCAACTTGCTCTTCTTTGGTCACAACTTAATTTTGCTTTAATGTGCTCTATTTTGTTTCTGTTCATTTGTAATTTACACAAGGAGAAACTTTCTAAGAGTAAAATATTTTTTATTTAATTCAGAAGATGGATGGTCTGGCATGAATAAGAATAGATAAGTAATGGTTTGGGAAAATTGCAGGTCTTTTTTTTTTATCTTGTGAGGAATATCACCAATCAAGAAAATTTGTAAATATAATTACTAGTCTGTTTTTTCTGTTTAGACAAGAAAGAGTAATGAAAATTTTAAATAAATAAAAATATGTATAAATAAAAAAAAAATCAATTGACCTATCTTGTTAACAGTCCCAGTGGAATTTTACACAGTGAAAAATAAAATGTAAAAGAACAAAAAAATAAAGTCATGTTGGTTTTCTTCTACTGTTGTTCCCTTTTTTTTTAAGTTAATGTGAAAGAACTGTGTGTATATGAGAGAGAGAAAGCGCGGTGTTTATCAATTTCATATATTTTCTTTAAAGGGGGTTTCTTCTTTGTGCTGGTCAGAACATTTGCCAGAGGTATTTTGAAACATAAACAAAACTATTAAAATATAATGTTATTACAAAATAAATACTGTTCTGTAAAAGGAATTTGATTCTGAAGTTAATTATATCCACCTCCCTTTCTCCTTATTGTTATTTTTATTTATTACTATTTTTTAAACCTTTATTCATGATCATTCTGATAATTTGCAACACTTAATAGTTCCATGTATGAATATATAAAAAAAAAATAAAATAAAATTTTTTATAAGATTTCCCACTCATGAAACTTCAGAACCAATTTCCGAGGTACTGTTTATATACATTTTGTATGTAATACTCCATTATTCATGTTTACGAAATGCAAGCAATCCTTAAAATAAGGAAAGCAGAGAAAGAATTTGTGTTTGATGCATAGGACGTATTGCTCTCAACAACAAGTGATTTCAATGAGCATTCGTGTCGAGTGAAAAAGAAAAATGTTATTAAATAAAATTGGTCTAAGTCACACGTGATAATGCATTTTTATTTTTTTGTGATGTTTCGTCTTTGTCTTCGTCTTCGTGTTTGGTCTTTTTCTTCGTTTTAAGTTTCCCGACAGCATTCGTAAACAATAAAATTATGAAATCATATAAGCCAATCGAAAAAAATAACGAAACAATTTTACTTTTCTAAATTTCTAAGACTAGTATTTCGGTATGTGTTGGATTGGTGCGATTGAAATATCCATTTTCAGATCTGGTGGAAAACCACCCTCTGTAACAATACAAAGGGTGTTTACTTTTATGATATCACAGACTTTATACAAATTAACAAACAGCCAGTCAGTCAGGAGGCAATATGAACTTCTTATAATGAAGGTGGAAGGACCTCGGAAAAGTGTTTGTGTAATTGGAGGCAAGTTAGACTTAACAAGATACCACTGTTGTTCGGCTTCTCTTCGCAATCAGCAAGTTAAGCATACAAGATACCACTGTTGTTTGACTGGGTTCGTAAGTGCCACATGAATTGACACTAGTGAAGTATTGTCGTCCGGAGGTGCCGAGTTCTTTGAATGAACGGAATAACCGGAAAAGTTTTCGTGCATCTGATTGTCACTTCAGATGAAAACTGAATCTTCCATGACGATAATAAACAGTCAGGATAGTATTTGGACAGTAATCAACATTCAGAACATTTTCCAAAACACCTCCAACTGCAGATGTTTCTGGTATGGTAGTCTATTGTCGGGTGATGTATCATGCCATTTTCCATTGAGGCAAAACCATCATTCCCTCACCCACCCTATTCTTCTGACTTCTCTTCCACATACTACCATTTCTTTCAGCATTTCGACCACATCTTGGTAGGAAATAGCTTCTCTGATGACGTGGCGGTGCGACATACGTTGGGGACTTCGCATCGTAGGCTCCATATTTTGTTTCGTCATGTAGTACGTAAAGGGCGTAAGGTAATTTTGTTTCAACCTTTCATTTTGTAGGTTGAGTGTTGGCAAAAGTGTGTAGTTGCAGTCAAAGACTACGCTGATTAACGTGGTATTGAACTTCCATTTCGTTGCCCTTTGAAAGTACGTAAATCTGTCAGACATTTTTATCGCAGTAACCCAATGTATTTTCACTGCAGGAGCATCAACATATTTAGACTAAGAACGTCCACAGATGAAAAGATTTTTGCTGTCGAGATCGATGGTAACTTGTCTTCCCATAAGAAAATCACTGGAAAGCAGGAATTTTCTTGACTCCAAGCTGACTTTTCGAACTGATCCCCATCATCGACCTAGGAGTTGCTATGTTTTAGAGCGAAATTTTCGTCTTACTACACTTCTGGCTACAAACCAAGTGCAACTTGAAATCTTTTGGCAGCCACTGCAAGAGAAACAACCACAGTTTTGCATTCATGATCAACTGCTAAGTAAAATTAAAAAGAAAAAGCTTATGTTTAATCCTAGCAGTGGCATAATCTGGACTCCTTTAGAGGAAGCTTAAATGCTACAAACGGACTTGAAAGAGACTACCATCTTCCTTAATTGGTAGCAAGTAGATTGCTTCAGTTTAACAGTACATTCGCATAATGAAGGCTTATATTTTTAGTTATAATTTCGGAAGTGATTGTCATTTGTTATTTCAGTTTACAAAATAAAATTTTCATTTGAGAATCGAAAGACAAATTTAAAGTTCTTGGGTGTTTTGTTCTTATAAATATGTCTAATGTATAAGAGGTATTACCCTAGCCATCCTGGATAGCAGACGGGAATGTTTCATTTCTAAAATTTACCTTCCCAACTATTAACAAAATATGAAATTGAATTAATAATCGTAAGATACAAAACGTCAAGTAGAAATATTCATCGTGAACATGGATGTCATTAATTATTAGTACAATAATATACTAATGAAAAACCTGAAACTGCTTATATTGGAGAGTCTTTGTCTCCCAAACAAAACCTGAAATGGGGCTGCTGACTACGAAACATTTCAAAGTTTTCTTCCGTCACTCCAAAAATACATTCGTATCGTTGCTTGTTAGTTTAAAAGACTTCATATACACTGCTCAAAGGAATTAGGGGATTATACGAAATATCAGACAAGGCATTTGGATAATTTATATTTGATTCAGATATAACATACAGAAGGAAATGCTGTAATATATAGTAGAAAAGTCGGGTACACACTGGTGTTGGAGCTCGAAAATCATTGTTCACACGACTCAGGAAACAAAAGAGTAATTTTTGTCTCTCTCGAACTGCTCACAAACAGGCAAGGCAACAACAGTAATTGTTCCCTAGTATGGTGTATGGTCATCTCGAGCAGCCAACGCTGCCTCACACCTGCATGACACGATGAGATGTTGATGAGTTCTTTTGAGATATTGTTCCACTCATCCAGAAGAGCAACTTCCACTGGTGAAATGGTTATTGGAGGTACTGCCCAAGCCGCAATTCGCCTACCAAGCGTGGTTATTGAGATTGAGATATGGCGAGCATGTTGGCTACATTATCCGAGCGATACCCTCAGCTTCCAGCAACTCATCCTCTAGCCGAGCTCAGTGAGAGCTAACATTATCATCCATAAAAACGAACACACCAATGACATTAACATAAGACTGAACAAAAGATTGCAAGATCTCATCCCAATATCTGCGTGCTGCCGAAGTGCTACTTCGGATGATAATGGAGCTCAGTATGTCCACCAATATTGATTCCTACCCACACCTTAAATCCACTACCATGATACTGAGATCTTTCTTGTACAAACATGGAATTGTTTCGTAAAAATCTTTCAGTTTAACGTCCCACGATTATGCTTGTTAGGTTAAGGGAGTTCCACACTGCCTCCAGATTAAAATACGCTGATTGTCAGGTTCCACACAATCGTGACTCGTCAGAGAACAAAACATGGCTCCACTCATTACACTTCACTCACGATGTTTCTCCACCCGCAATCTTCGGTCAATATGATGCCGTACTATTAATGGGACACACCATGGGCCTGTGTGCATAGAGGTCCCCATCTCGAAGGTGATTGTGGACCATTTGACTGGATATTGAGCATCTTATTGCCTTTGGAAGGCTCGGAAAAGCAGAGTTGCATTCTGCTGCCGATTCCGACGAGCTTTTAATAAGAGGTAAAGATCTCCTTCCCTCGACTACTTTGAATACTTACAGTCGTTTGAAATCGATTCTACAATCAGAAATTACACTTTGTGCCACTCCAATGAAATTTGACACCTCCCGCTGAGACTTCACAGCCTGCAACCTTCTGACAGTTCGCCATGCCAGCAATTCCCGGCAAATTACGCTGTTGAGCCATTTCACTACGAGGACTTGTCCCGCACTGAACTTTGATGTCTCTTGGAACTTGAGTGCGTTGGCAGCGCCACACTACAAAATACCCTCTGGCAGTACCACGGCAGTGGATATGTGCATAGGTGTATGGAACTGCCCTTTTCTATTTGTGCATTCATGCTGCTCGATTGCACTGCGAACTGAACCAGATACAGTGTTGTCGCACAATTTCGGACGATTTACATGATTTGTCATCTGTTTTCCTCAGTGTATTTTATGGTGGAGTGTATAGATCCTGGGTGACAGTCCTTATTTCAACACGTGATGTCTGAGAACAGGTGTCTTTTTAAAATGACTATCATAAAGAATAGGGATGCGCACGAGACAAGATTTGTGGCTGTCTCGTCTCGAAAATGTGCTGTAAAAGTGATGTCTCGACTCGAAAAATGTACAGAGCGTTCAAAAAGTCTCTATACACCTGAATCGTGGCAAGTCAAAGTCGCATTCAAAGTCACATGAAATAAAATTTTATGCGAAGGTTTGCAACACTGCTATATTATCGTCTTGCGTGAAGTTTCTTTCTTAGATTCCAGTCGGCAAAGTGACGTTGAAGTGATTGTTACATCTAGTTAGCGGTATCTGAAACAATGGTGTTAACTTTGGAACAACGAATATTCCTGATTGAACATGTGTTCCGTGAACAAGGTGAGTACAAACAGGTTTCATTTATCAGGTTACGTCAATGCCCAGAACTCACGTTTGTGGTGTGTAGAAAATCCACATGTCATACATGAAGTTCCTCTGCATGACCAGAAGGTAGGGGTGTGGATTGCAATATCCAGAAGAAGAATAGTCGGCCCCATATTTTTCAGACAAACAATAGATTCAACTCGTTATTGTGAAATTATTCACCAGTTCATGGGAGAACTAACGGAAGACGAAATTCGTAATGTTTGGATACAACAAGATGGCGCTACAGCACATACAGCTCGCCAATCCATGAGATTACTGCAAGAGGTTTTTGGAGATCGAAAAATTTCAAAGGGATTGTGGCCACCTCGGTCTCCTGACTTGTCTCCTCCGGATTTTTACTTCTGGGGTTACGCAAAGAATCCTGTTTATAAAGGGAACCCCCACACGCTACAAGAACTCGAAACAGCTATTCGAGATTTTGCTCATAGCATTCCACATAAACAACTTGTGAGAGTATTTAAGAACAAGAAGAAACGTGTGAAAGCATGTTTGGAGTCTCATGGGGGACATTTCCAACATTTGCTGTGAAAATGTGTGTGTATATGCTACGCCCTGTGCATAGTGCTTTTATGCCATAAAATATAATACATTTTGAGTAAAATAATTTTCTCGTTGCTTTGAATATGTGACAATTCAGGTATATAGAGACTTTTTGAACGCTCTGTATATTTCTGTATTGGTAGAGCTGTGTCTCGACTCGAATTTTGTCAAGAAAATCCTGTCTCGTGCGCATCCCTAATAAAGAAGCTTAAAGGCATTGTATGATTAAAAGAAGGAAACAACTAACTTCTTTTAACATCCTATCTAAAGATGCAAATTCTATTAAATTCAAAGAAGTGCATACGGTTGAGCAGCACTGGAACCACCTCAAATACCGAATAGAATTGAATGGCAACCGCCTCACGTATGAAAATGTGTGGCTGTTAAGTAGACTGGGGTGGCATTCTGGGATGATAAACAAGAGACCCGTTTCCGACCATTTTTAACACTTAAGTTGAGACTTTGAAGATTCCCTTCGTTATGTGCAAGATGTTGAAAACTGATCCATGACTGATTTTTCACTGTTTCCACTATCGCCTCGATTGTAATATGCCAGTCTGCGAGCACTAGGACATCTACTTCTTTTGAGATTCCCAGTTCTTCACAGAGAGATGGTCTGCCATTTTTTTCTTCGTCTGACAACATTGGAAGCATCTGCGCCACCTAACTAGTGTCATATGACCGTACTTCTACCAACTTAGCATGGCTTGTTGCAGCATTCTTTCTCTTCAAATACAGAAAACAAATTACCTCACGATACTAAACTTTATCAATAGGCTGCAGCATTTTGCTTTGGCTTCTAGCTGCGTGCGACTGTACCGTGCAGCAGGGATTTCAATGTTGACAAGGACTACAGACACGCACCTGCAAAGAAACAAAAATTAGTTAAGTAACTTTAATTTTTCGAGGTGATAATTATAACATTTCATGACTGCTTCTCGTATAAATTCATACCGATACAGGGAAACTTCTTCGTTATTTTCAACTGTTAACGAGGTAGTGCTCTGAGTCAATAGCATATGTGAAAGCTGCAAAATGACCTGCCTGACCAAGGACCAAAATTTGTTATAATAATGGAAATTATTGAAGTGTGGTATGATGTGTTGCATTATAGGAGTACCAAGTACTATTACTGATGCCTTTGGATATTTCAACGGTGTATTTCCTATTTTCATGCATGACTTATGCGTGAAAACATGTCAGCAAGGTGGATACCGTAGCTGATACATAGTTTAAAAGGAATCAGAATGCAAATCTCTCAACAAACTGAAGCCCATTTCCACAAAAATCCAATCGACTTTATGCACCGATTTGTGATTGTAAATGAAATGGGTGTATTACTTATTATACACCAGAAGCAAGACAATGGAATTACCACAATTGTGCATTTCAAAAACCAAGTGTGTCAGCCGAACGGGAGGATCATTGCTTTAAAAAATATGCACTTCAAATGAATATAATTAAAAGATGTTCAGAACTTATTAAGTAAGCGTGTTATCTTAATTTTGTGGTACTAATTAAGAAGTATTTACCAGAGAGAATAATAAAAATATTACCCAGAGACGATAATCTTCAATTATTGTGGAGAAACCTGGTAACTAGTATAACTTGAACTTGAATATAAGTAAATTTGTTGATATTTACGATATAATGGCTACCAGTAACATGATGAAGCACTAAGTATCAGGAATCATCATGGTCTTCACACACTTCGAAAACCTACGATGTCTCGTTATGTTTTAATAAAGAAAATTAATTTTGTTACTCACCTTCGAATTCTGCTTAAAATCTAACAGGAAGATATTTGTTCGGTTGTTGTAAGGTTTTCTCAATTATTCCTGAAATAATAAATATAATTATGCTTATGAAATATGATTACGATAATAATGAAATAAAAGTATAAAGAATTAAATAAATAAATAAACAAGCAAAAGGCGAAGAAACTAATAAAAATTTGAAGAGTGAAAAGTAGCCGAGCCAATTCATAGGTTGGGAAAGGAATATAATATTGATTGTTTAGCTACTGGTAATGAAAAAAATATGTTATTTATTTATGAAGAGGAAAAGACACACACACACACACACACACACACACACACATATATATATATATATATATATATATATATATATATATATGGTGTCTCAAAAGTTCCCTGACATAAGGTAACTATTATTATGAGAGTTACAACAAAATGTAAAAGGAGAAGCCGTCTCTAGATATGATATTTTCAATCTAAAGTTAAGGATTTTTTTTTTTTTTTTAATCGGACGAGCCGTTTGGGTTGTACATTCTTTATGCGCCCAATGTTAAGTGAAAATGCAACGTTGCCATTTACCTGGACACACAACCTAAGTGAATGAAGTCTTTTACGTTAGCATGTTGATGGCCAGCCCCTATTTGAAATAATAACTTCATTCACTTATGTTGTGGGTCCAGGTAAATGGCAACGTTACATTTTCCTTAATATTGGGCGCATAAAGAATGTACAGCCTAAACAGCTCGTCCGATTAAAAAAAAAAAAAAAAAAAAAAAAAAAAAAATCCTTCACTTTAGATTGAAAACATCATATTTGGAGACAGTTTCTTCTCTTATATTTTGTTGTAACTCTTAACTTTTGAGACACTCCGTATATACAGTGTATATATAGGAAGATTATAACTTTACAACCAACTAATTCTATGGTAATGCTTAGCATTTACCTAATCTAAAATACTTACCTGGTTATAAGGTGCAATCACGACATGGACATTCCAAAATCCTCGCAGCAAATATCATCTTGAAGACCTGGAAAATAAAACAAAATCATGTTCTTTATGTTAATGTTTCTCAATTATTTATCTATGTGTTTAATACATGTATATTTCTGTCATACTTTATTTACTGGTGTTAATTGTACATTTTCAAACAGCCATTCTGATGTGATCATGTTACTGTTTTTTAGTTCTTGTAAATTTTTGTTTGTAAATAATTCTCCAAATGTCGATCGAATTCGTTTAGTCTGAAGAATTTGGAATCTTCATAAACATCAGATGCGTCCAGTATATTTTTCCAAGATGTAGTTTTGATGGTGACCAGAGACAGGCTGATGCTGTATCGCGATGGTTTTAGGAACTACATAATGAACGGCGGGATGATATCTCTTTCTATTTGGCGCATTTGCTCTCATGTTATCTTATCTCCGGAAAAAGTGCAGACGAGTTGCGGCCGAACTTGCTTTCAACTTTACTCAACTTGCCCTATAATATAATATATTTTAGTAGAATCCATCCCCCACGGAAGATTGATATTATATATTGATTGATTACCTTCTGCAGCCATTACTGTAATTGTAGCAGATCACTGTGTGTGCTGTTTATTTTCTTCTGAGTCTTTGATCTTTCCATTCCAATTCAACTTTCATTTGAACCTTCGTAAACAATTCCCAGTTCACTTGGTCAAACGCCTTTTCTAGATCAATAAATATAACATACATCTCTTTCCCTTTTTCTGTCAATCTCTCAACGATTACCCTCAATAAGGCAATTGCAACTCGGAGGCACGTGGTTCAGCGGTAGAGCGCTTACTTCTGGTGCGTTGGTCCCTAGTTCGATGCCCGGTCAAGTTGTTTGTGGTGGAAAACATCATGTCTAAGTTTTCTCTGGGTACTCCCGTTTCCTACCACATTTTCATTCCACCAATTCTTCCATCGTCGTTCACTTGCCTTAATCATCCGTCTCCCTTAGCATAACGGGTAAACGTAGAACGTTAAACAAAGATTTTATCTCATTTTTCCAATGCGTTTCTCGTGTCCGTACCTCTACTAAATCTGAGCTGTACCTCCTCAAACTTCTTCATTTGTTCTTCCATACACCCTTCTGCTCAGCATTCAAAACATAATTTTTGCTGCATGTGAAGAACAAGAAAATTTTCAAGAATTCATTTACTAATTTGATTTTTTAAAATATTTCAAGTTAGAGCAGAGGCAGCTCTGATAGAAGTCACTCCAGGTTTGTTTTTTGGGAGAGCAAGCAGGCAATTTCCACCTGAGTTTGAGAAATACATAATTTTCAATAAATTGTATACTATAAAGGTAACCAAGAAAGTTCTGTCGCTTTTCACCCACCACCTTTGAACATCAATATGTCATCTAAGACGTACCTGGAACATCAAAAGTAGTCCCCATCAGCATTGACGACCTGCTGCCAACGTTCTGAAAGGTCGTGGATTCAATCACGGTAGAACTTGATAGGCCGTGAAAAGAAGAAGGTTTCAAGTGCATTTTACACCTCTAGTAGGAATTTGAACTGGCGTCCTCTAGGGTGATTGCCCAAGGACTGGAACAGGTGATAATCGGACGGTGCAATGTCCGGGAAGTTTGACGGTGCAATAGTGTTTTCTATCCGAGGCGTAGAATGGTGTCCCGGGTCATCCTAGACATGTGGGGCTGAGCGTTGTTTTGTAACAGGAGGACGACTCTTTGTGATTCAGAAGTTCTGGCTCCAGAGTTTTGAGTTTCTCTTGAACACGGCTCAACTGCCGACAGTACACAGTTGTATTGATGCTCTGACCAGCTGGTAGCAGTTCCCGATGCACGATGCCGCGAGCAGCCCACCAAACTCTCAGGAGGACCTTCTGGCGCAGTATTGGTTTCGGCTGTTTTGGAACCGGTTCATTGGATGCTAAGTAAAGATGACGGCACCGTGGAGCTTCGTACAGGACCCACTTCTAATCACATGTCGACATCCTGTCCAGAAATGGCTCCTTCCTCAGACGAGACAGCAAAGAAACACAGGTATCTGCTCGCGGTGCCTTCTGGCCGAGAGTCAAATCATTGGGATCCATCGACCCAACTTGTAGTTTTTTCCAAGTTGGAGGTGCTGCCGAATGGCTTCTCCACTCACAGTCAATTGTAGTTCCAGTTCCTCACATGTCTGGCCACGGTTCCCCTCAATTGCTGCCTGAAGAACTTCATTTTGCACATCTGCTTGTCTTCCGCCATGTGTTTTGTCACCGTCCTTAAACTTAAACTGTCCGCGTAGTCTCGACACCCTCACCTAAGGCCTCATATCTTTCGCCCCGCTGCAGCCCCAGTTTGAACTCGTACAGCATACACGCCCTTATCACGCTCTAAGGAGATCCCATATTCACTCTGTCCTTACGCAAGTTCACGGTGTAACTGAATTGCCACAAGCAGGTCGTATGTTGGATATAGCCACACCAACAACTAACCTTTGCTTTATCTCCATTCACATTCAATTCACGGTGTGAGGGCCGATTGAATACAGACCTCCACAAAAAAGCGATAGAACTTTCTTGGTTACCTTTATAATATATTAATATAAAAGTAAAACTATTATGTCAATGGACAATCTAGCCCCTTGGCAAAATATGAGTCACACTGGTAAAAATTAAAATTTTATCGCTTGAAACTGAGGGGATAAAAGTTATTTAACGTATTAATTGTTGTAAGCCTATGCAACAATTAGTACATTACGAAAGTGTTCTTCTTTTAGTTTCAAGCGAAAAAAAAAATCTACCGGTGTGACTTTCCTCAGGAATCGTCTGTGAATTATAGTCTTCCTCAGAAACAAACAAACGGAAAAAAAAATCAGAATCTTTATTGATTTCAGACAGGTATTCATTAGTACCGTCCTCACTTTTAACAATTGCAGTAACTAAAGAATGTTATTAAAATATCTCTGCTGAAGTTTCTCTAATGAGTACAACATGCTAATCAGTGTTTTAGAGAAGGGTCTTAATTTTTGCCCAGTTCGTCGTCCAATTCTACTACATCATAACTAATTTGAACTTTTATAACGTAATTAGAAGTCAACCTGGTCCTTTATCAGCTGTTTCGCCACTGCAAGACGAACCTGTAGATGGTGTGCGACTCAAAACTCTAGCAACCGGGAAAATCGTTCCACGTGTAGACTCTAGCTATTAGTAAAACTACGAGCAGAGGGACGAAGGTCATACATATAGCATTGCACTTTTGGTCATAATATGAGTTGATTTAATAACAAAGAATGTTTGGTCCTGAACTTTGGTTGAGATTAGGCGTTATTCACATACACCGTCACCCATCGACATTTTAACGCCAGCAAAATTCGCTTCAATAGATTTTGAATGGGCACATGCATATACAGCCGCCTGTAATTCTGTCGTCAGCCAACAGTGACCAACTATCAAATATATCATTATGTAGAAATATTTTTTACGTTCACGAGTGGGTGAGTACGTGCTAAAAAAGAAAGGAAATCAATGTTCCCAGATCTTGACAACTAACTAACTCCATGGCCTATGGAACCCGGAGGTTCAATGCTGCGTTCACAAAAGATCTCCACTGACTTCTATCCTTAGCCAATTGGATCCAGTTTCTACTTTGTATTCCTATCTCTGCGAGATCCATCTTAATATTGTTCTCCCATCTGCGCCTAGGTCTTCCTAATGGTCGTTTTCCGATTGGTCTTCCAGTCAAGACTTTGAAAGCGTTTCTACTTTCTTCCATTCTAGCTACATGACCTGCCCACTTAAGCCTCCTAGACTTGACGACCTTAACAATGTTGGGTAAACCGTATAAATTATGTAGTTGCTCGTTATGAACTTTCCGCCATTCCCGTTCCTCTTGGGACCGAATATTCGTCTTAGGATCTTGTTCTCCAATACTTTCAGTCTATGTTCTTCCCTCAGAGTAAGTGACCATGTTTCGCAACCATACAGAACAACAGGCATGATTATCTTTTTATATATTTTAAGCTTCAAATTCCTCGACAGAATTCGCGACGACAAGAGATTTTGAACCGAATAGTAACACGAATTCCCTGCTTTTAGTCGACATTTAATTTCTTCGTGAATATGATTTTCCTCTGTTAATATTGATCCTAAATTTTTGAAAGTATCCACTTTATGAAAAGTATTATTTAATATTTTAACATATCCATGTATTTAGTTTTCTCTGCATTTACTTCTAAACCCATGTCCCTGCAAGCGTTTAATAAGATCTCTGCATTTCTTTCTATTGTTCTCCTATCATCCCCTATTAAATTTACATCATCAGCATATGCCATAACCTGGTGAATACCATTCAACTGTAGGCCCTGGTTGCTATTTTTGATTTTCCTTATAGCGTATTCCAGAACGAAGTTAAATAATAATGGCGACAACGCATCTCCTTGCTTCAGGCCATTTTCGACGTGAAAGCTCGTGAATAAAAATTTTCTTACCCGGACTTTACTTTGGGGTTTATTTTAACATATCTTAATTAATCTAATTAGCTTTCTCGGTATTTCTAGTTCTGTAAGAACGTTGTATAATGTTTCTCTCCTAACCGAGTCGTACGCCTTTCTAAAATCAATAAATAATTGATGTACTGGGGTATTGTATTCCCACTTTTTTTTTCGAGTATTTGGCGAATGGTAAATATTTGGTCGATAGTTGATCGATTTAGTCTAAATCCGCACTGATAATCTCCAATAATTTATCTGCGTATGGGGTCAATCTTGCTAATAAAATATTTGAAAGGATTTTATAGGATGTCGACAGAAGAGAAATGCGTCGATAATTATTACAGTCAGTTTTGTCGCCTTTCTTGTGAATTGGAACAATGATTGATTCTTTCCACCCTTGTGGCAATTCTTCCTTGTTCCAGATAAGGAGAATGAGTTTGTGTATCTTATTCCACAATTTTTCACCTCCAGCTAAAATTAACTTAGCCGGAATTTCATCTACACCCGGAGATTTGTGTTTCTTTAATTTCTTTGTAGCGATTTCTACATCTATTCGGTTGGGTTCTGGAATATACGGTTCTGCGGTGTGTATCTCCTTTTCTCCATGCACATTAGTTTTTGGCTGCGTGTTCAGCAAATAGTCAAAGAAATCTTTCCATCTATTTAAGATGCTATCCGTATCAATGAGAACTGTTCCGTCAGATTTCCTTAATATAAAAGCACGAGGTTGATAGCCTTTCTTAAATTCGCTGATTCCCTTATACATGTCCCGAATATTTTTATTTCGAGTTTCTTAATTTTAGCTTTCAAAAAATCGCGTTTCTTTGTTCTAAAAGTTTTGGAAGTTTCCCGCCTGATATCTGCGAAATTTTGTGTAGTTATTTCATTCGAATTTTGTAGCCAGCGTGATTTTGCCTGTTTTCTCTTCTTTGCTAGTTTAATGCATTCCTGGTCGAACCATGATTTGTTCCCACGTATTTTCGCGTGTCACAATTTTTCTATTGCTGAACTTTTAATGCTATCTGTAATTTCAATCCAAGTATCCTCAACACTAGTGCACTCCGCATCTTCTAAAGCCGAGAATTTATTCGAAACTTCAATCTGGTATTCCTCTCTTACCTGGCTCTCTTCTAATTTCTTTAAATTGAATCTCTCCGTTTTCGGACAATGAATATTACCTTTATTCAACGATAACCTCTCTCGTATTATCGCTGCTACCAGGTAGTGATCAGCGTCACAATCGGCCCCTCTAAACGACTGGACATCAATTATGCTAGATTGCCTTCTTCTATCTACTAAAACGTGATCAATTTGATTATGTGTTTTTCCGTCTGGTGATCTCCAAGTGTATTTATGAACGTCGTGATGTGGGAATTTTGTACTCTTTACGATTAGGTTTTTGGATGTTGCAAAGTTCACGAGTCTAACACCGTTGTCATTACTTTCCTTATGCAGACTTTCGTTCCCTATAATCTGTTTGAAAATATTCTCTCGTTCTACCTTCGCATTGAAATCCCCGAGACGAAAGACTCTGTTCCTAACTGGTGATTTTTATTTCCTTCCCCGTAAAAGAACGTAAAATTTCCGGAATTCACAGATCCATTTCCTTCCCACCTAACTTCCTGAACTACTACTACGTCCATCCTGTATTTCTCTAACTCACTCGTTTACGGATTTTAACGCGCCTGCCCTATAAAGACTTCTAATATTCCATCTTCCAAATATCATTTCTATACAATAGATCTGACAATTTCTATACATAATAATATAAAGTTGAATTTTTATAGATATTTGACACTGGTATGATTAATTGATTTTTACTGAAAAAAATATATGAAACAACAACTGTTCCGTAATTTTAATCAGGACATATATATATAATATAAATATTTCTATTAAACAGAATCTTAGATGGTAAACGAATCGCTCGGAAGGATCTATAAAACTGCATATTTTACCCTATACCTTTGACATAACATTTATTTCATGAGTACCTATAATGAGCTCTGTACACGCCCCGACAAAACTGTCGGTCGTAAAATATCAAATTTCAGCAGACTTCTATAAATTAAGATGTCCTCTCATCGTAATCAGGGTTGCCAGGCAATCTTTCCTTAAATTGTCACAGGTGTTTTCTCTCTTGTGCGAGTGAGCGCCCACCGTTAAACACTTTTTGTCATTTTAAGAGGGCGTCATTTGGAGAAGTAGGGAAGCAATTGCTCTCTGAATTTGAGAAACACGTGCATTTTTTCAAAAAAAGTGTATTTATATAATAATAAAAATGTGATATTCTTTGTCGGTGGACAATCTTGCCCCCTGACAAAATCTGAAATGACGATACTTATTTCAAGACTGCATAACAGTCGGGAATATGTCACCTTATTTATAACACTATAAACAAGGTGATATGTTTGTTATGATTATGATTATGATTTGTTTTTCGTGTGCACACACCAGTTGGCACTACCAGTCCAAGTTGCAAATCATCATTTGCTATAGTACCAGATCTAGAGACAAGTAAAAAAAATCACCAAAATATATGTAAATTTTACTTGTTTCGGAAAGGCTTGAAATACTAGAGTGTTATATAGGTAGCCATAAGGATTGAAGCGATTTTTTCGTGCAGGAAAAAAAAAACTTCAAGAATTCAAGTCTTCCATTATTGTAACTACATAAAATTCGATGCGATTGGTAACCATTATGTCTCAAATCACTGTATACGGTAAACTTTTGACAATGTACTGAAATTATCTTAAAGTTTAAAATTCGACGTACTGTTTTACGTATTAATGTTCAGTGGAAGTAAGTCTTAGAAAAACACCATTTACACAAATATTTCTGGGAAATATCCAAGTTGATAACTAAAAAGACTTTCGCTAAATACTTCATTCAATGAGTTGTAACGTCTTTCAGAGTAAAAAGTCTCTATTTGCGATTATATAAACGAGCATGGGGCCTTCTCGACAATCATTGGAGCCATTTGTAAAATTATAATGTTGAAGAAAAAGGTATATATATATATATAATTGCTATTTAGTATACACTAAGTTACATTCTTATTTTATCACTATTAAAAACTATTATACCATTGCTATTATTCAAACCACTGAAATATAGTTACATTATCAAGAAAACATATAATAAACTACAAGATATTTAAAATTCTGCTTTCATATAAGAACAAAAATTTTCTTACTAAGTCTTTACTTTGTAAAAATTCCAAAAACACAATTATTAACTATATATATATATATATATATATATATATATATATATATATATATATATATATATATATATATATATATATATATATATTATAGATTAACACATCATTAGAATTCCAGTAACTACATACATAAAAAATATGTATGGTTTATATTCAAAAATGCCCTTAAGCACATTCTAGGATTTATGGCATGATATTGTACATAATAAATTGTGCATATTAATAATAATAATTAGACATTTTAGAGATACTAACATGTTACATTTAAATTCTGCAAAACATGATAAACATTATTTATTTGAAATCATACACAGTAAATTATCATCAGAGTAATGTTGAAGTTATATTTTAATTTCTATTTCCTTTTAATGTAACTGACAAATCAGTAATATCTCAAACAAACAAACAAACAAATCTGTTTCTGTATGTGTATATATTCTTAATCAATAAAACTGCAGATTGTTTCCTTTGTCCACGTTCCAACAATCACTTATTTGACGTTAATCTACAGACCTTGCAATTTTATCATTCGAGAGACAATCCATTAAACTTGAAGGGAAAATTACCAAAAACGCCAAACGAAAACAACAGAATAATGTAAACACAAAAAGGTTAAAGACAAAATTTAAAAAAAAAAAAAAATTGACACAGAAGCCACGATTTTCGAATCTTAAAGTACAAATCTTACCCACGTTAAGTAAGGGTAATATTTATTTTTTTCGTTGTTAAATATCTGACAAAAATGACACGACGTTTAGAAAAGCGTCCATACTTCAAAAAAAAAATCATCGTCGCTAAAATTCCAGTTTTCTATATATCTGCGCCAGACTTTTATTCAAACCATCTGACCAGCAATTGCCTGGAGGACATGTAATAATAATATTAATAATAATAATAATAATAATAATAATAATAATAATAATAATAATAATAATAATAATAATAATAATAATAATAATAATAATAATAATAATAATAATAAAAACACGACAAAAGAGTTATCGTTGGAGAGACGCCGAAAACATCAGGCAAGTACTGTGTACGTCTTACCTATCCTAATCATATCCCTATTTTACAAAGAAATGTAAGCAATTCACGAAAATAAAAAAAAAAAATCTAGGTTTACGTTGCTTCCAGAAAACGTCTTTTTGAGCACCATTATGATACTCTGACAGTGTTATAAGATATCAATACACTAAAAATTCAACCTTTTAAACAATCCTCGTGTGATTCCATATAATCAAAAATTATCAATGATATAATTAAATCATTTCTAAATATAACTTCTTTCTTTTTACTCTCGCCAGAGCAAAGTGGTTAAAACTCTTCGAGGATTCAAGATAAACAGTGCTTTAAAGTGATTTTTTCTTTGAAATTGATATTTCAGAATTAAGATAAACATGTGGAAGATATAATTAATTATGTTCCAAAGTATCACTATTCTCAAAACAGTGAAAAGTAAATAAGTGCATTTTTTCTTAATAACACAATATGTCACTCGTCCCACTTGTTGTGTCCTGTGTAGTTACGAGAGACAGACAATTCAAGAGTCGAAGAAAACCAAGAAAGTGGAGTATTAGCTTCTGAAGAAACAAGATGTAGTTAGCTTCCTGTGCGCCTTCAATTAGCGCTTTGCCGTATAAAATCAGTTCAATTTGAGTTAATGTGATATTAATGCAACAGAAACGTACCCATCGTTAAATACGTTCAACACAGGGGTAAAAGTAGATCTTAAAAGGTAAGAGACAGTAGGTAGCGGGATGACTTCACGCCTTTCTCCCTGCCTATCTTAGCCCATTGTAATTTTTTTAGGAACTGGGGGGACGCCGTACATATATTTTCGAGGTGCTGGGACGGCGTCACCTGCATTCCCCTCACTTTTACGTCTGGTTCAACGTAGAGTTTGTTTGCAGTGCAAAACTATGATAAACCAAAATATTTAAGTGGCAACGACCAAGAATAAACATGGTACAGTCAGTGGCGTATTTACGATTTTGTTTCGGAAGGGGGGTGGGTTGCTAACTTTCGAAAAGGCTTTGCCTGAAAATGTTAAAATTCTGCAAGATATTTCATATACTTTACTATAGTAAGTAAGATTTCGAGGGGGGAACTTCCCCCCTAAATACGCCACTGAGTATAGTGCACACCATTGTCTCGACATGACATGTAATAAAAATGAATCAGATAATGCAAAATGGCTTCAGTCAAACAAACTTAGTTTAGAGAAAAATAATAAAAAAAAAAATATTGCAGTTTTGAAACTATAAAATCAAGATGAACCATTTTTTTACATGCAGATAAAAATTACATTAATCGAATGCTGTATAGGAAAACCATTTTTTTCTCATTACCATGGCAAGGAAATTGTTTTCCGCTGTGAACTGAAGCCTTTATTGCACGTAAATTATAGACGAAGCCCTGTGTGGATGTAATTTTATTTTATTTTATATTATTTTGTTGCTCTCTTTTCAACACAAAACTGTGTTAAAACTTTTTTTGTCCAGTTAAAAATCTATAGTAGGAGGTATAAAAAATGTACCTCAAAACAGAAAGAAAGATTTATTGACTACAATAATTTACTTATCAAAATGAGTTGAACATTATGGTAAGGTTTGTTCTTCTGAAAAAAAAAATAATAATTATCAGATGTCTTGAACTTCTGCTCAACTGTAGCCAATTCATGATCAACTCATAGGAGTGTTTGTGCTCATCGGGAACATAGGGCAGAAGTTTCAAGACGTCGTTGATTTTGGCACTCTTGATGAGAACTTTACCGGCAGCATAAGCTGAAGGTAGTAGCAATGTTGGGTTTTATTGTTCATCTTTTTACATTTTGAATAAATGTGTCACTATACTGTCAATGGTTTGACTTGCAAAGATTTTACCAAACTTCTCTTTATAACAAGACAACTACTGTTAATTTTAGGTTAGGCAAGTTAGTTGAGATACAGTTAGGTTAGGAATCTATGAACATCATAATATGTTATGGCTACCATACGTCCTGGTTTTCCCGGACATATCCTCTTTTCGGACCCTGCAATTTGCGTTCGCGCGGGTTTTCCATGTAGATAAAAATTACAATAATCGAATGCTATTGCCACTAACATATAAAACAAATATAATTCTCCATGTAGAAAGGGCTTCAGTCACTGACTCAAGCCCATTCTGTGTAGAATAATTAAGGTTTACACCTGTTTATAAAATGTTAGACCAATGAAACTGAAGCTCTTTATGCATGGGCTTGAGTCAACTATATTGCTAGAACACTGCTCATCAGAATATCATGGTTAATACATCATTCTCTAAAGAATAATGTAGGCTTTCAAATTCCATATTGACCATTATAGGAACAAAAATCAGTTGTTAAGTCAATTTCGCCATTTTGGTGACTGAAACCTGACACCCTGGTTTTTGGATGAACTAATTCAAATATCTCCATTCATGTTTCTAAAATCAAATATGATTTGTAAAGTATCTCTTGGAATACAGAAGATTAATGCAATCCAGAAATTGTCGTCGTCGTGACCAGAATAATATTGATAGTTTACGTCAGGGGCGTCATTTAGGGGAGGGGCAGGGGGCAATTGCCCCCCCAAGAGTTTGAGGAATACATATACTTTAATCAATTATCTACTAATATACTAGTACAAAACGTGAAAGTCTTTTGTCGGTGGTGCTCTTGCCAAGCAAGTCTGAAATAACGCCCCTGGTTTACGTCTATAAAAGTACTGAAAAATAAATCGCGTATCCGCGACGCGAACTGGTGAATCAAGGAACTATACGAAATATGAAAAAAATAGAAAAATAATAAATATATTAACGGTAATTGAAAGAAAACAGTTTGTCGTGCGTTAGTGTTGTTGTGTGTATCATAGTATACTTGGTAAGTTGTATACTATGTTTTAGTGATAACACGTTTTTTCATATATATATATATATATATATATATATATATATATATATATATATATATATATATATATATATATTAAATATATATATGTGTGTGTGTGTGTGTTTGTTTGTTATATCTCCAATTGAGTAATTGAAAGCAGCAACATGCCTCGTCAATGTGTCAACATTTAAACAATTTCTGTTATTGCCACTTGTGAAGACAGCATATTTTCACTATTTGGTGTAAAAGAGGGGCCAGAACAAGCCATGGGAAACTCCTATATGCTGTAACAAACGTTGCGTGAATGGTTAGAAAACAAGAGACGTTCAATGATGTTTGGCATTCCGATGGTGTGGAGGGAGCCAACTAATCATTTTAACGACCGTTATGTTTGTTTGGTAGCACCAATTAGCATAGAGCGTCCAAAAAATAAAGAAAGAATCTCCATACAATAATCCAACATCCCGTCAGCCATCAGACCAATTCCTCATGGAAAGATCTTCCTGTACCTAGTCCTCCAAACGAATATAGTGTTCAAGACGAAGAAGATGAAGAACACACTGTAACATGGAGGCAGAACCTGGGCCCTCATCAACTGATACGGAATGTGTGTCACCAGTGCAGCAGTGAAGGAGCACATCTACCTTCACAGACCGAACTTAATGATTTCATTCGAGATCTTGAGGTGCCTAAGAATAAAGCTGAGCGCACTGCTTCAAGACTTAAGGAATGTAACTTATTACAAGATGATGTGAAAGTGTCAATATACAGGAATCGTCAAAAGCAGTTTGAGGTTTATTTCACACAACATGATACCGTAGTCTTTTGTCATAATGTAATTGATTTGATAAACAAATTAATTTCAAATACAAACCACAGAAGTGGAGACTATTCATAGACAGAACTAAGTTTTGTATGAAAGCAGTCCTGCTACACAATTAAAATTCTTCCATCAGCGCCAATTAGTTATGCTGTCCATGTGAAGAAAACATATCAAAACATGAAACAAATACTCAAAGCAGTTCAGTACAATATTCATCAATGGCAGTTATGTGAAGACTAAAAGTGGTCGCTACAGACCGGTAGCCAGTCCAAAAATATAGGAGGGGGCCCGATCCAACCATATTATAGTTCATCACCGTATTTTAGTTCATTTGCAAGCCTACAGTGAAAAATTTAGGGAGGCCCTAGACCCCCTTTGGATACGGGCCTGGGTCGCTGTTGTGTTAAGGTTGCAATTGGGTTTCACGAAATACTGCTGCTTTTTGTGTAAATGGGATAATCAGGACAGGTCATTCCATTACATCAGAAAGATGTGGCTTCCAAGAAGAGATTTCCGGCCTGGTAAGAGGAATGTACATTTCCCTTTGGTTCCTGCAAAGAACATCCTCCTGCCCCCGTTACATTTCAAACTAGGGTTAATGAAACAGTTTGAAAGGCATTGGATAACGATGATTATGCATACAAGTACCTTTGGGAACTGTTTCCTACGTTAAGCGAGACTAAATTAAAGAAGGGGTTATTCGTAAGTCCACAAATTCGTAAACTATTGTAATGACGAAACGAAGCCTTTAAATAGATACAAATTAAAAAAAACGGTCATATAGGGTTGGTAAGAAGTTTGTACTGGTCACCGGCTTTAATCAAAATAACAGAAATATTTCCGGCCAGGCTGGTCAAAAACCGGCCAGCTGGCAACCCTAATTTGAATCCTGATCTTAATTGAATAGAAGTAAAGAAGAGTTCTTAAATGTTTTCCTTTAAGCGTGTCTAGATTTTTTTATTGAATGATGTAAGCATATTATTTTCTTTTTAAAAATTACTTTTTCAGTTATTTTGCAGAGCAATAAATTTTGGTCCTGACTTAAGTATAGTACATTGAGGATATTATTTCTCTTAAAACTCCGGAAAGAAAGCACAAAGTCAAGAAGCAAAACTTTTACTTTGCTTACTGTCATGTGAAAACAAACGAAACGAGGAATGTAAATAATTTGTTTTTATTGGGAATGTTTTTGGTCTTTAGGTTCAAGTTTGACTGAAGAATAGTATAAGTATTGTGTAAGTTTAGAAATATTGCATGACTTGTCGTAATATTTGTGTTAGCTAAAGTTATTTTTAATGTTGTGCAAAAATTGTGTAAGTACAAGGCCATATGAAAGATATTCCTAACACCACCTTTCTCGTATTTGATATTATATGTTATATATGTCAAACTCATTAATCCAAATTATTAATACGTAAAAATAAGAAATCCTTTTTGGATGCAGAATGAGAATATACCCTTTTAAAAATGAATTTCCGTTTAAAATGAATGTGTGTTTAGCGCCTTTTTCAGCATCTAGGCTGACCTACGGTGCCGCATCTCCTCCTATGTATAACCTCTATATGAGGTTACATGAACAAGAACAAGCATAACGTGGGATCCAAACCACATGAGGTACCACTAAGATTGGAACCTGGCTCTCTACGAGCGTACACTAATCGCTTAGCGATGAGGGAGTTTTAAGTGAGTTGTGCATATAAATGAGGGCTAATCTTCCGGAGATGGCGGCCCCGGATTAGACCCACATGAACCATTTTTCAAGATCGTATTACTATTTATTTGGGCAAAACTGCCACAGATGGCGGCCCCGGATAAGACTCACATCAACCTGTTTTCAACGTTGTGTTATTATTTGTCTGTTCTTACATTTCATATACCTTATCTACAATACCGCTGTTTCATTTCAGGCCTTCCTGTTAATCACAAATATTCCTTATCTTCATGCATTCTTTGCTCTTTCCTACATCCGTATGCATCTATATAGTATTACTGCGCAAAATTATAGATATACCACATTCACTTGACACCTAGTCCTTCGTTCCAAGCACTGCTATCGGCAGAAGGAATTCCACTCCCTTTCATATCCGCTCTCTCGCTTAGCAAAGAGTGAACCCTTATTGGCTCAACCCGTCGGAGTGTCGAGGGTGTGAGCTTTCGTTCGCATGTTTGCCACGGCTCAAGGCATTTTGGAAGCACTATAGTACCTTCGAACTGTTAAGTGTTGCAAACTATGCACTACTCAGAAATCACTAAAATAATGAATCCGTACCTTCTCACTGCAATGGGGAATATAGTTTCAAAACTGCTAATTAAAATTCGTGAATGATAGCATCTTTCCTTGTTCCAGAAGTTTGGGGGTTAAGTCCGCTATCAAAAATATGTCCCTGGTACATCAAAAGTTACAAAATAAATACGAAAATACTTTCCTATTTGCTAACCATTCAATGGAGGGATACTTAAATTCATGGAAAATGAATTTCTTTAAACACCACATGTACTCTTACTGCCTTTTGTGTTTCTTAAAGGAGGAGCTCCATTAATAGGCAGATTGATTCACGAGGGCTGAATATAAATACAGTGTGTGGATGTATGGCATAACAACTACAGTTCATTATGCACGAACCAACTTGTGCTAGGTGGCCACTAAAAAGCTCGAATGCTGTCAGGGCAGGAGCGCAGCAGAGGCACCCGAGCGGGAGAAGGAACGTCAGCAACGGTGGATATACGCATAAATGAGGATAATGGAAAAACACTTTTTATGGGATAAAACATATTCATTGTGCTGCAAAGCTTTGCCACACTTGCATTTTCACTTTCCGTACTGCCTTGACATACCATTTCATTTCATCATGTCTTTGTTATTGAGTAGATCATGTGGTACAGGGCACACTTTCAATACATTTAACGTGTAACATCCCGATATTTTTTAAATTTACTTTTACAATCCTATTACAGAATCAAATACAAAACTTCTATGGGTTTTACAAATTTATGCCACCATAACATGGACTGTAACCCAAAATTTTGTCCCATTTCACTACATTTATTTATTTTCCTCCATTATGCTCTACTGCCTATTCACCTCATATCGCATCAATCCGCGAACTCATATAGTCCAGAATTTAACATCGACTTTCTCCCTTATTAATCAACCTACAGGGATGACCTTCATTACTATATATATATAAAAATCATGGTGACATTTCATCCGATTCTGTTTGATCGTACGGAAATATTGCATTTCGGGCCAGCCATCTATGACATTTAACCCTTTATTTGTTGTTAGTTCAATATACCTTACCTAGAATTAATCCTCTTTCATTTCCGTCGTTTACTCTTAACTGTTAATCTATATAAAATTGAAAGTGACTATGTTGATAACTCCTAATCTCTTGAACCACCTGACCTATCTCGATGTAATTTTCAACATAGATGAAGTTCGAACCTGGGGTGGTATTTATCCTATCACTTTGACGGTAGAATTTAGGGGAGAGGGAGCTATATAAAAATAAATGAGACTTAATAACCGTTGAACCACCCGACCGATCTCGATCAAAGTTTCAACATAGATGATGCTCGGGCCTATAAAGTTTTTTTTCTCCTCACTTTGACAGGTAGAACCTAGGGGGGGGGGGATGTATATGTAAAAACTTAATAACTCCTGAACCACCCAACCGATTTCAATCAAATTTTCAATATAGATTAGGTTCTGGCCCGGGATGATTTTTATCATTTTATTTTGGCAGTGCAACGAAGGGAAGGGGGGGGGGTGAATCACCTGACCAATCTCGATCAAATTTTCAACGTAGATGAAATTCGCATCTGAGATGGTTTGTCAATCGCTTTGACGGTGCAACTTAGTGCTGGAGGAGGGGGAGAGACATTTATGAAAGATCAAAAATGACCGATATTAGTGTCGAATATATAGTTTTCACGGACGCTGAGATGAACAGTGACACTTCCGAAGCCGTTTAAATCTAAATTCGGTCACGCAGCTTCAGGGTTTGCCCAAGTGGGCCCAGTCCGAAGGGTTGGACCCACCTGGGTTTTTCAGCTTTTTGTTAGTATATTATTGGTACAACTAAGGTGACCACATTGAAAGTGATTTTTATCAGATTTTAGACTTTCTTTTAGACTTGCTTTCACGTTAAAGTATACAACAACATTCAACATGAGACCTTTATAAAGTTCTGAATGCACTGAATGAATTTTTTTAAAAAAAAAGCTTAGCCTGAGATAGTTATAGAACAAATTAATGTATAGATTATGTTTATAGCCTATTCGAAGTAAAATATGCAGTTTTGTACTTTAGAAAATACTTTCCGCAAATAGTGTTCTTCTGGTCTCGGCGACACCGAGGGACGTTATCACTCATACGTTTGACGGCTTTAAGGCCATAGGTGCCGGTACTAATAGTAAATATATAAATACATTAGTAAAACTATTAGTATTATTTCTTACGTTTGATGTAAAACACAAGTATTCTTCAGTAAAATTTGGTTTTCCAACAACAACAGTTTAGTTGTCATTTGTTGCTACTCTCCAAATAAGCATTCTGTAGAGTCAACACAAGCAATAGCGTAAAAATTCTTCTCAAATTTAAGAAGCTTAATGCTCGGAGTTCCGAAGACAATGTAACGCTTACTATTTCAAGTGTTGAATTTAAATTTCCGTACTAGTGGAAGTTTCGATGTTCAGTAAAGAAACCTGTATTTTCGAAAAAAAAAAAAAAAATCTACCTGGTGAAAGAAGCGCTCGGGAAATTCCCGCAATTGAACGCAGAAGCATCGGAAATGAATACTTCAACAATAAAACTACTTGTTTTACGCTGGAAGATATTTAATTTCATTTAAGACATTTTGAAACAATTACTTTATAAAATATGAACTATATCTTTGTTAATTCTTTTAAATTAATTTTCAGGAAAGAACCGTCTTGCAACAAGTGCTCGGCAAATTCCCGTAATTGAACGCACAAATTATCGGAAGTGAACTTCAAGAGTAAAGCCATTTATTTTACGCTGGAAGATGTTTATTTCATATAAGACATTTTGAAATATTTATTTATTTTATACAACATGAATTGTATCTTTGTTTTAAATTAATAGACCCCTTTTGGTATTCATATTTGGGGAACCGTGTGCGTGGGTTTTCTTGGGGTTCTCCCGTTTCCTCCCACTTTCTTCATTCCACCATTTCATTCATTTCTCATTATCACCGTCTCCTTTAGCCTAACCGGCATAACCGTGGGACGTAAAACTCAAAGATTTCATTTCATTTTTCATATTTGGGGAACGTCATTCAGGCTTCTGGATGACTTGATCTACATTTTTTCGTTTGTCTTCCAAGCTCCTTCATGGCTAAGCGTACGCGTCTTCGGCGTGGGCGACCCGGGTTCGATTCCCGGCGGGAGTTCATGTGGTTCGGATTACACGTTATTCAGTAGGTCCCGTCTCATATAGCCTCGCTGCTGAAAGGGCCGTTAAACACAAAATTAATTCAACTCGTTTGTTTGCCTCTGCTGCACACACTACAGGGTGCAACTATCGGTCTTTTAAGTTAAAATTTTCAGAGTACAAGCACGAGACACTCTAAATTTCCTGTATAGATTTTGGCAGCATACCAGCGTAAAGTTTCAAAATGGCGGCATATTTTTCAAAATAGCATGTATCCACGCTACAAAGCGCAATTTTCAGTCTTTTAAATTGAAAGTTTGACGGTGGAAGCACGAGATGTGCTAAATTTGCTGTGTAGATTTTCTCGGCGATGCAATGTAAAATTTCAAAATGGCGGTCACTTTTCCAAAACAGCAGTGAATAGAAAATTGTTGCAAGTTGTGACAATGACAATCTTGAAATATAAATCACATTTTAACACTTTTACTCCAAAGACATTGAAATATTTCGAAAAAACCCGGTTAAACCACCAAAAAAAAAAAAAAAAAAAGCCGAAAATACCCATATAGGCCCAGATGGGTTGGGCTTTTTCAAAAAAGCCCGGGTTTTTTCAAACCCTGCGCAGCTTGGGGGTAAAGGAGGGGGAGAAATAAAAAAAATCATCGAAAATGAAGAATATCAGAGAGCGCTTTATTAATAGTAAAAAGTGAGTGACTAACGGAACATATTACTATTTATTTTTAAATTTAACCCAGCGAAGCGAGTAATTGATGCTAGTCACAAATATTTCTTATTTTTATGGTTCCTTTGTTCTTTACTAGATACATATTCGTCTGTATTGTATTAATGGTCAAAATTAGTACCTTCCAAATGTTAAGTATTCCAAACTACTTAACTTAAACGATGAATCCTTCCCTTCTGTTTCGAAACAGCACTGTAAACAACACACTATTACAGTATTATGTAAATATACTGTTAAAGTGGGGCTCGGAGGCGGAGCTCCTTAGCTAATTCATGTCCATAGGACATCAAAAATATTAAACGCATATGACAATACTTTTTTTTTTTTTTTTTTTTTTTTTTTTTTTTTTTTTTTGTAGTAGGTTACCATAAAAGGGTATACTTATATTCATGAAATATAAACTCCTAGTAGGAAATGTCTGGTGCTTGGGGTCCGGGGTTCGATCCCAGCCCCCGCCAAGTGAACTTTGTGGTAGAAAAACACCGTGTGCGTGGGTTTTCTCGGGGTACTCCCGTTTCCTCACACTTTCTTCATTCCACCATTTCATTCATTGCTCATCATCACCGTCTCCTTTAGCCTAACCGGCATAACCGTGGGACGTAAAACTCAAAGATTTCATTTCATTTCCTAGTAGGAAATGCACTCTTGCTGCTTTAGAAAGTGTTTCTTGAGGGAGGACTTGCATCGATTAGTGCCGATTGATTTTAGGAGAGCTGACTATAACAACAGCATGTGTACATGTGGCATAAAAGCTGCAGTGTACAAAACATGGTTTAACTTCAAAACACAAACCAACTTGTATTGGATAGTCATTAAGAATGCTGTCTAACCGAGTAAGAGCAGGAGTGCAGCAGGGGGGGCTCGAACGGTAATGAAAGGGTGGGTCCGTAGGGAGCAAACGTGTCAGCGACGGTGAGTATACTCATAAATGAGGATAGTGGGAAAACTACAAAATATAAAAACGTATGCCTTGCGTGTGGTACAGCTTTGCGAACTTCTATGATCGCTTTGTTTACTGCCTTCACATAACACTTCACTTTACCATGTCTTTCTTGTGGAGTACTAGTCTGAATACTTGTACAATCTTATTGTGAAATCAAGTAACATTTTTTCCCGTGGATTTTGCAAATTTATTCCCCCATGTTCATTTGTGTTAAACGTTTTGCCACTCAGTTTCGCGCGAATACTGCACTCTTAACATCGAAAACAATAAATTCTTTTCGCATTTTTTTTTATTTATTATTTTTTTTTTTTTTTACCACAGTACTTAGTGTTGTGTCCCAATTCTGTTTCTAAGCAGCCAAGAATCATTGCATTCGTTTCGCATTTGTTTTCTCATAATGCTATTGCTGATTCCGGATTCTGTCCGAATGCGAGTTTGTGATGCCATACAGTAATGGGTGACATTACGCTACAACATTTCATGTATGTTCATATCTCAGTTTTTGCTTTAATACTATGGGTCCGTTCCAAAAAATGGGGACACTCGAATTGCTAGTGAAACAATTAACAAATTGCATAAAACAGATGTTTAATCATTGTAGTTTATTTGCAGTTATGATATTGCTTCTACGTCCATTTCTTTCCTTTTTTCCAACTGTTCTAGATTAAAAATATATTTCATCTATAAGATTTGCGACTTAAAATTACCATATTCTCCTATATGGTAGCTACGTTTTGAATTAATATACAACGATATCACAATATGCATACAGAAATATTATCGTTCAATTTCCAAACCTGTCGTTGACAAAAATGCAGGAAAAAATGAGTTAGTCCTAACGGAAATTCTTAAGGATCTAGTTTTTTGTTATTTAAAAAAAAAAAAAAAAAAAAAAGTCTGCAGGGCAGCTGTTCGGGTGACTTCCGAATTTTGCTCAAATAGCTTATGAGTATCCTTTTCACCTTATTAGCTTTCGAGTTCTTATTCCCTAAGGTCCTTATCGTTGTGTGTGTGTGAATTTTCTGTATATTTGGTTCTGATGCGCATAAAAGAACAGATAATAAATAACTGAACTCTGTACTAACTTTATAAATAGATATTCCAAAGGTGATTTTCACCTCAATAGTTTCGACAATT
Source organism: Thermobia domestica (assembly GCF_964235325.1). NCBI lineage: Eukaryota > Metazoa > Arthropoda > Insecta > Zygentoma > Lepismatidae > Thermobia > Thermobia domestica. The sequence continues at coordinate 174,691,138 of NC_137466.1, forward strand.
TACCAACTGTTTTCCACTGGAGAGTGATGAAAATTGCTAGTTGATTCTTGTTTCAACTCCGTGGAAAGACTATATTGTAATCTTATTAAATCAAATTTCTTAAAATTCTTTATTAGAGCATAGGTTAGTGTCGTCTGGAGAAGATTTAAAAATGTAATGAAAATAGTATTGAAACTAGACCAGATTAATAAGTTTGATCACGGCGTGCTTAAAAGATGACATTACTTTGCGCTAAAAAGAAAATTGTTCAATTCTTCGTCTTATAAAACAAAAGTCACAATGATCAAAATAGTTTTCTATCTCCCTGTATTCGATATTATGAAACAAATTAAGAAAAATTCTATCAAAATACTATATAAAATAATGCTCAGGCTCCCAGTAACGAAAAAAAAAAAAAAAGTTTCCGTACAAACATTATTTTTTATAGAAGAAATTTCTCAGCCTGGCATGTATGAAATAAAATGAGAATGTAGCAGTACATATATCGGTGTGGCTAAACTCAATATTGGAGTGGAAATACGTATTCAAAGGTTCAAAAGAAGGAAATACCTCTGTATTTGGTTTGTCAGAACATTTAATAAACACTAATGGCACAACATAAAGGATAGTGCTTTACATAAATCGGTGCCTCAAATAAATTTTATCTATTTATTTATCTGTGAGTTTTATATTCCACAGTCGTATCCTTTAGGCTGAAGTATACTGTGAACATACAACCATACTCTGAGCTGGATTCGAATCTGCAACAAAGAGGTGTGTGATCGTCAGCCTAATCCCTTAAACCACACAAACATGCTAGTGAGTGTTTCTGAAATATAAAGGAATGTATTGGATCTTTTTACATTCTGTACAATAAATCCAGGAGTCAATATGGATGAAGAAATTATGAATAAGAATGGGCACATCTCTGTAAGTAGTTTAGTTAACAAGAATTAAACTTCACAATTGTCATTGACAAAGATATATACAGGTAAACTGCACGTTCATGATCATTTGTTTATAAAATGTATGACTTATCAGCACTGAAAACATGAAAGAAGATTTAGCGTAACCCTCATTTCAAGTACGAGTTTACATTTTTAGCTGCAATGTATAGCAGCATTCAAATTTGCAACTCGTCCCTGGCACAGAAGAAGAATGATTTGTTTTCCGAAATGTATTTTAGCTATGATAATTAACACACATACACAAATCTCTAAATGAAAATGAAATCTTTCAGTTTAACGTCCCACGATTATGTGCGTAGGCTAAGGGAGACGGATGATTAAGGGAAATGAATGACGATGGAATAATTGGTGAAATGAAAATGTGGGAAAAAACGGGAGTACTCCCAGAAAACCCGCTGATACGATGTTGTTCACCACAAACTTATTTGGCCGGCGTCGAACCATGTAAGCGCTCTACAACTGAACCCCCCTCCAAAAAAAGAAAAAAAAATGTAATTGGGAAACGTAAGAGATACGAATATTCAAATTTTGTCCAAAGACAAGTTGAGTCAGTAATTAGAGAATAATTCGTTGTTCCTTTCATTGATGAAAAGATTGTTAGAAATTTGCTTCTGAAGAATAAAATTTACTCCTCTGTATAATGATTAAAACAAAATAGCCAAAAAGTGGCAATCATCTTGTCTCTGGACAGAGTTTGAATATTCATCTTTTACTGTTGATTCTGATATTGTGAATATTGTGACTCTCTACAAATTATATTGAGAAGATGAGGAAAAGGTGCTGGCTATAGTCGAGTTGTGTACACTCATCTTTAACATTTTCCTATTATGTTACAGATTTTTAAGTATGGCGTCAAACACACACACATTTGAACTAAAAGATGTTAAGCCGGTGCCTGATCCTATTCATACCTATCCGAAACATGTGAAGCATACTGAGGCGCCTCTTGTGATTGACAATGGTAAGTATTGAATAGTGTGAAAATGGTACCAATGTACGACAGAAAGAGACATCGCTTTCTTAAAAGTTAGCAATATGGTTTAATTGAAATTATACTTGTAGAGGGAAGTATCTGTAGAATATAAATTCTCGCAACAGCAGGCAATATCAGACAAAAATAATCAGTATTAGATCAAGGAATGATCACTTCATCTGGCAATGGGTTATCAACTGCAATATAAGGATAACTAAGAGCTAGTCAATTATGTTTTGTGTAATTGCTATATTATAAAATACATAAATACAGTTATTTGTTTGCAGACTTGTAATTAATCCGTTAAAAATTAACGATTAAATTAATCAGTTAAGTTTTTTTTGTTAATATTTAATTTATTCAATTAAATTTACCAGGAGTTAATTTTTAATCGATTTGACATTTGAAGATAAAATTCAAACCATAATGCGTTCAAATTTCAAATGTCTTCCATCAGGAATCGATACCGGAACTCCATGCACCAAAGGTGCTCGCGCTAGCCATCTATCTGTAGCAATGATAAAATTGTTTCGTAATTTTATGATTTTTTAAAAATTAATTATCAGTTTATGTGAAAATCTTAAGTATTCATAATAATCAGTTACTTCTTACATTTTCATAATTTTGTTCATTAAATTTTACATTAACTTTCAAAGTTCAAAACAATTCTTGTTGCATAGTATTAAAAATTGTCATTTTTAATTTTACGAGGGTGATTCAGAAAGTAATGCCTCCAAGCCCACTACTTGCTCAATAGTAATGTAAACATTCTGAACTGTATGTCGTTCATGCACTGATATTTAAGCAATAAAATGCCACTTGTTTCACCTTCCTATCTCTTCTCGTTCCAGAATAATGGAGCAATCCATGGCATTCAGTGATGACTGGTTTAAACAGCGAGCTGCCATTGAATTTCTGACTGCGGAAGATTATGCGCCCAGGAATATTCATCGCTGGCGACGAGTTGTGGATACACCATTACGACCCGGAAACAAAGCGTCAATCGATGGAATATGGCCACACGTTCTCTTCTCCGCCAAAAAATTCGAAGTTGTCCCATGTGTTGGCAAAATGTAGTTGACATTCTGCCTCATCCTGCCTATAGTCCGGATCTTGCGTCCTGCGACTTGTGGCTCTTCCCCAAACTTAAGAATCACCTTAAGGGTCGACACTACAGATGTGATGCGGAGGTGAAAGCAGCAGTTCGGCAATTGTATCGCCAGCAGCCACCACAATTCTTCGCCGACTGCATGAAAAACCTTGCTTCGCGTTGTCCGTACAAGGGCACAAGTGTGTTGTCCGTAATGGGGACTATGTTGAAAAATGATGCCACCATTTGCAGCTGACATTGCAAGCTTTCCACTGATAGCTGCATCGGTGCTATCTGTCAAACACAAATAAAAGTATCACCTCGGAGGCATTACTTTCTGAATCACCCTCGTAATTTTAATAAATTTGTTTTGAAATTAACTTTTAAATTAACAGGTTAAAATTAACCGTTACATTTTTCCTACATTGATTTTTAATTTAATCAGTTATTCTTTCAGAGCTTTAATTTTAATTTTAAATCCGTTAAATTTTTCATCAATATTACCAATTATGTCTGTCTGGAAGTGATTCTTAATGCTCGGAAATAAACCATGATATGATATTTAAGGGGGCAGACTACTAAATATTTTTCAAAAGCTAACAATTTTTCTTTTGCCAGTTTTTCGTAAGTGAAAAGAGAGAATGAAATGTAACTTACCTCAGTAGTAGATGTTATTCTACTCCTGAAAATACGAATCGGAAGAATTTTCGGTGTTGCCATCCATAGAAATTACAGTGAGACCAGAATTTGAATTACCCAAAAATCTACGTTATGGCAGCGACTAGAAAAATGAACTCAACGGCAATTGATGACTTATCATGCTGTCTGTGTTCCTTGTTAACTACTTTTAAAATAATATTTGTATTTATTTTGTAATAAAGAGTACAAAATAAATGTTTTTTATTATCAGTAGAATTAAAATACAAATATTATTTAAAAAGTAACTAACAAAAAACACAGACAGCATGATAAGTCATCAATTGCCGTTGAGTTCATTTTTCTAGTCGCTGCCATAACGTAGATTTTTGGGTAATTCAAATTCTGGTCTCACTGTAATTTCTATGGATGGCAACATCGAAAATTCTTCCGATTCGTATTTTCAGGTGTAGAATAACATCTACTACTGAGGTAAGTTACATTTCATTCTCTCTTTTCACTTACGAAAAACTGGCAAAAGAAAAATATTTAGTAGTCTGCCCCCTTAATGCATAAAGTGATCGGACCAAAAAGAGTATATCAGTTACATTCATCTGCACTGTTGTGGAAGGTAGTTTTATTTTACCCAAGCTTTACAGACACGATTCATCTTCGGTGTATAGTAAGGTAAGAAAATAAAGGAAGAGAAATCGAAATTAATAAGGTATCATTAAGCTTTCTTCTTTTCTTCTTCATTAATAAGATAGTAGACAGACATAAGTAAAATGTAATTATCTTCATAAAGCAGAACAGATGAGTTTATTTAGAAGTTACTTCCAGTCGATAACAAATTAAGAATTTATCAAGTTGATATTCCAATGCCAGAGACATTTAGTCTCTATATCAATTCATTTTCTTACCTTCATTAACCCTTTCGAGACAGGGTCGGGAAAGTGACGTACAAGGGTGTGCTACTTTGTTAATCCTCTGCTGTGTGAACACTAATTAAGATATCGGGATGATTTTTTCTACGCCAAATATGGTTGGACCACAGTTTATCCTGATGGTAATTTTTTTCCTGGGTGTTGAATTTTCCTCTTAAATTTGAACCCAAATAAAAAATTCGAGAATTTTTGAATTTCAAATTTTCTTTTTTAGTTTTTTCAGTATAACTTCCTTCGTTTTATTGAGATTTACTTAGGACTTGTCAGTATGTACCTTATATGGATACCTAATTTTTTGGACTGATTTCAACAACTCTCAATTAGTGTTGCCAGCTAGAGAAATTAAATTTTTCGTATTTTTCGGTCAAAAAATTCAAAGTTTTCGAAATTTATGTTTATAGATCCGTACCTATATACGTACTAACACAAGTCAACTTAAGCCAGTCGAACATCAGTCCTTACTGAACAAAAGCAAGGGCAGATCATTACAGTTGGGTAATTAGCCGGCGCACGAAAAATTCAAATTTACGTTCTAAACCTTTTTTTTTTTTTTTAACTTTACTTTTCTGTTTACCATAATCTATTTTTTTAAAATTACAAGCTTCGTTTCTTAGATATCATCATGATACTTGTAGGATATATTAGTGGTGAACCAAAGTTAATTTTAAGATAGTTTGCGTCTGTTTGGTAACAGTGTTTCCAGCCATAGAAAATTTTAATTCCCTATTTTAGGGAGAAATTCGGAAAATATCCCATTTTCCCTTTATAATTTCCCTCTTATTGGCTACATTCAAACAAACGTACCAGCAACTGAAAGTCCCTGGTCTACACAACCACCATAGAAAATTTCAGTTGGATAATTCTGGCATCCTTCTTCTAAAAAGCAAGGTGTTAACCATATCAATCAAGTAAATAATCTTTGATTTATAATTCATTAACTGAAAGTCTACGAAAACGCCAAAAAATGACTCTGTCTTGAAAGGGTTAAGAAAGCTTTACGTTTACGTATAATTTTATTTTTACATGAAGATGAGTACGGAGGTATTGTTTGAAACACATTAATGTAAGAAAGCTGAATTTTTAGAAAAAGTAATGCACAGGATTTTCTATTTTTTTAGGCTCATATCAGTGCAGAGTTGGCTGGGCAACGGACCAAGAACCCTGCTTAGTTTTCAAGAATTTGATTGCGAAACAGCGGAAAGAAAGAGGAAAACGGGTTAGTATATTGAACAATTGTACATTATTATTAGTGCTCAGTGGAGAAAAAAAAAAGTGCCCAAAGTTGAGGCATATATCAGTCGATAAATATCGTTCAGCTGAGCAAAGTGACACAAGTGAGTGTATAAATCCTTTTGCTTAGCTTTCGAGAAAAGCTATTTTTTTCGAAAACCTAAAAATTGATGCTGTACGATAACCAACGCCACCTATTGAAATGAAACTGATACAAAAGTATACTTATCAAGGTTTTCATTATGACACCAGCAAGACGACAGGACACAGCATGGTTTATTAGGTATAGCTCACAATTATAAATAAAACCTCCATTTTTGTGTAACTATAATATCATGGGAAGAGGGGGTATATATCAATTTATAGATATTATTGAACTGAATGAAATGAGATGTTCGAGGGTGGATTATCATGCGTAGTTTTTGAGAAAGTCGAGGTCAGCAAATTTTATGGTACTGAAAAGTGTGTCCTTTGTTATCAATAATAATACAATAATAATAGACTTTTGTTCTGCTGGAGCAGGTTGTTTAATATATATATATATATATATATATATATATATATATATATATCGGGTATTTTAAAAATGGCGCCCACGGACTAGAGAGCACTATTCTACATTCAAAATAAAGTGACCTTTCAGATCTTTGTCTAGAGACACAAAATTGCACTATGTGGCAACGTCGCAGATATGGAACGACAGACTAGATCAACCAATCCATCAAATAGCTAATGGCTGTTCAATAGCCGTTGGCACTAGCACGGAGGATATATCATTATATAGTATTTCCGCTTTATTTTGGCTTTATTTTCGCCGTTTTTAGAACACGCTATATAAGAAGCAGATTCCACCTCTGGTTTTTTTGTCTTCCAACAGCGACACTCATACTTCTAACAGTGACACGTACTACTTGTAATCTGTTTTAAATATCTATCCTGTGAGATTTATACGTAGCGAAACCTGGCAAAAAGATACTAGCTTTCTAGAAGTAGCCAATGTAGGAATAATAGCTCATAATGATGTAAGTTCCATATGTGTCCAAATTATGCAATTGGCAGATGGTCAAGTTACACGACGTAACAAATGAAATGTGTAAACACATACATACATACAAAAGTAATTAAGTTGAATGAAACAGTGATTAGTAGGTACACAGAGTGTTTACGTTGAAAACCTAGAATTTACTTTCTCCCTTGTGAAGAAAGCCAGGAATTTTCTATCAGTGGCGAATCTAGAAGATAAAAACTGGAGGGACAGTCAGAACCCAGACTATGATAGGTATATCTTGAGTTTACAATTTTTCATGGATCCTGCAGAGTTTCCCAACTTAACTCTCTTCCGATGGATATTATGGCTAGGTTGGACGTTGACTTTGTGAACCTCAAGTATTGTTTTAGACATTGTATAATAGAAAAATTGCAACTAAAACTATATCTGATGTTTAAAAAAAATTTGCAATAAAGAATAAAAGGCAATACTTACTACAAACTTTCAAAAATATATAAATGATAGTTTCAATTGTTTTTGTCGTTCAAAAGACTGGGGGAGGGGGGCAAGGCCCCCCCCGGCTCCAGGCTAGATCCGCCACTGCTTTCTAATTTATTGTCTTTTTATTACCATTTTTTCTAATGTCTCCTCTGTGAACATTTAAAGAACAACCGCCTAATATTTTAAAGATGCAAGAGAGAATTTCATTGATTGTGAATTGAACCATCTTCTGAGCTGAAATTCAAAGTTATTAAATACGGTTATTTTCACAAAAGCTTTCAAACTAGCATTAATTGAAAACACGAAGGGTTAACAGTAGTTTACCAGTTCCGTATGAATTCGGACGGATGAAAGAAATTATATTGCATAGCATGACTTACCACAGTGATTCATTCCTATATTTTATTATATTAGTTCGTATATTTTATTTATTTGTGTTTTATGTGCCACTCTGTTGCTCGCTAGGCTAGAGACGATGAGAATAATGTAATGAATAATGACAATACCGTTGTGTGCGTATGCTCCTGAGTCTTACCTGGTCTCAGGGCACAGCGCACATTAAACGTTCTTGTCAAGATGAGGTTTCCGTACCTTCAACCTAGAACGTATCTTCATTTTTAAGTTATTGGGAGAGCTTTCTGGGTGAATGAAAAGGTACACAGTTTCGAGGAGGAAATGTGCGAGCAGAAAGGAAATATTCATTCACAGCAAAGGCAATGTGTGAGGCTTTAATGCGAGTGCCTTTGTTTCTTAAAACGAATCTAATTTGAAATTTAATTCCCGATAGATTTTTGGGTTGGTGTTGGATTGGAAACAACACAGCCTAAAAAGGAAACATTCAGATATGAGAGCAGGATGGAGAATGTATGTATAGAAACTGCAACTGACTCGGATTTGCCAATAAATGAATACTACTTACGGCTTTGGTTCCAACCATTCCAGTTCGTAGTAGTCTGTATTAACACACACACTTGCACATCACTAATACACAGTTCCTGAAGGTTGTTAAGTGACACTAGTCCGAAAAATGAAGTGGGAAGGTTTTTAGTCCATCAAGCATCTAGATTGATTGGAGATTAACTCTGGGCGACGACCACTTATGAATCTGGACTCCAGCATCGTAGACTGCTAGGCAATTATCTCTTCCTTCTTTTGGGTATGGACGAAGTTTTCGATGATTTTCCCTCTTTTGGGAGGACCACGAGGGTGTCTTCTAAGGATCTGAAGTACCCTAAAAGTCTATGATAGTCCTTTTATCATTTTAGGTATTTTCTTCTTCAGATTCATATATGTTTGGATAACAAAATAACACAAAGCGGAGTAGCTCGCGCACAGAGGTGTTGCGAGTTTGAAATACCGAGGAAAAAGGCTTAGTATTACAAGTCCTTGCTTCTATTTGTAAGTTCGCTCGGCGTTGTTCGAAGGATCTGGCGTCCCTATCTCAGCAAATCAATTGCCTGTGATGAGAACGTTCTCTTCAGTGTGTTTCCATCTTATGTCTGCAGTTTCGTTGTGTGTGTGTTTTTTTTTTTTTCTATTCTGCTCTATCTGCATGTTTGCTTCCGGCTAATGTTGAATTATTGCAAGCTAATTGCATGAGATGCGAAAAGAAATCGTTTCTATGCAATGTAAAATTAAATTTAGAATAATCGCGTATCTTTATTTCCTTTTTACTCTTTTCTGATTTATTTTGTATTCCTTTTAGAAATTACAAATTAGATCTGTTTTATGCTCCCTCCGCGAAGTTGCAATTTTCTCAAGTACAAAATTGAAAACTTGAAAATATGCAATACGGATTAAAACGAAAAAAAAAAAAAAAAATGAGTTTCTGAAACATAACAAAGTGAACGAAACTTGAATTTGAAACAAAAGTGAAACATATACATATGTGAAAATGAAACTCAAAATAAGGGCGAAGTAAAATGGAAAGCCCTGTATATCATTCAGGTTGTAAACACGTAAATTGAGTGCAAGACTAACTATGACATAAACATACAATAATGAAAATCAAAACATAAATGCAAATATTGAACATAAAATCAAAGCTCAAGTAATGAGTTGAGTTGATTTTTAGTTTAACGTCCCGTTTAGCAGCGAGGCTATATGAGACGTGGACCTACTGATTAACGTGGAATCCGAACCACATGAGCTCCCGCCGGGAATCGAACCCGGGTCTCCCACGCCAAAGGCGCGTACGCTAACCGCTTAGCCACGGAGAAGCTCAAAGCTCAAGTAATGAAAATTATGAAAATCGCATAAAATAATAATGTATGATTCTGGAAATGAGTTCCTAAAATTGCATAATATATGTATCATTCAATAATCAAAAGGAAATTGAAAATTAAACATTAAATGAACATAAAATATATGCGTAAGGTACGACAATATTGTAAATCAATGTATCTGAAATGAAAATTATATGAGTACATAGTTAAATTCTCAGCAAGCACTACGTAGTTATGGATAATGAATATAACCAACTAAAATAAAATGCAAAACGAGTTTAAAATCAATCAAACTAAAATAACATGTAAATAAAGTGAAATCATATTCGCTTCTATAGTCCTGTGTTTCATGAACACACTTAAAACACGAATCCTACACAAATGGAGTAAAAGTAATTCCTTGTTAATTGCAAAATGTCAATGTCATTTTGTATATTACTGTAGCACTGAAAAGCAAGTCTCTATTAAGGAGATTCAATGTCTGTTTGAGGAACTAACATATTTCTTAATAGTAATCATTTAAAGACAAGAATCCTCAAAAGCAAATTACAGTTTCTTATAAGGAGAGGAGGGATTTAAATGCTAAGATGTTTCCACTCCTTCACTGTGTCAAGGGCAACATATGACAAGATAAACAAATGCGCATGCGCTGCATACAAGATAGGAGGAGCACGGTAGTGCTGCATGGAGAGAAAATGATGCGATACATGTGTGTGTGTATAAGAGCAAGCAGATCATCACACATGGGTATCTAATCAACTTCCTGTGATAAGCATGCGCTGCTACAAATTAAGCATATATATAGCGTAAATAAATGTTTCCTTAAAGCCCCATTATAAGGAGAGGGGAAGGAAGGATTCCAAGGAAATCTAAAACAAATAAAACGCATAAAGTAACAAACGTTTTAGTCTCCCGTATACGAAGAGTATTAAAACGTATATGTAATAAACAACGTTTAAACCTGGAATCGATTTTCCTATCATAACCTAATCTACAATCTGGTGCTTGGGGTCCCGGGTTCGATCCCAGCCCCCGCCAAGTGAACTTTGTGGTGGACAAACACCGTGTGCGTGGGTTTTCTCGGGGTTCTCCCGTTTCCTCCCACTTTCTTCATTCCACCATTTCATTCATTACTCATCATCACCGTCTCCTTTAGCCTAACCGGCATAACCGTGGGACGTAAAACTTAAAGATTTCATTTCATTTTTTCCTAATCTACAAGTAAAATTAATATGCTAAATAGTTTCAATAAACGCAAAAAATTACAAGGGTTATGGAAAATCCAAGTAGGGTTCGTAGAAAACGGCAGATTACCTATTTGAGTCGGCACCTTGTGAGACTTATGTATTTATCTAAAAGCCGGCTAAAATATATATATAATAGGAGTTTCTGGTGAATATGCTTACAAAAGAACCAAAATCCTAAGAATAGCAAATGGGACAACGAGTCTGAATGGAAACGACCACAGACGAGTAAGCTTATTCACACGGAACGGAAACAAAAGGTAAGGACACAAACAAAAATCCTTAAGGAAAGAGTATCCGTATCCAACAGAAACAGACTCAAATGTATCCGCGGAATTCCAGAACAGGAACAACGTAAACACAACAGAACGAGGATCTACGAAGTTCACCGAGTACGTCCGAGTATCCACATGTGGAAGCAGAGCAGAATGACATGAGCAAATGACTAGCGGGAAGGTGCGATCCCTGTAAACTAACCTAAATAAACTAAGGCTACTGGCAACGAAAACTAGAAAACTGCGTAGGTATGTTCAAAATACCAGGGGTAAATATTCCAGTTAACGTGTCGTGAAACTACTGCGTTCCCAACATACTTGTGTGACTTGTCAAAAGTCGGTGACGTCGATTGGGATTGGGAAGGTTACTGTATGGCGTGCATTGACTACTGAGTGTGTCTAACACCCTTGTTACGTTGTTACGTTATGCATGTGCCTGTTTTTTGAAAACTGGCGGATATGTAGGGTTGCGTATTCCGGTCTCTCAAAGGAGAAGAAAGAAAAGTCTGACTACAGGACCAGCCCGATAGGCAAACGAGGATTTGCGCAAAAGGAGAGGAAACGAGAAATACACAAACAAACATTCGCACAGTTGAGTTTCCGGTTTGCGTGATACAGTCTAGAGGTGTGTTCGGTAATGCCATAGTAGGACTCACATACGTACTAACAAAAGGATGCGCGCATTTGAGTAAGACTGATCACCATGTCATTCCTATTTAAAGTGCTCACGAGGATGACATGTAAGATTCATCTGGATGTTGAAAGGTACAGAAAAGAACCTGACAACATATATATTTACGAAGTAAACTGAAGTATGAGAATGGAACCTCTATACATGATCAGTTTGCTCCTACCAGAGAATACAATGCAAGTGCCTATGTCATTCCCACATGGGATAATTACTAAACAAGTCGGGAAAGGAAGACAACGGAGAACAAAGACAAATTGTATAAGTGTATACAAAGCGGACAAAGGGCACGCATGGTATACATCAAAAGGGGGAATAAATCGTACACGGTACCATCAAGGCAACCTAAGTGCACTCTGAAATTTATATCCCAAATGCAAATTTCGAATAGTCCAAAGTCTTCCAAACACGAAGTATAAAATCAGGTGACGGAACAAAATAACGAAAAATTAATTCGCAAAGATGACATAAACGACCTAGGAGGTGGGGAATCGCATAAAGAAAGGGGGCACATAACCGATCAAAAAAAAAAAAAAAAAAATGGGTTAAAAAATGGATCACAGATTACGGCGTATGATGTGATTCGAAGTAAACAAAGTAACAAAACTCAAAGAAAAGAACAAATTCGAAACAGTGGCAAAAGTACGGTGTACTGAAGGAACTAGTAAATTTCGAAATGTTCAAAAGAACGTCAGTCTGAACAATTAAAAAATCGGAAGAATTGAAAATGAACGCGAAAAAAAAAACAATCGAAATGAGTTTCAAAAAGAGGTGTATGATCTGAAGAGTTTCGTAACATCCACAAAGTATTTGAAAAGAGGAACAACCAAGAGTAAGCCTGAATACCCTCACCACGAAATGTGAACGATGTACCTCCATACTAACGTGGCTGAACGTGTTAGAAACGAAATGGTAAATTCCCTACGGTCATGTCGTATATCCTACGAGTAGGAAAACATCCGAAAAATCCATGAGCTGAACCTGGTATAATAATTGTCTAAATAAAATCACCCTACACGAGAATGACCAAGCATTCGAAAGTGTACAACTAGAGATGATTTAAAGACAAAAGTAACCGGCCATGTCGTTGAACAAAGTATGTTAACCTCTCATGGAAATGTTTTCAACTGAACCTGTAGATAACGGAATTAAGAACCTATTCGAATAACCGCCATGTCGTTACGAAGAAAACCAGACCAAACCTAAGAAAGACTACGAATGTGGGTAAGAGAGAACACTCGAAATGGAACCTTGCTTGGCAAGCGGGAACGGTTTTGGAACGCCACAATGGGTGGGAAATCCAAGGTTCACCTCCAAAACTGAAGGAACAGTTTGGGCTAGCATTGTGGTACCAAAGAAGGGTTATCTATTCACCACAGAATGAAGTCTTTCGAAGCCAATAAGAATAAGGGGGAATTTAGGAGGAACATTCTGAAAGATATTATTGTGCCTCTACATCGCGCGATTCCGCCATAGGATGTGATTCATTATAAGTCTTCATAACTTGAAGAAGGTCGACAGTGATGGAACGAATGCGAATAAATGCATAGACCAACAAACCTGCTAAAATGGCTATGAAAATGAACACCAATGATAAAGCGGGATAAGTAACGATCGTAGCGTTGGACCAAGTTGGTAATTGACTATTAACTGACAAGTTACTAAGTTCGTAACTTAAAAGATCCAATTTCACAGTAAACTCGTCAAAATTAGCGGAAAAGTTGAAATGCGGCATTACAACAGGAAGGACGGTATGATTAACGTCCAAGGGGGTTCTCGATTCTAAAAGAAAGGAACCAGCCATAAGGGTAGTAAAATTGTCATAAGGGAGGAATTGGGTCAAACCGTGTATTGCTGACATGTTCGTATAAAACGGGCTATTGTGAGAGCGTTTAATAAGGTGTACATCCAACAGAGATGTAAATAATAAACCAGCCAAGGTATAGCGATACACAAATTTCTCCGAAGTATGAACGGAACGAAATTCACAATTGGATGTAGAGTTGGACAACAATAAATCATTAATACAAAGCGAAGGATGTTCCGGAGAGACGACATCAATCTGACAAAGGAAGATATGACTATGCCATTGACAATGGGCCATATTTACAGTATAAAAATGGGTGTTATGCAGGTAAACAAATGGTGGTAAAACTAGAGATGTTAACGTGTTTCCAGATAAAACTCCGGTATTAACAATGGAATAGAGGTGGGCTATATCCGTGTGGGATACGAGAGGGATCTCCAATAGAATGGTAATTACATCATGGTCAAGGGAATATTGTAATAAGGAGACCTTCGTAACGGAGTAAAACAAACCTATGTCCGAAAGGTATACAGTATCACGTAATTGTTTGTTTCCCTGTATGTATTGGCGAGCAACATGGGATGGCAACAAACGCATAGTTAAACGATTGGCATATATGTCTTCAAACATACGAATTATGTCTTCCCTAGTCAAGACATGAGTCAAATTAGCAATAAGGAAGCCTTCTGTATTCGCAAGATGACAATACAAGGCTCCTAACGAAGATTGAATTCCTGCCAAAGTCCGTCTAACAGTAAGGACAACATCATGCATGATAGAAATCTCCCTGTGAAGCGTACGTTTAAGAGAGTCTATTTCCGACGCTAAAATTTGATCATGTTTTTCTAAGGAGTTGACCACACCATTTATCTTGTGTATTTGGTAAGTATTGTACGACGAGAGTCCCAAGGTGGTAATACCAAGTAAAAAGGGAATAACAGCCCTTTTCGTACGACGATTGGAACAAGTTAAGTCGTCTTGTTTTTCCGCGAGTTGAAAATGACAAGGGATTTGAGAAATAATCCTGTCACGAAATTCCCGATCCGTTTCTCTATGAGACGACAAATGTCTATTCCAAGTAGGGCAACCAGACAATCGATAAGTTTGGAAGCCAAAATCCAAATGGTTACGAACAGGTACAAAATAGGTGTTCGAATAAAGAAGGGCCAAGCCCTGGGATTGAAACACTGTTCCAAGAGATGGGAATGAATATTGCGCGGACAGCGGGACTGAGAAAGAACTACCATTACTAACTATGAAGACAATTACACAAACAAGCAAGATGACAAGCTTCATGATGATAAGAAGGTTATTCACCTAAAGCAAGTAAAAGTCTACACGTCTGCACGTAACTCAGCTGAAGCTGACACGACAAAACGAGAGAATTGCAGGATATGGGTTAGACAGCATGAATATGGCATAGTAAACAATCGCGATAAAACTTACGCTAACTATAATGGTCTGTCTACGGATAACGTATTAAACATGGTCCTTAGTTCAGTGAAAACCTGGAGAAGTACAGACACCACAAAAATAGTACGTACGCGGACGTCGAACTCGAGACGAGTTATCCATAGAAAAGCTAGTGCGGCCAAGAAAAGGGGATCCAGGGGGGAGGGGGGGGGGGCATGATAACGAAGTATCAGAACCTCGCACAAAACCACGTGTAGGGCGTAAGGGCGACAACGACCAAAAAGTTGAGCGGGTTCGGACTCGTGCCCTGGCGGGGAATGAACGGGGAACCCCGGCCACAAAATCCAAGAGCATTGGGAGTGCGTCGTTCTAGTAAAAGAAACACTCAGATGTTCAGCCATAAACAAAGCGAAAATCCTTAAAGGTGAAGAGCCGTAAAAGTATACTAAAGACCCTAGGTACGAATGGCAGTACAAAAGTAAGGTGCATACAAAGCACGGGTACCACGTTGTGGATAAATCGGGTTCAGCATCACGTTGTTTGTCCGCAGGACCACTACGGGAAAAGCGGGTTTCGGGCAATACGTTGTGAGCCTGTGGCCACAAGGGTACGAGCGGGGTGCGGCACCACGTTGTGAGTGAAGGACCACGGGTTCAATTCCTAGCGGAAGAAGAGATGTTGTCGGCACCACGGTTCGTGTAAATCGGGTTTTGGCACCACGTTGTGAGTAGACCTGGTTTCGGGATCACGATGTGAGCCAGCGGCCACAAGTGTACAAGCGGGTTTCGGCACCACGTTGTGGGTAAGTCGGGTTTCGGCACCACGTTTCGTGTAAATCGGGTTTCGGCACCACGTTGTGTGCATATGCTCCTGAGTCTTACCTGGTCTCAGGGCACAGCGCACATTAAACGTTCTTGTCAAGATGAGGTTTCCGTACCTTCAACCTAGAACGTATCTTCATTTTTAAGTTATTGGGAGAGCTTTCTGGGTGAATGAAAAGGTACACAGTTTCGAGGAGGAAATGTGCGAGCAGAAAGGAAATATTCATTCACAGCAAAGGCAATGTGTGAGGCTTTAATGCGAGTGCCTTTGTTTCTTAAAACGAATCTAATTTGAAATTTAATTCCCGATAGATTTTTGGGTTGGTGTTGGATTGGAAACAACACAGCCTAAAAAGGAAACATTCAGATATGAGAGCAGGATGGAGAATGTATGTATAGAAACTGCAACTGACTCGGATTTGCCAATAAATGAATACTACTTACGGCTTTGGTTCCAACCATTCCAGTTCGTAGTAGTCTGTATTAACACACACACTTGCACATCACTAATACACAGTTCCTGAAGGTTGTTAAGTGACACTAGTCCGAAAAATGAAGTGGGAAGGTTTTTAGTCCATCAAGCATCTAGATTGATTGGAGATTAACTCTGGGCGACGACCACTTATGAATCTGGACTCCAGCATCGTAGACTGCTAGGCAATTATCTCTTCCTTCTTTTGGGTATGGACGAAGTTTTCGATGATTTTCCCTCTTTTGGGAGGACCACGAGGGTGTCTTCTAAGGATCTGAAGTACCCTAAAAGTCTATGATAGTCCTTTTATCATTTTAGGTATTTTCTTCTTCAGATTCATATATGTTTGGATAACAAAATAACACAAAGCGGAGTAGCTCGCGCACAGAGGTGTTGCGAGTTTGAAATACCGAGGAAAAAGGCTTAGTATTACAAGTCCTTGCTTCTATTTGTAAGTTCGCTCGGCGTTGTTCGAAGGATCTGGCGTCCCTATCTCAGCAAATCAATTGCCTGTGATGAGAACGTTCTCTTCAGTGTGTTTCCATCTTATGTCTGCAGTTTCGTTGTGTGTGTGTTTTTTTTTTTTTTCTATTCTGCTCTATCTGCATGTTTGCTTCCGGCTAATGTTGAATTATTGCAAGCTAATTGCATGAGACGCGAAAAGAAATCGTTTCTATGCAATGTAAAATTAAATTTAGAATAATCGCGTATCTTTATTTCCTTTTTACTCTTTTCTGATTTATTTTGTATTCCTTTTAGAAATTACAAATTAGATCTGTTTTACGATACAGTACATAACACCTTTGCCTTGAGCGGGATTCGAACACACGACGGACTGACTTCAGCAGCCTAATGCCATGCACTGCTTGACCGTGCCAGCCGACAAAAGCTTTCGTACGACACTTAATGATGTATGTAATATAATTAAACTGAACACTGAATAACAATTTTGATTACATTTGTGATGTCTCACAGGATCCAAAAGTACGAAGATAATTCTGCTTTAATTTAATCTCCTTGCATTCATTTAAATATTGATGTCATGTAGCCATGCAAGTGAATGTCAATTTATGTAATAGAATTGCTCTGTTGTACAGGTTCAAATGATTTTCAAATTTAAATTGTGACTAGACTCATTATTTCACATGTGATCTTTTATTTCCCAATTGAACTCTATGTCAAAATGTTTTGCTCACTAGTATTAGTTATGAAACATACTTTTTCTGTTTTTTGAGTATTAAATTTTTCAGCCCATTTCCTCAACATTCTTTGGAGCTCGAACGGTGCGTAATTTTCCTGAAGAACTATTTTCACGGCACAAGCTTTTCGCCGAAAGTCCGTAATCTACAGTAGCATTGTGTTGCATCTTGGAACATTATTTCGATGAAAACTGAGTTGTTGGCGAAATGCATGCTGAATAACAATCACTGACTTTAAAATAATAATAATTAAAAAAAAAAAAAAAAAAAAAAAAAAACACGGTAAATGCTCAATATGCTGCTGACCAATACTCCATGGCGACTGAAATGATTTGAGCTAGCTTCAGTGTCACAATCAACCTTAATACTCACATCTATGCAGAATCCATGTGAATAATAATAAAATTAAATAAAAAGTAAAACTAAAATAAAAATAAAGTCAAGGCTTTTAGTTACGCTAGTCACTCAGACATGGAAAAACATCTGAAAAAACGTGATTTTCAATAAGGTATGTGTGATATGTTTCATTACTGATCGTTGTAAGCAACACATTTTGAGTTATAGTTCCATACAATAATATGTGAAATATCAATCTGGTCTAGGGTTGCCAACTGGCCAGATTTTCACCGGCCTGACTGGAAATATTGCTGTTATTTTGATTAAAGCCGGTGATTGGTGCAAACTTTTTACCGTTTCCTTTATGACTTTTTTTTTTTTTTCAAATTTGTATCTAGCAATTTTGTCTAGATCGAAGTATAGATTTAAAAGTAACTTTCATTCTGTAAATCCAAAACTGTCACCTTTCACCATCTATCTGTCAACGATTAATATATTTTGTTCATCTGTTTAAATAATTTTAATGAGATGACAGGCACTGTATCATGGAAAATTTGAACTTTACTTGTAAGGAATTTTATACATTTATTGAGAGTGAAAAAGGACATCCTGTAGTTGAAGTATAAATTTAAAGAATAAATTTCAGTTTTCAAATCCAAAATTGTCACGTAAAGATTAATATATTTTTGTCCATCTGTTTCGATAATTTTAAATAAGTGGCATTTACTGGTAAATACAATAAAATGATAGTTTCTCATTTATAGCACAATGTATCTATTAAGCTTACTAGTAAATGTACTAAGGATATTAAGGATACAGGTGCTGATGCACTTTTGTTCACGGTAGTACATTTTCCTGCCCATGGATGGATCCGAACAGAGATACTTCACACTTAGACCTATATCATAAGGAAATTTGAGGGGATACCGGTTTTTATTTTCCAGAATTGGCAGCCCTAATTTGGTCACCATTTCAGTTTGAAAACCGTCCGGTTTTTCTCCCTGTAGCATGACTTAATTTCAAATACTACTAAGCATCAATACTGCAACAAAGAAGGTAAAGAATATTTAAGCATAAAAGGTTTTTTATTAACAGGTGTGGGTTTTCATCCCAGCTTTACAGGCATCGAAACAAAAATATAGTTTATTTGTTTATTTATTGTATACTTTAGGATGGAGAAACGCAGGTGGGCAATGATATCACAAACATTGAAGCCGTAAGATTTCAGCTGAAGACCCAGTTTGATCGAAATGTTGTTACTCACTTCGAGGCTCAGGAACAAATTCTCGATTATATTTTTACTCATTTAGGAATTGATACGGAAGGCAGAGTACAACATCCTATCATTATGACAGAAGCATTTATGAATCCGAATTACAGCAGACATTGTAAGTATTACGACATAAGTAGTGTTTGATAGTAAGTAACAATGTGAATAATTTTATGTTGTAACCTTCTTTCTTCGAAACGTATACTATGAGTAGAGCTGTTGTTATTAATTGCATTCAGATCTAATTTTGTAAGTAACACGACTTAAAAATTAATTTTACATTTATACTCTGCGAAGGCAATTGTTTCAGCATAATTTGACAGCCTTCTTTAGGAAGTAAGAATAAAGAAGAAATCTTGACAGTGGAAAGTTGAAGTTTTCACTTTAGCACTGTCAAAACATGTAAAATCCTGTTGACAGTGTCAAATTTATTTTATTTTATTTATTTATTTATTTATTTTTTCGCTTTACGCTTTCTATTCTTCAAAAATCTCACTCTTATTTTGTGAACAAGAATAGAACTTAGACGCGATACTGAAGAAATAAAACTGTGTAACAGAGATATAGGTAAAATTTATAATTTTTGCATCCCAGGTGCGCTTAAAGTTGAAATTATTCAATGGGGTAACCCTTTTTGGAAACCAGGATTTTTTAATCAACTCTAAATAATGACCTTCTATTGTACGGAAACAGTAATTCACTTCATTTTTTTTTTTTTTTCTGCATTCAACAAATGTTCTAATGACACCACCACCATAGTCTTCTGACTTAACAGAAAAGTCATAAACAAATTTTCCTTAACATTTGCATCAATTTTTCCCCCTTTGTGTCACTTTGAGCACGGCTAACAGCGAAAATAGTGTTCATCTGCTTCATTGCACTGTAATAAATACAAAGATGTTGTGTACCAGAATATTGCAAGACTTATGACTTACCCTTGTATTAGTGTATAATGTCAGTTATCGCTGTAACCTTCGTCAGCACAGCGATGAATGAGTATTTGTTTTCTTATTGGTTTAAGTTTAAATGAAATGAAACAGAATTGCCGGCGTTAATCAATGCAACTAAAAACATGAGAATGTAAACCAGATTTAATTTTAAGAAGTTATACTTCCTGAAAATTTAAAAATTCACAAGGAACATTGAATTATAGAGGTTTCACAAATTCTATGCAAAGGAATAGTGGCTTGTATATTAACAAGCAACATTTATAGAATTCCGTAAAAATGACATTCATTTTCTTCTGCATTCAGATAGGGGGAATTTGAGAAAAAAGTAAAAACAACTTTCATAATTATTGTACGGTAACAACAAAAGTTTTTTTCTTTTTTTTTTAATGAATAGGGTGATTTAACGGGTAAAATTATAAGTTGGCTCAGATAATCCTGTAATAATAATAATAATAATAATAATAATAATAATAATAATAATAATAATAATAATAATAATAATAATAATAATAATAAAATAAAAATCAAGGTAACATTTAAAACAGTTATATAATGAATCAAGCATTTTAAGGAGAAACAGGTGCTGATGAAGAGTACAGCGGTAAGCAACATTATGCACTGATATAAAAAGATTCCAAGAGTTGAACATTCATTAATGCTGAAACTGAAACACTTCCTTTCTGAGAAAGTGCGTGCGTTTCTTTTTTCAGATTTTATGTAGTCTAATTATAATCTTCATACTCAATCAACGTGGCATTTTTTTCCCTCATGTGTCCCTTAGTTGAAAGGAGATATAAAGTAGTTTTCACCAAGCAAAGTGAAATAATTTTGCTACATCATATTTTAGATCCATATGAAATACTTTTTCTTTCTTTGGGTTAATTTTTCTCTTAAGGTAAAGGATAAAAAAGGTCCCTTCCTTCCGAGAGATATTACTCACATACTACGTAGTGTATTAGAATCAGAAACTAACTTATTACTACACTTTTATTTTTATTTTATTTTATTTTATTTTTTTTTTTTAATGCCAATAGTTAAAACTTCAAATAGAGAGGTCAGTTTTAATCTGAAAATAGTGGCTGAGGTGTTAATGTGTATGCGTACGCCATAAATTATGTATATGTAAAGTTAGTAAAAGTACTTATCTATAGATACATAGCGTTAGATAGATAGATAAATATAGACGAGAGTGAAATACCTTCTACTGGTTTTACCTCTAAACAACAAAGGAAATTTTTAAATGTAAGAGAACATACTGTAAGTTTCTTGAAAATCGGATCATTTTTACGAATTGTATCTTAGAATATATATATTTTTAAAGTGGGATAAATCTTGGGGTTATTCTTTATCGATTTCAAACTCAAGCAAAACGGATTGGCAAACCTCAGAAAATATGCTTGAATGTCATTAAAATTATCTTTTTTCGAAAGTTATTATTAATATTTAATGATACGTAAAATCGAAAACCTTCAATTCGCTGTGAATGTTCACCTCTTTTACCCCCCCCCCCTCTTTTTTTTTTTTTTTGTTTGTTTGTTTGTAACCCCAAACAATGTTATTAAGTATTAAGCATTAAAGAAAGCACACACCAAATTTCATTAAGATCTTATGAATTTTACAGAAGTTATAAGTGGAACAGACAGACAGGCAGATACATAAT
This sequence comes from Thermobia domestica, assembly GCF_964235325.1. Classification (NCBI taxonomy): domain Eukaryota; kingdom Metazoa; phylum Arthropoda; class Insecta; order Zygentoma; family Lepismatidae; genus Thermobia; species Thermobia domestica. The sequence goes on from NC_137466.1 coordinate 174,712,807, forward strand.
GGTAGAAGGTTGATTATTTTGCTTCAATACATATTTTGTGTTCGAATTCCCAGTGTTTTTAAATGAAGGAGTTTTTGATGTTATGAACAATGATATTACTATGACTGTTTGAATGTACAATTGCATTAAGAGTATCTAAAGTTTATTCTTGTAAATATATTGGCGCTGATTGAAAATTATTAACTTATCATAAGAAGGTAATGAGAATATATATTTTATTATTGTACTTTGCAGTAATGTCTGAGCTGCTCTTTGAATGTTATGGAGTTCCTGGCATAGCGTATGGTGTAGATGGATTGTTCAGCTTCCATTACAATTATCCAAATGATGCTAAGTATGGACTTGTGGTTAATTGTGGCTACCACACAACGCATATTTTGCCTGTTATTGAAGGTTTTGTGGATCCTCCGCATAGTCGTCGAATCAACGTAGGAGGATTTCATATGATTAATTTCTTGCATAGGTTGTTGCAGTTAAAGTACCCAGCTCATTTTGCTGCGATCACTCCAAGCAGAGCTGAGGTAAGGGTCTTCAAATACAACTATATTCGTGTTCTCAAATAAACAATTATATTGTTAGTGTCATTAAGTTAAGGAAACTTAGGTGGGCAGGTCAAGTAGCCAGAGTGGAAGAAAGTACAACCGCTTTCAAAATTTTAACCGGAAATCCAATCGGAAAAGACCATTAGGAAGACCTAGGTGGAGATGAGAGAACAATATTAAGGATGGATCTCGGAGAAATAGGAATGCAAAATAGAAACTGGATCCAGTTGGTTAAGAACAGAAATCAATGGAAAGATATTGTGAATGCGGCATTGAATCTCCGGGTTCCATAGGTCATAGAGTTAGTTTAGTAGTTTTTGGTAGAGCATGCGTCTGGAAGCTAAAAATTTCCTTGCCAGTCTAGTGATCAGTTTTTCTTATGTGGGATATATATAGCTTTTTATAACATTTGAAAAATATTGCGATTTTTTATGGAATGTATTTCCTTTTAAATGATAACTTGTCTAAATAATGTAGAATTTTTTCATTATTATTAATTTTTACATTCAGTATAATTGTTTTGCTCTGTTAGGAAATACTTCATGACCATACGTACATGACTGTGCACTACATGGACGAACTGAAGAAATGGGCCGATCAAGATTACTATGATCAGAATGTGCATAAAATTCAGTTGCCGTACGTTGCAGCGTCTACACCAGTTTTAACTGCTGAACAACAAAAGGAACGTCGAAAGGAGCTGGCCAAACGATTGGTTGAAATTAACGCCCGGAAAAGGGAAGAACGGGTCAGTTTTTAATAAATATGTATATATGTATACTAATAGTTAGTAATTAAATGATAATTAAAGGTAGAAATTGTATATTAAATTTCTAAATACGTGTTATTAATCCTGACATATAGGGAGTTCATATAGTTCTGCAGGAAACTACAACTTTGTAGTTTGGAAACTAGCAAATTTATTAACACAAAATTTTATGTGTACTAACAGTGTAAAGTTTTTTCGTGCTTGTTAAGGTTCATTGCCATTCATATTCAAACACTGTTGCAATCTTTTTCTAAAACTGAGAATTGCGTGTTGACAGTGCTCATCCGGAATATTCAGAATTACATCACTTCCTTGTCCTTCAGAACGTTAAGATTAGCTGATATCTGTGCATACACGTGAGTTTGCAGGCCAAGATGTGGATCCTCTTCGGCCAATCCATCTCTCGCAAAATTGTTCGTTAAGGAACTGCTGAACCTCAAGGGTAAAGTGTGACGGTGTCTCATCTTGTTGCACGTGGACCTTATTGATGATGCTAAACCTCTCAAGTTCTGACACGAGGAATGTCTTAGCAAGTTCAGATAATTCCCTGCGATTTACCGTGTCTTCCTTGAAGGAAAATGGACTAATAATGTGGTCCATTGAAATTGCGCACCATATATTGGCTTTGGAATTGCTTTGCCTATGCACCTCAAACTATGGATTTTTAACCCCTCAAATTCGGCAGATGTGCCTGTTCATTTTTCCTGAAACATAAAACGCGAGCCCCATCTGAAAACAGAATCCGAGACAGCTCACTATTATCTTGTAAACGGGTAAGCATTGATTCACAAAATTCCATTTTTTATGACAGTCTTCGTCTGTCAGGTCGTATATAAATTTTAACTTGAGGGACGGGCCTTCACCTTCTTGCGTACGATGTTGTGTAACGTTGATTTTGGCATTCCAAGTTCCAAAGATATTCGTGTAAGTAGTTTCATTGATTTCCGCTCCACGCTCGATACTAATCTCTCTGAGGGAGGTTTGCCATACGTTATTTGGAGCTTGATCTGCATAGGAACGCAAAATTTTTACTCCGAATCATTGTGCCTTTTCGAGTACGATTGCAATTTTGAGTCACGTGATCATCAGTTCAAGCATTATTGAGTAATGTGGCCAGAACAAAACTTTCCTTCAGGACTTGATGTACTCTCTGTGTAGTGAGCAGTTTTAATTTAATTTGTAAAGGTAAAGCAGTGGAAGGAAACAGAAATCTCGAGAATACTCCTGAACACGACTTTATCCACTATGAATTCTCATAGTCTGGGATTGAATTAGGCACCAGAAATTAAGTTTTCTACTACTAGGTTACTGAGCTTACTCCATGAACTTCTCAGTACTACTTCTTCCCATAGATAATGTGTACACACAGAAAGACATAATTTCAAAGAGAGAATGTAATGAAATATTCCAGTTTTTCGTACTCTTAATCACAGGATAAGGGAACTGATCACTCAACCTTTTGCCCTACTCTCCTAGCTAAGTTGGGTAATTTTGTTACAATGTGACCATGTTATAAATTGTCCATACTTCATTGTCATGAAATTAAAAGTTAAAATTCGCTTTAAAAAAATGAAATACAGGAATTTTGGTTGTAATTCTTTAAAGTTATTGTAACAATTTCGTTTCTCTAACGCAATTGTCTCCTACCCTGTGTAGCTGGCTGAAGATGAGGAGCAGTTAAACCAGCTATTAGGAGTACAAGAATTGTTCGAGGATGGAGATGATGATGAATTTCAGGTAAGAGCTCAAATTCTTTTTTATTTTGAATTATGTGAAAGCTTTAATATTAATTGTAAAAGCTTTAATATTTTTGAGGGTAAATAGAACGAAAGCGTTCTCCAAATTATGAAATGTTAAAAAATATAAGACATTTATAAAGTTCTCACGATTAGAAAACTATAGACTGAGATGATGATATCACATGCCCTACGTTGGATTAGTGATTTTTTTTTTTCGTTTGGAATGAAATACATCATATATGTGAAACATAACCATTTTCAGTTTTCATTTTTTTCAATGCTTTTTTTTTTTTTTTTTTTTGATTGTTTGTTTGCAATGCTGTGATTATTACTGTAGTTCATTATCTTGACGAACACATAGTTTCATTTAGAAGAAAAACATAGTTAAAGCTACATAGAAGTGACGTGCCTCTTTTTCAATTTACTGGGTGATCAAAAAGTCACTGTTCACCTAATGTAATTACATGGCATGGCGTCTCGGCAATCAGTTCTTAAAAGTTGTCCGGTGTATATTTGTCTGTGTACAGAACTAATTAAAGCCTACTAGTTACAATTGATTGAGTTTACAGTGACGTTTGATCACTGTGCATTACTGTATTTTTTGTTAATTTTATTTAACGTCCATTGTAATGAAAGTACTGTACGGTAATATGATTTGAAAGAAAATATTGAAAGTTGAACAAACCTAAATGCCTGCTAACCCTATGGTACCTGTACGTTCAACCTCACAGGAGATAGACTCACGAGTAGTGATGTAAAATACCTGGGCAAGTAAATACTCGGGTATTTACTCAAAATTGATATTTTTAGTTGATATTTAGGTTTAAATTATCAATATTTGGATTTTATCCTTATCGACGAAAAACAATCTTTATTTGTATCATCTCCAATAGGACCACTAAATAGTAACCGAACAACTTTTTCGCTAGTAGTTAAAGATTGAAGTTGATATATCAGGTAACGCAATATTGATTGCCTAGTTATCCGCATTCACAATCTTTCTTTTTATCGCAAACTTTTCATTTTCTCTATTATCTCTAGTGGAAAGGAACTGGCAATTCTACCTCAATGGGTTCTTGGATAAGTATGCACCTAACGGCTTTTAACTACCTACTCGCGAAGATTCCAGCAGGAAAAAAACAACTTCGGTTAGTTGCTTGGAGTCGAGTATCCAAACTAAATGTAGTGCGTTCAAAGTAGTGCAAAGGCTCTCTCATTGGGAATAGAACAGTGGATCAAAAGGGGACGCGTTGCAACTAGACCGGCGAAGAGACTACAAACACATACATATAAGACTAGGTATTTGCCTGACTTACATCACTACTTATGAGATCTTCCTTCAGCCTCCTGAGGTTCTTATGATTATCGCTAATTTGTGAGCTTATGTGTCTTCGGCGCGGGGATCCGGGTACAATTTCCGGCGGGAGCTCGTGAGATTCGATCCCACCGTTAAGCTTAGGTTCACGTCTCATAGAACCTCGATGCTAAAAAAGGGGCGCTAAACCCCAGTTCAACCAATTATGATTGTTCAGAAAGGGTCTGACCTAAAAGTGGTCGTGAGATATAACAAAAGAGGGTATTACTACAATCCACCTAAGAATATATGGTTTTTTTTTTTTTTTTTTTTTTTTTTTTTAAACCAAATGCTGAAGAATGTGATAGGAGAATTAAGTACAAATTATTGTATAGAGAAAGTAGTGTCACAATCATAAAAGCTCTGTATATGTATATGTATTTTTTAAATTGATTAGCACTAATACAATAGATTCAATATCATACAATTTAGGATTGACTATTTTCGTCTATGGATGATTTTCGGTTAAACATAAAGCTGAATTTGAAAAGGGGATCATGGTGTTTGTTTTCTTTCTTAAAAATTGTGTCGCATGTAACTTGTTTTGGACTTTTCTTGTTTAACTTCAAAATAAAGATTCTAAGTTGTTTTAGTAATTCTGGCAAATCGACCTTTCTCCATTCTATGGTGTTAATTTGAGTATACAATATTTTTTTTTTCGTAACGGCATCCATCTCTCTTTAGTAATCAGTTCCTATGTATAGATGTCTCAAGGCAATACAAAACGATAATAATAATATAGTATTAAGTGAAAACAAATAAGTCAAATAAGTACGCATATCTCACAGTACATTATAATTTATTGCAGAAAGCTCTAAAGTCATACGAGATTTCTGACATTTATGAACTTCAGAAGACCATCACACAACTTCAGAATCGAATTGAAAAAACAAGACAAAAAATTGTAGCTGCAAATGCCGCTGAAGATGTAGAGGTACGTATACTAGTAGGTGAAATTATCTGTATAAACATTTATTTTGTCTATTTTGTTGGATAAAACATGAACTTTTGATAATCAAGTGTCGAATTCTCACAGTTAAATTTTTACTTGAATGGTAATTGTGCTGCTATTCGTACCCAGAGTTGAGTGATTTAAACCAGTTATTTCATATGCAGGGTAATTCAAAAATGGAAATTTTGAAAATTAAATAATTTCATGAAAACATATTTTAAAATTATTTATCTCATTTAATAGTAAAAATAATGCCATTTTAGAATACATACAGTACAATTTATTTTTTTAAGATTATATCTTGCAGATTAGCTCCTTCTCCACGCAAACATTCCTGCAGTCTCTTCGTTACATTGTTTAGTTCTCACACTTGGCCTGGGGATTTCTCTTTCATTGCCGAACCAGTTTACTCGAAATTGCGTATCCATGTTTTAATTGCATGTGCTGATGGAACACGATCGTGGCGTCCTAAATTAAAATGACGACGGAATCCTGTACATGCCCACACTGTCATTGTTCTTGTAAAACGCTTTGATCGCGAAAGCACGGTGCGCATCACTTCAAGCATTCATCATAACTAAAAGGCAAGGTGTCGTTGACAGGCTGGCGTATGTTATTCAGTGTTACCAAACGCCCACTGTTGCCAACACAACTTTCGAAATTTCCCTTTCTTTGAATCACCACATATACAAGGTCTGTATGATAAGTAATGAGACTCGCCGCGCCGCGGCGCGCGTGTCGCTGGAGCGGGTTTGTCGGTGATGGAGGATGTAGGGGGGGGTCCGAGCAAAGCAACGCACCGCGCGTCAGTTGGCTCCGAGCCTTAGTGGAGCGCGGACAAGCCTTGGACAAAGCCCTTGTGAACATTCTTGTCACGGCGGAAAATCAACAAACATGGAGGGTTCCATCGAACAGCGTTATGCGATCAAATTTTGCGTTCGCCTGGGGAAAACGGCTACTCAGACGCTTTCTCTCATCACGGAGGCCTACAAAGAGGAAGCCCTATCCAAAGCCCAGGTGTTTCGTTGGCACAGTGCGTTCCGGAACGGCCGGGAAAGCGTTGAGGATCTGGAGAGGGCTGGACGCCCGACAACAGTGACTACGGACGAAACTGTGGCAAAAGTGAGGGATCTCCTGAACTCAGACCGTCGATTATCGTTGAGATTGATTGCTGATGAACTCGATATGAACCACACAACAGTGCACAAGATTGTGACGGAACAATTGGGAATGAGAAAAATCTGTGCGAAACTGGTGCCGCGAGTGTTGACTGACGAACAAAAGCAACGACGTGTTGATTGTTGTCAGGAACTGTTGAACCTCATGAACAGTGACCCTAACTTTGAAGATGACGTCATAACAGGTGACGAGTCGTGGGTGTTCCAGTACGACCCTGAAACGAAACGTCAAAGCGCGGAGTGGCACACTCCTGCGTCCCCGCGCCCCAAGAAGGCCAGAATGTCGAAGTCAAAGGTGAAAACAATGTTGATTGTTTTTTTTGACAATGTGGGGGTGGTCCACAAGGAGTTTGTACCCCAAGGACAAGCCGTCAACGCCGCCTTCTACAAACAAGTCCTTGAGAGACTGCACAGGAGCGTCAAGCGGAAAAGACCGGCGATCGCTAGCCGGTGGAAGTTGCATCACGACAATGCCCCTGCCCACACCGCCTTCTTAGTGACCTCCTTTTTGACCCGGATTGGGGTGGAAGTCCTTTCACAACCACCCTACAGCCCAGATGTGAGCCCGGCCGACTTCTTCCTCTTCCCGAAGCTGAAGCCACGCTTGAAAGGAACCCGTTTTGCAGACGTCACAGCCATCCAAGCAGCCGTGACCACATTTCTAAAGGACATGCCGGCTGCTGACTTCCAGGGGGCGTTTGCAGCGTGGAAACATCGATTGCAGAAGTGCATCGACGCAAGAGGAGAGTACTTCGAAAGCTTTTAAGTCCCTGTACAGATCAGATCAATAAAACAATGTTTCCAGACCTGGTCTCATTACTTATCATACAAACCCTGTATATTTCATTTATTCTTTTTTGGACAGCTTTTGTGTAGTGCGCCCAATGTTATGAGAATGCGACAAGACATAGAACAGGCAGATGAGAGAGAGATGTTACTATATATATATATATATGTTCAGCTTATGTTTAAACTTACTTACTTACTAATAATATGTAGTCATTGTATCCTAATATAAAGGAATTAACGACTAGTAATTGATTTAGCTATACAGAAGAAGCTCTCCAGTCTAGCACTAAAACGAAAAGCTGAATATATCACGTCTTCGTAAGCCTATAGCTAACTGTACTTGAACCAGTGCAGAAGAATTGTATTATAGAAGAGTTAATAAGAATTTGGAAAAATCTTGAACTTCATAGGATGTCAAAGAGACAAGCTGGTGCTTTCCAAATTGAGAAATCCTTACGATATGACTCTTTCTGAATCTTGTTTTTAGATATTGTTAAATCCAAAAGATAAACTTGCAAGACTGTTTGCAATGTAGTAACGTTATTTACTTTATTATTATTATTATTATTATTATTATTATTATTATTATTTATTGCCATAAGCAATGAAAGATTAGTATTTTTTATTACTTATTACATAGGTTGGATAAAAAGTAGTGGCAATACTTCTCACGTCACAGTGCTGTGTATCAGCACTACAAGAGTTCCGTAGCTTATAAGTGAATGTAAGGCGATGAAATGTTGCGAGTGGTAATCACTGTGTGTTGTAGTTAAAAGCAGCAATGACGTAAAATAGAGGACGAAACTGCAAGCGCCATAACAATATGTTTCGAAAAGACGAAAATGTTTGGGGATCAAGATTAAAGTGGCACTCAGTACGCAACAATGTTTTCAAGGACTTCGTGACGTTCATTTCGCCAAAATGAAGGAATCACTTCGCGGGAAGCACTGGGACACAACAGAAGCTATCATCCTGGCCCTATGGCGGTCCCTGTGAAACATAGATTGATGCGCTGACTGTGTACGATGCTTTCCATGCGTGTGGCAGAAGGTAATAGAGATGGGAGGGGATTACATTGAAAGAATTTAACAGGTGTTTTCTGTGCATAAAGCCAGATATGAATTATAACAAGGTTGCCATTACTTTTTTACCCAGCCTTTGTATTTGATTAATCTCTAAAGCATAGCGCGCATGATGGCAAATTCAAAATTCTGTATTAGTAAATTTGCATTGCTTTAATGTTATCTTGTTCAATCTTTGTTTTCTTTGTGTACAAAACATAACTTATTTCTTTATTTAAGGAACCGAAACCCAAGACATTACGAGAAAGTTTGGATCCCAAAGAACGAGCTGACTTTGACACATGGCTTGCAGGCATTAAAAGTAAAAGGTTGGTTTAAATGTGAATTTAGACAAAAGAGAAAAGTACGTCTCAGTTTTCATTTTTGCTTCGCAAATGTTATGAAAGTTGGTAAGAATATATAAAAGTAAAATGGTTATAAACAAAACACTTTTTTTTTTTTTTTTTTTTTTTTTTTTTGTAAAAAAAAATAGTTTGAGCTTTCGGTTCACTTTAAATGTTTGATGAACTTGTGGTGGTGGTGAGGGATAGATATTTCAGAATCAAATTGACAACTTTTCAAGTGTTCTCATGGTTTTGTTTTTTTCGGTATGCTATAATTCATTTACTTACTTGTTTAATTTATTTATTTTAATTTATTCATAGAATATTCTTGGTAAAGGAACAAACTAAAGTAATTCAAAATTAATGGCAAACGAATGCTCGATTCGATTTGCAGATGGTATTAGCATTAATAGTGATTCGGAAGAACTGGGTGAAATGTTAAGAATTTGAAGTAAAACATCACTAAAACTGGAACAAAAAATAGACATGAAAAAGAAAAAAAAAATTGTTGTAGAATAATTAAGAGATGAAAAAGAACCAAACATATATCAGGTGTTCTACAAATAGTGCGCACGGACTTCAGAGCACTATTCTACAAGTCAAAATAAAGCAAAAAAAACTTTCCGACCCTCGCCTATAGACACGAATTGCATTATGTGGCAATGTGGTAGATAAAGAACCATAGAGTAGGTTACAAATCCATCAAGTACTGTAGTTCCATCGATTCTTTCCAGATAGCAGTTACACGTTGAAGTCGATACACGTTGACGCTGGCACCACTTAGTAGCGTAAGAGTCGATGTAACGGATGGATTCGTAGAGCAATGCTAATGGTTCTAAGTTAATACGCGACGTTGCCACATAATGATACTTTTGATTCCCTATAGCAGCTGAAGAAGGCCCCATAAGGTATACCAGTTTGCTTTATTTTGACCTGAAGGATAGCACTCTGTTGTCCGTGGGCGGCATTTTTAGAACACGTGATATAAATATAAGAAGTAAGTTAGAAGAAATAAAACAGTTCTACTACTTTGATAGTGTGAAACAAAATAAATGCTTCGCAGAAATAATAAGAATACCGTTAGCAAAGCAAGAATTTTCAAAAGTAACAGAATCATCCAACTTAAAAATTACGATAGTCGGTTGGTTGGAGTTTAGTGTCTCTTCTGAGCGTCGAAGCTATTATGAGTCGTGAACCTACAGTTTAAGATGGAGTCCGAACCACCGTATTGCTTGCAAATTTCAAGACTCTCCCACGGGAAATCGAATCTAGAACCCCGTACATCCAAAGCGCACGCGCTAGCCACTAGACCAGCGGGAAGAGCAAGAATTAGCGCCTGTGTTCGCTATTTCATTACTACATTAATTATATCATTACTAACCTTACAATGCGGTATAATATATTTCTTTAGTAGAGGCCAAGAAAGGGACAGTTCTCTGGTGCGATAAATTTCTGCAGGTGAAATGTATCAAAAATATCTGTGAGAACTTTGTTCATATTTCAATAGCAATTCTACAGTATGTGTTGATTTGTGATTCCATTTAAGTGGCAGCGGAACTTTTTTTTTTTTTTTCAATCTCATTATGAAAGATACAGTTGAAATTACATGAGAGAGGGGGATAAATGGTATAAAATTGGATAACTGTTATGTCAAGACAAAGGCTTTGTTAGTTGAGGACTACAATGCATGGAAGTAAATGATCTGCTAGTGATTGCAGATTACTTATCATAATTATTGTGTTGAATTGTGTGTAATGTAAAATAGACTTGACGTTGTCGATTATTACCAAAGTTAAATCGTCAAAGGTGTCAAATGGTAATGTCTTTGATACATCAAATGTCTCACCTTTAATGTTCCTCATCAATTTTTCTGTCGATGTTTCGAGTGAGATCCTCAGTCACTTTTACACACAGTCACTCAGTCTTGTTCAGGGACATTGCAGTTGAATGAATTAAGGTATTCCAATGTGTTCCATACGCTCGATAAGTAATATTTATCATAGATTATGTACATTAATTTTGCCACTGGAGAGTATATTTGTATGAAGGTATTTGTAACATTTGTGTTGGGTCGCGGTGGCTCAGTTGTAGAGCGTTCACCTCTGATGCGTGGGGTCCCTGGTTGGATCCCAGCTCGCGCCAAAATGGGCTTGTGGTGGACAAAGCATATGCGTGGGTTTTCTCGAGGTTCTCCCATTTCCTCCCACTTCATTTATTCTCATCATCACTGTCTCCTTTAGCTTACACGGGATAACGGACGTAAAACTGAAAGATTTCATTTATAAAGTGTGTACTCGGTAAAACGGTAAAAATGGCATTCATGGCCGTAGACGTGTGAGCAACGATTTGTCGATTTCATTAGTACGAATCCTTTAATGAATTTTATATTCCAAAGGTATCATACTATCCGGTGACATTTTTCCATTGTGGAAACAAGTAAAACTGAGCTATCTTCGTATTGACTATGAATGTATTTCTTTACTTTAGAAAAAATACGTAATGGGTTAATGGAACATTGTTCTGAGTTTCCTTCATCCTACGTATGTGTTGCTTTCTCTAAGCTATCGCTTAGATCTGAAAAAATATAACAGTGAGTGCAATAAAAAATTGTCATTATGCTGAACAATATGCTCTGGTAAGCTTTGGAGCGTGTTCATATATGTCTGTTTCTCATCCCTGAGTTTGAATGCAAATAAAGAGAAAGCAACCACGGATGTTGGACGAAGAAAACTCAGAACAATGTTTCATTAACCATTCAAGTGCTGTCGCTAAAGTAAGAAGTACATTCATATTTAATAAGAAGGTAGTTCAGTTTAAATTGTTCATACAGTACAAAAATATCATTGATAATATGATTCTTCAGACTGTAAAATTCCTTACAGGATTCGTACTGATAAAAGCGATAAGTCATCGCTGAAACGTCTGCGGTCAAGATTCTCATTTCTACCGTTCCGGTGCTTTGGTCAATACGAACTTAATTATTCGACATGCATCCTGTCAGCTGATTTAAGTAATGTGTATGTATTTGTAGGCAGGAAATCTTAGACCGTCGGAGTGCTCGTCGACAGCGACGACAAGATATGGCCAAAAGACGTACAGCTGCTGCCCAAGAGAGAATGAGATTGATCAGTCAGTTAGCAAGGAAAGAGAAACGGGATGACAACTTTGGACTTCGAGATGAAGATTGGGATGTATACAAAGCTATAAGCAAGGTATTCGAATATTCCCACTTGTTAAGAATAAGACAGGATCTCTGAAATAATTTCAAGCTTTCTGCTGCGTAATACTCACAAAGCACATTCTAGTAGAATTTGAGCACTTTTTATATACAGGAAAACTTCTTAGGTGGACAACTTTTTTTCTTTTCTGTTATCATGGAAAGTAACCAGTTTCTTGAGTAATAGTAGTATAATGGCCATATTAAGTAAGTGACCAAGTTATAGATGTGGCTAACGATTTTTAATTACTAATGGTAGCTACAGGATACATATTGAATACTTAGATATAGATCTTACCTTGTATCCAGTATAATTAAAAGCTTATTAAACTGTTTCAGTGCTCGCTTGTGCCTTTATCAATGACTTCTATTCGTTGCTAAACTCGGAAAATATGAATAGGTTTCTGCCTTCCTGTTGAAGGGCGGTGAAACCATCACCAAACGACAAAGCGTGGGGTGGCCACACCTCATTAAAAATGTCAGACGTCGTAGACTGTCGAGGTTGGTGAAACACTAGGCGCAAACTGTGGCATAATCAATAACAGACTAACAATGGATAAAGCACGAGTGTGTCTCAGCACACGTTTCACCGTATATTGTTAGCTATGGGCTTCCGCAATCGATGTCCCATAGGTGTAACAGTGTTAACCGCACGACATCTTCGATTACGACTGCAATGAGCACATGTTCATCGTTATTGGATCTCCGAACAATAGGACAACGTTACATTGTTCGATGAATCATAATATTACTTTCGTCTCATTGGTGGCTGGATCAGAATCCGTCGTCTTTCAGGAAACAGCTGCTCGAGATGTGCATAGTAGGAGGACGACAGGCCGGTAGTGGCTTTATTATGATTTGAGAACCTTCACATGCTCATCTGTAGGCCCAGTAATGCGTGTGGAGGGCTCTTAGCTATCGGCAGGTCTTTGCTGAGCGTATAGGCCCATTCATGTCGGCCATATTTCTAGCTGGGAATGGCATCTTTCAGCAAGATAGCGCTCCTTGTCACGGGGCCAACGGTGTTCTCCAGTGGTTCGAGGAGCAGTGGTGAATTCCAAATGCTGCAGTTGCACTAAACTCACCCAATTTTAACCCAATTGAACACTTGGGTTTCATTGAACGTCGGATCCGAGCTTATCCGCTCTTTCTGCGCAATTTACAGGAATTAAGTGACTTGTGTGTGCATATGTGGTGCACCATGCCTCCAACCACTTACCAAGGCCTCATTGCTTCCATACCAAACTGCAGTGCTGCTGTCTTAAGAGCCAAAGGTGGACATACCAGATATTAGGAAGGCTGTCATCATGGTTTGGCTGATAAGTGTATATTCTTCCCGTCCTTTAAAAAAAGGTGGAAAAAATTCTTGATAACGTTAAATCTTTTGTCTTTGTTGGGGTCAAGTGGAAAATGATGGATGTATAAACTCAAAATCCGCGTAAACTTATTTATAGTTGACATAAATTTGTCTTTATGTTCTTAGTTTAGAAACGAGAACAAGTTATTAAAAAAATACAAGTGAACATCGAAACAGTTTGATAGAATTTTAAGTTTATCGGATACAAGGTAAGATCTTTTACAAATGAGTTATCTACTGACTTCTCTGCTAGAAAAATTCAATCTAATAAATGTATATTTGACGTATTGCCAACATCGTCATCCATCGTGCTTAGTTGGAAATTGAGAAGGGTGGAACAACTAATAAAAGTGTATTAAAAAATAACTAGATATCAAGAGGTCAGTTTTGTAACTTTTAGAACTCCTGTCCCAAAAATGCATAATGTTCTCATTAAGTGAGTCAATCTTCGTGTGACTGACTTATCTGTTGAAAACGGCTATTGGATAAGTGATTGGAACAATTCAAGATAAAAACTCTTTTAGACGCAGTTAAACCAAGAATGCTATGCTTATTATTTTTAAATTTTATTACAAAATGCATAAATTATTTTCTTTATTAATAAATATTAACGCAATGTAGTTATAAACGGTTATGTCCTTGAGTAATAGTACTTGAAAAGCTATCCCATACACTTAGCATTAGCAGGTTGAACACATCTGTCTTAGATTCCAAGTAACTATTGTTACATCATCTCACTGGTTGCTACATGTGAAATTATAATTTACTGCTAATAATCACAGTAGAATGTTTTAATATATGTCTCAAGATCAAGCATTCTGAAATCTCAGTAATTACAGAAGACAATCCAAAATTGGGCTGAATTCTCTTGCTAAACTCATTTCTATTTCAAGTTCATTTACCTTGTTGAATCGGCTTTACCGTGTATGGAAAAGAAAAATTAATACAAGTCTTAAATAATTTAACAAATTTATAAAATAAATAACACTAATTAATACTACTTTTCTGCAGAATTTACTTGTTTCTGTTTTGCAGGAATGTGGCGATTCTGACAGCGAAGAAGAACAAGAGCAATTAGGAGAACTAGAGGATGTATTACGACGACATGACCCAGAATTTGCTCGTGAGCTCGAACCATCCAACGATTCACAAAATGGATTCTCTGATCCGGCTGAAACTCACCAACTTCACGTAGCAGCAGAAAGGATACGAGTTCCCGAAGTGTTGTTCCAGCCTTCAATGGTAGGACTTGATCAAGCAGGAATAGCAGAGACTATAGAGTATCTTCTGAAACAGTATCCACCTCAAATTCAAGATCTGTTGGTGTCTAATGTGTTTTTGACTGGGGGTTGCTCTCGGTTTCCGGGGTTCGTTTCTAGAATGGAGAAAGAACTGTTAGAAATGCGACCTTTCAAATCTAAGTTTCGTGTAAGTATTGCGCGTAATCCTTCCCTCGATGCGTGGTACGGTGCTAGAGACTTGGCTGCTCAGCCAGAGAGCAGAGAATTGATGATAACTAGGGAAGAATATGACGAAGCTGGAGGGGAGTATCTGAAGGAACATCGGGCGTCGAATATGTATTATCCGTCTCCAGCACCTCTCGTTATATTCAATCAAAGTGCAGATGGCAGTAACAAAGAATCAGCTGCGGACGTTGTGCAGACGGCGGGAGAAGAAGTTGAAATAGAAGCATTTTAGTGTCAAAATAAAGCAATTTCTCTCAATTTTCTGTGTGTAAGTGTATTATTTATTTACATAATAGTGTATGTGTGAATATTTTCAACAATTGAGGGCTATTAATCTATACTGTGAATCCTCATTTACGTAAGTGACCACGAATGAAAGCCGTTGACTTTCGCTGTCATGTGACCTTCAAAAAAGAAAGAGGAAAAAAAGTATGGACAAGGAAAGGCGATTTATCAATGTTACAGAAGCGTTAATATGGAGTTTCTCTTCTTTGGTTGGAACAAAGAATCTCAACCTGAGTATGAGATAAGAAGAAGTAAAAAAATACACTGCAACGCTTCATCAGATAGGAGAGGAAAGAAAAAGGAAAAAAAGAAAAGTAAAAAAAAGAGTGGTAACTGAGAGGTGTCCAGTGTGGCACCATATTCATATCTTAACTAGCTTCACGTCTTATTTACCACTCGTCTTTGTTTTTTTCTCTCCTATCTGATAAAAGTACTTACAGTGCGGTATATTTTGTGATGTGTAATAGTGTGTAATAATTTGTTATTTTCTGGTAAATTCTTTCTTATAAATACTTTCATGTTTCGTAAAGAACACTTACTTTTAATATACACCTCATGTTCTTCGAGTACATATACTTATAAACAATCATCTGAAATATTTGAAAGACTAATCGCTCTTCTTTTTCTGGCAGCAATTGTTACACATTTTATTCATTGAAAACATCCTTAGTAGTGTGTATTTTCTATCAGATTTAAGTAAAAACTTATAATTTGAAAGAAAATTAGCGTAAAGAAATCTATAGAATAGGCTTGTAAGTTGAACGGTTGCAAGTAGCCAGATCATAAACACAAATACTTTTAGGTGCACCTAAATATATATAGCAGCATTCTACACACCGAAAATGTTCTATTACACAAAATTCATTGGTTAAAGTAGCTTGTGGTATCGTTAACAACATCCAAATCGTGGAATCGTTATTAACATCATACTTGCTAAATCATAACTTAACATAACACAGAGAAAGGAAATTTGGACAAGGAATGGGAGGCTATGATTACCACTTACATTAATAAAAAACATGGCTTATTATATTTTGCATTTATTTCTGATTAAAATGCACACATTTCATTATAATAAAAATACTTCACGTACTAACAAAATTTACTAAATAAGAAAACTCTTGTAATTTGGCAACTATGATATATCTTAAATAAGCGCAGAAAATAGCAATGGCAGGATGAAAATTTACTGCATGGTATGGTTCGTGATAATTTGAATGTAGAGGGGACACGTCAAAGATATTACAACGGAAAGTTTATTCTTTAGATTCCCTTACGTTAATATTCTTTTAAGTGTATGGATTTTTATGATACATTGCTGATTAATTGAGCATAAACTTCTAAGGATGTTTAGTTAATAAAATATGTATAAGAAGAAATAGAAACGTAAAATTAGCCATCTGTTGCTGCCGGAAGAAGCCCGATTAATCATTGAAACATGACAGATGATTATTCACAAATACACAGAACATGGGAATGTGAAGGAAACATTATATATTAATGAAGGGAGGAAACAACAGATTTAAATTTATTTTTACACATCAGGTGCGAATTCAATAACACACAAAGAGTGAAAAAGTGAAATGACTGGATCGGGACTCTAACCCGGGATCTCCAGCGTATCGTGTATAGTTGTTAACGCATCAGCACGGTATGCCGAGATCCCAGGTTCGAATCTTGGTCCAGCCATTCATTTTCATTCTTTGTATGTTATTGAATTCGCGCCTACAGATCATCTGGAGTATAAAAATAAATTTAAATCGGTTGTTTCTTCCTTTCATTAATATATATGAAATTATAACTATCAAAAGATATTCTCAATATATGGACACTGGATTGTCCAAGCACAGCAGCTTACGCTGGGGTACAAACCATACGCACGACCTGAGTGGAGATCACCGACTTCAGGAGTGAGAGAGTGTGTGGCTGTTTTCGGAAGCGGACTGAGTAGCGTCTCGGTTCAGTCATTCACTTTTTCAGTCTGTGTGTTATTGCTAAAAAGACCTATTTATGTTCTTGAGAAACCTTAAAAGATTTGCTGAGATGGAATGAGAGCAACACGAACAGGTAGGCTGGAAGTAGTTATGTTTTTGAGAGAAGCAGGTAGTGGAATGCCAATGTTGCCTGAGCTTGCTGCGAGTGTATGTGTGATATTGCCGGAGAATACTGCAGAATTACCATGTACTTGGAAAACTCAGGAAATATAATTTTGGTATAGGAATTTTGCTGACAGTAGTCCAAACTAGAACCAAGAATGTTATAAAATAGAGGATCTGCCCATATGTATCTTCACCCTATTAACTCAATGAATCCCCCCCCCAAAAAAAAAAAACGACCATCGGCACGTCTGATTGGCGGCTCTCGTTTCAGTCATGAATATTGGCTCAAAACATTGCGATCTTAGTGGGTGGAGTGGGGTGGCGAAACTGTGATATTTGGCTTCACGATTTTGTTGTATAGGCAGGTCCTCTATTTTATAACATCCTTACTAGTAGCAGTGTCACACGTACATCGCGTAAAGGAATTTGGTTTGTATAACATAATATTTTCTCCATATTGAAACTGGAAGTGGTGGTAGATTTCTACCAGTTCCAGTTGTATTGCAGAGACGATTGTGAGGATGGAATGGTTTCTTACGAGCTTAATTGCAGAAAACAGCTTGCCGCTACGTATGACCTTCGTTAATCTATAGCGATCAACATTAAAACCGGAAGTAGTAGAATTCTGCTACTACCGGTTTGAATAGAGGGTTAAGTACACTCATGTCCAAAATGATTGTCGCATATCTATAATTGTCTTCTTGTAAGAATATAATTTGATACTGATTTTTCAGGGTACTTTTAATACTGATACTATGTGTATAGTCGGGAAATGTATATTTGTGGTAAATTTAATAGGAAAAGAATTATAAATACGAAAATTAGAATGAGTAAAACAAAATGTTGCTAAGTAGACAAGAAAGTTTTATTTTTGTTTTATTGTTCTTATTTATTGCTCTTTCGACACGAAATTTGCCACATACATGTCTTTACCGATTATACACATACTAACATTACAAGACATACCGGGAGAATTCGTTATCAAATTATATTCCTACAACAACATATTTATAGACATGCAACAATAATTTTGGACATGAGTATACCTATTCTTTGAACTCTAAATCGATTTTTTAAAAAAAAAAAGCTTCTCAGTATCTCTAATCGTTTTTGCCCTATGTAGATAAATATTGAAACTGGACTTCCAATCCAATAAATATCACTTCCAATTTTAATAGAGTTCAGATGGAAATGAATGTATTCTTGGTAACATTAATGATTGCAGGAGACCGCTTCTTGCTATCTATTATCTACTGTCTATCTATCCATCCTCGCGTTTTTGCTGTATAGCACGCAACTTGGGTAATGTGCTACATAGATCTAAAAAATTCAGGGAAGATCCTGATATTGTGTGGAGGATTGTTCGTAAAACTAGTTATTTTCTTTATAAATATTTACCAGCTATATCTCACTTACTTATAAATGCTATCCTGGTCATATTGCCAACCCATATTACGTATATAAATACACAATAAACGTACAAAGCAAGATACGCAGAAAACGGAAACGAATGACGACGGAATGGAGTAAGCATGCACTTGGTAATTAATATACAACTCAGTTGCATTATCTGCTAAAGTGTTTGGTAATTCCAACCCGAAAATGTTACAGCTGTGTAGTTATAGCACCACTGTTCCGTTGGATTCGCAGTCAAAAGAAAATTTGGATGACTGAGGAAGGTAAAGAGTAAACATCGCTGAATTTTGGTAAGGCATTCTGACAATTTGGGGTAACTAATCAAGTCTACTTTCAGACAGTTGCTACATAGGATTCATAATGAACAACTCGAAGTTTGGAACATCTTACCTTATATCTAGGAAGTTAAAACTTTTATCAACGGTCTTGATATTCGCTGACTTCTTTATTTGTTTGCCAGAGCATTGATGAAATCTGAAAAGGGAATCCATACCAACTTTATACTCTACAGGTTTTATGAGTTCAAATTCATCCCTCTTCAACAGGCAGACAGTGGCTCAATTAATTTTTTTTTTTTTTTTTAACATACAAGAAGAATATATACCTTAGACTTCAAATAGCCTATCAACTTAGTAACGTGATTATTCAAGCCAATTCATCTATCATAGTTTAAGAAGTGAGGATTTTATTTACTTTTTCTCTCATAAGTGTTCCGCAGGAAGCCAAGAGCCTATCCATACGCTAGCAGTGAATGGAAGTCTAGATGAAGATGTCTACGAATATCGAAATCGTTTGATGGAATTTTTAACTGGACACAAAGAAAGATCTTTTATATTTCAATCATTTTCAGATATCTTACCTACTGATATAATTTCCATTAGCTGTATTTAAGAGCAGTAAATTTTCTTTCCATTGTCAAAATTAATTTTGCTCTTGTCGATTAGAAGACTATTTATTCTTGAGGCTAGTATTATAAGTGGAAAATTGTGTAACATTTTGTAAAGATATATTGAAGCGAAGGTTTATTGATAGAGCAGTCATTCATGAAAGAAAATGACAGCTTTAGAGGTCCCGTAATTTTGGCTTGATTATAGCCCTCAATATAATACGGGTTTTCTAGGATTTTGAGAATTTAGGTGCATGGTCTTGTTGAGAAAATTCTAGCCGCCTGCTTTCCTTTAAGTAGCCATATTCACAAAAGGAATTGCTGTAAATCGGAACATATGTGAATCTCCTTTGGGTGTTTCTGACTTTCCTTTGAAGTCCCTGCGTAACGGTTGAGAAAACACGTGCTTTTAAAGAGATTGATGGCCTTAATTTATTCCCTAGGACTATTTGAAAGGGCTAGTTGACAAAACACCGCAGTAGCACAAATCTGACGCTGATTAAATATGTATTTTCAAGTAACTACATAACATTAACAACAATGTACAACATATATTGTCAGTAGTAATTAGATTTTGATATTTGTTAGATATTCCAGTGTAAAATAGCGTTCAGCTGTATCTGGAATTATGTTTGTAAATAAATAAAATTAAATAAAGATAATTCTATGCATAAAAATGAACATACTATTGGAATAAATATTCAGAAATTGCAACTATTTATCTACGATATTTTATAAGAAAACCCTTCACCAAGACCTGAAGTGATTTGTAAGGGTAAAGAAAACTGGTCTGAAAAATGATAAGATCACTTAAGGACATTACTTCTTTTATTTATTTTTGTTAATGTAGTAACACACTTCGACTCGAACCTGTACTGTTAACATGCGCAACTATACATAGCAATTCAAAAGAAACGACAGGAACTGGTGAACAGAAAGGACGTCGTATACTACAGTGACAATGCCAGACCGCATATACATCTTAACGGCTGGTCAGAAATGAAGAGAATTAGGTTGGAAGCTTTTAATGCATTCATAATACATCCTGGATCTGGCACCATCAGATTATCAGATTACCATCAGTCTCTGCAGAACTCCCTGAGTGGTGTTACATTAGTTCCTGTGAAAACTTCGTGTCACTTTATTTATATTTTATTTATTTTTTTTTTTTTTTAATTTTATTTTTCCTCTTTCGAGGAATTAAGATTTAAGGCACAGATCTTATCTCATCCCAGTTTGCCTATGTCCTGCTATTTTGATTAATTGTTCCTGTAATTAAGTCTTGAGTCGAAATCTTCTTGTTCAAACACTGAATTCTTCTTGTAACTAAAATCAAAATAACAAACACAAGATCAAACGTAAAGATTATGAAGGATATATATATATATAATTTTTTTTTTTTTTTGAGAAATTTTGAATTCCAGTATGCCTTGTAATCTGTCATCAAACTGTTTGAAAAATATATTATTAAACTTTTTTTTTATGTTTAAATTGTTTTGTTGTAGAAATTGCAAAAAGATATGTAAAAACTCTTGATTTATGCTTGTTAAAATAAAATTAATATTGACTGGTATTGTATGAAAATATTTAACAATTTGTTCCATAAATTTGTCTCGATTTTTGTTGAATAATTCGCATTGAAATATCAAGTGATTAATTGTTCCAATGGATTTACCACACCAGCAGGTATCTGAATCTCTACATTTAATCTGCCACAATTTTCTGGGAGTTAACGTAGTATGTAAAAGTAACCTAAGTAGTATTATAGTTTTTGATCTTGTCCAAGAATTTATGATTGTTGAGATTGGGCGCGTGTGACATTCTGTTATTTTCCAATAATTCTGTCCTGGACCTACTGGCTTAATTGACATCTGAAAAAAAAAAATGATGTAACCATTTGACCACTTCACATACTAATGCTTCGGCTCAATATTTATCATCAACAATAGTCCCACATCATCAAATTTTTGGTTTGCCGTAGTATGTGAAAGAGGTCCCGGAAGATATACCATTACATGGCATTTTCATTTTAATTTGATAAGTGGAATAGTTTTTTGTGGTCTGTGGGCACCTTAGAGCACATTATATGTATATACATCTTCATTTAAAAATGAATTATTATTTTTTAAAAAAAATTCAAAATTATATAGTATTAGTTTTGGATCAAGCTAATAATAATAGGTTTGAAGATATACGAATAAATAAATAAATAAATAAATGTTGTAACATAATTCTGGAAACTCATTTTTAACATTCAAACAGTCTCTACAGTAATCAGTGCATTAGTTTCCAGAAATTCGTGGTTGATAATTATATTGTGAAACATTATCAGAATCAAAATCATTTATTTGATCGAATTCCCAAGTGCAAATCTCTACTGAAACGTGAGCAAACTCGAGGCATTTGTGAAGCGGTTGATCACAAGTGAGAAAAAGTGGATAACCCACGACAACAATGTGCGAAAAAGCTTGCTTCAACCACGATCTTTTGCTCTGATGTAACGATTGTATTACTCGTGTGATTTTTCTCTGCATGCGGCGAAGTTGGGAACTAACTTCCTTGTTTACAAGTGGTAGGAGAAACTTGGCAGGGTCGCCAGAAGTACTAGTTTCTTGAGATTTCTTTTATGTTTTTTTTTTCGAGAAAATCAAAAGGATATGAACAGAATCAAATTTGCGTGAGAGTAGTGTGTACATATTTCAAGTTGTTTTGCAAGGAATATATAAAACTATTTTATATGGACTCAAACATTAAAATATCTAGATGGCTGCTAACTTAATTTCCACTATGCATTAACCTAATAGGCATCACCGTCATGAACTTCGGAAGAGAAGCTGAAACACACGAGATTTGTTCTTTGGTCGGCAGGAGAATAAAATAGGGAAATGATATGCATGTTGTACTCTATGAGGGAAACGGGGGTGTTTGACGGCGTAAGATCTAGCTGAGGCACAAGGCCTGTTACTTTGTAGGGGAAGACGTTCTTGCAACCCTGTAAAGGAATATAGAAAACCCACGAGCACGGTGTGTCCACCACAAAGTCCACACGGCACGAGCTGGGATCGAACCAGGGACCCCAAGCACCGGAGGTGAACGCTCTACCACTGAGCCACCGCGCCCCCTTAGACAAAGTCTAAGAACAAGATCCTGCGACCAATATTCGGACCCAAGACGGAAATACTGGAAACTTCATAACGAGGAACTGCATAATTTATACCGTTTACCGAACATTCTTAGGTCATCAAGTCTAGGAAGCTCAAGTGGGCAGGTCACATAGCCAGGATGGAAGAAAGTAGGAACACTTTCGAAGTTTTAACTGGAAGTCCAATCGAAAAACGTCAATTAGGAAGACCTAGGCGCAGATGGGATGACAATGTTAAGATGGATCTCGCAGAAATAGGAGCATAAAGTAGAAACTAGATCCAGTTGGCTAAGGACTAGAGATGCAAAAAAGCCGGCTTTTTTGAATTGATGGTTTTTTGTACATAAAAAGCCGTTTTTTTTGGGAAAAAGAATTTTGGCTTTTTTTATTTTCATGATTTTTCTATTTAAATAGCTTTCTTATAGTATACTCTAAAGTTAAATAAGATTTTATGACCTAAATGCTATATTTCGCTCTGGAATTCACCGTCATGATGGATGGAATACATGTTTTATGAATTAAAGTAAACATAAAGTAAGTAGTATTTGAGGGCAACTGTAGAAGATATTTAACTTTATTTTAACTTCTGAGTTATCGACATTTTTTTTCTACATCATTTCTTTTTAGTCATCCGTGTTTTATTTTCTAGAGATTAGTAGGCCTACTCTAGCTTCTAGCACATAAGTTAAACTTTTGTTTTTCAATATATCCGTCAGAGCGTACGTTTGTCAGTATATCTGTCAAAGCGTACTTCCACATTGTTGTTATACTGTAGCTGCGCAATGATTTAGCAATAATCTTCCGGATACAAACTTGAATACCGTTTTATGCAAATAATCAGTAGCGGATTCAGAAAAGTATTTTGGGAGGTGTTTCTCTGCTTAATGTCTGTTTTTTCTAAAATTTCCTAATTTTTATTTGGGAGTTTATGAGTACAAGCATAACTAATATTTCGTTTTGTTTGTATATTCAGCAATAACCTTCCGGATACAACCTTGAAGACCATTTTATACTGATAATCAGTGGCGGATTTAGAAAAGTATTTTGGGAGAGGTTTTTCTTATTAATGTTTAGTTTTCCTAAAAATACCTAATTTTTATTTGAGAAGAGCTTGAAGTTTATGAGTAAAGGCATAACAAATATTTCGTTTGTTTTAGAAATTCTGTAATTTCGGGGTACAAGCTTCACCCGTAAAACATCCCCACCCTAACCTCCTTCGCAAATCCGTCACTGCTGGTAATTAGTAATAACAACGATTTAAAAACGATAAGAAAGGAAGTCGGCCAGAACTCACAGTACACGCATTATCTGTACATTCACAGATACAATTAAGAAAAACTTTTGTCAAAACGGTCGAATGTGGGGTTGAATCCCGGACTTCTCGATAGAAGCGCAAAAGCTAACCACTCACTCATGGTTGTTGTGCAGTTGTGCTTAACTTAAATGTATTCTCTCTCTCTCTATGGCCTATAGAATCCGAAGGTTCAATGCCACGTTCACAAAAGCTCTCCACTGACTTCTACAAGGGATGGATAAAAAGTAATGAGACAATTGTTATAATTTACAAATGACTGTATTAGAAAGGAAGATACGTTCTACATTCCTTCAATGGAATCACCCCCCATGTCCACAACCTTCTGCCACACGTATGGAAGGCGCCGTACTCCGTCAGCACGTTGTTCTCTGGCTATGTCTCGCAGCGACCGCCCTACGGCATTGAGGATGGCCTGTCTGGTGTTGTATCGTTATCCGCGATGGTCTTGGAAAACAGGTCATAATCGCACGGACTCATATCCGGCGAATATGGTGGATGTTCCAGAATCTCCCAGTTCCAGGTACGTAAAAGGTCCGTCACGGCGGTAGCTGTGTGACAGCGTGCATTGTCGTGCAAAATGATTGGGGTCCGTGCCAAAAGATCAGGTCGCTTTCTCCGAAGTACGGGACGCAGATGGTGTTGCAAGAACGTGCAGTAATATGGCGCATTCACAGTCTGTCCTGCTGGTACAGCATGGTGCAGGATACCCCTTGGACATCATACGCCACTATCAACATCACCTTCACTCCTCCCTGACTAGGGCGCACAGTCTTTGCCGAGGGTTTTTCTATTCGTTGAATTGGCGCTTCAAACATGGTTCGTAGGATCGAACCCAGGTTTCATCAATGGTAATGATCCTGCCCAAGAAATTGTCACCCTCCCTCTGGTGGCGGTCCAGCAATTCTTGTGCCAGTGCATATCGGTACCATTTCTGCACCTCGGTAATGATATGTGGAACCCAACGTGCTGCAATTTTGCGAAAACCCAGGATGTCGTTCAAAATGTGAAGCACAGTTTTATGGCACACCCCAACCTCTGCCGATAACTCTCGCGCAGTCCACCGCCTATCCACGTCCAGCAAGGATGCAAGGAGCTGAATTGTCATGTTGTCCACTGGAGGTCGTCCAGAACGTTGGCGGTCTTCCACGTTCTGTCTGCCTTCATGAAACACTTTAACCCATCGAGTTACGGTGCGGTATGGCAACGCTGCATCACCACAGGCTTCCCGCAGTCCCTGAAAACAATCTCGTGCACTACGACCACATGCCACTTCAATTTTGATCCACGAACGCTGTTCATGTTTAGTGAACATTGTTTAGAGCGCTTCCACTCGCGATACCAATTTGACACCACTGCTCTCGTTGACTGACTGACTCAACAGCGTTCCCACTCACCTAAGTTCCTCAACTGAGATTGTCTTCTCCGGTGCTGCCACCTCGCGGTTCTCCGTCACTAGCCTGGCGCGTGCCGGCAGGGATGCCAGTACTTTTTATCCAACCTATGTATTCTTAGCCAACTGGATCGTTCTTACTTTGTATTCCTATTTCTGCGAGATCCGTTTTAATATTGACCTCCTATCTGCGCCTAAGTCTTCCTAATGGACGTTTTCCGATTGGATTTTCTGTTAAAACTTTGAAAGCGTTCCTACCTTCTTCCATTCTGGCTGTATGATCTGCCCACCTGAGCCTCCTAGACTTGATGACCGTAACGATGTTACGTAAACCGTATAAATTATGCAGTTCTTCGTTATGAAGTTTTCCTCATTCCCGTTCCTCTTGGGTCCGAATATTCGTCTCAGGATTTTATTTTCAAATACTTTCAGTCTGTGTTCTTCCCTCAAGCGACCACGTTTCACAACCATAAAACACAACAGGCATGATTATCATTTTATATATTTTAAGCTTTAAATTCCTCGACAGAATTTGCAACGACAAAATACTTTGAACTGAATAATAACAAGAATTTCCTGATTTCAGTCGACATTTAATTTCTTTGTGGATATGATTTTGGTCTGGTGATATTGATCCCAGATATTTGAAAGTATCCACTTTGTCGAAAGTATTATTTGATATTTTAACGCATCCATAATTTGCCATATCACGATTCTGGTGAACTTCCATGTATTTAGTTTTCTCTGCATTTACTTCTAAACCAATGTCGCTGCAAACGTTTAATAAGGATTCTGTATTTCTTTCTATTGTTCTCCTATCATCCCCTATTAAATTTACATCATCAGCATACACCGTAACATGGTGAATACAATTGAGCTCTAGGGCCTGGTTGCTATCTTTAATTTTCCTTATAGTGTACTCCGGAACAAAGCTGAACAATAATGGCGATAACGCATCTCCTTGTTTCAGGCCATTCTCGACGTGGAAGCTCATGGACAAGAATTTTTCTGCTCGGACTTTACTTTGGGGTTCATTTTAACACATTTTAATTGATCTAACTAGCTTTTTCGGTATTCCGAATTCTGTAAGAAATTTGTACAATGTTTCCCTCTTATCCAAGTCGTAAGCCTTTTTAAAACCAATAAACAGCTGATGTACTGGGTAATATATTCCCATTTCTTTTCGAGTAGTTATCGAATAGTAAATATCTGGTCGATAGTTGATCGATTTCCCTAAATCCACACTGATAATCTCCAATAATTTCATCTGCGTATGGACTCAATCTTGTTAATAGAATGTTAAGAGAAATGTCTCGATAATTATTACATTCAGTTTTGTCGCCTTTCTTGTGAATTGGAACAGTGATTGATTCTTTCCACTCTTCTTAAATGTATTCAACAGTGTTACCCCCCCCCCTTTTTTTTTTTAAAGAAAAAGTTTCGTAATATGTTGAGTTCCTGTCGTTAAAAATTCAGAAACCTTCAGGACTGGGTAAACCGTGATGGTGGTTATAAGTCTAGGAAACCGCACGATCAGATGAACGGTCTATTACGCACATGATCCATTACCAGAAAATTTGGTACTTTCCCGATTCTGAACAAGCTTAAGAAAGAGTCAGTGCATTATAGAATTCGGAATTTTACCGATTTTACAGATTCCAAGCACCTGATAGGCGGTAACATTATCACGTATGTGATCAATGAATGAAAAATTTGTTCGAAATATTCATACAATGTATTTGAAAGTTAAAACTTAAAAATTTCAAGAATGTACAGAAGCACCCGAAACCAAGCTCTTGTGGTGCAGCTTTTAAGATTATCATATAAATGTATTTCTCTCGTATTTTATTTATTTATTTAGTTATTTTTTTCAAAAAGAGGGTGTGTGATGAAGTAAAAATACTACATACAATTTTGCTAGTTATTTGTGTATCTTTTTTAAAACAAAGTACTTATTTTTGTGTATAAGAAGTTAAAAAATTATTATATATATATTGGTTAATCCTTTGGAATTCATAATGTAAATATGTTCAGATTTAAAAAAAAAAATCTTTTCGAAATTTGTGGTTTATTTTAGAGGTTCTATATTATTATCTACATCAACCACTAATCAAATGAGTTCTTGTGCTGTAGAGAAGCGAAACAAAGTATGCTTTATCAATTTAAAGCAAAATTTTGAAAAAGCCCAAAATTTCCCAAGCAAAAAAGCGAAGCAGAAAAAACCTACTTTTTTTTTCAAAAAAGCCGGGTTTTTTTTCCGAGCCCTTGCATCTCTACTAAGGACAGATGTCAATAAAGAGCTTTCGTGAACGCGTTGTTGAACTTCTGGGTTTCATAGGCCACAGAGTTAGTTAGTTGAGCTTCTATACCGAGTTTCATCTCCCTAACTTTAGGAGATCCTGAGACCCTCGATTTTTCACCGAAAAAAAAAAAAATCCCTTTATCTCCTTAGGATACGCATTTTAATCGAAGAAATAAAATAAAAATCCAACTTGAGGTAGGAAATACGTTCAAAAATTCATTTCAAACTGTTCAGCTCGTTATATGTATTTGTAGACCTTTCAATTACTACGATATGTATTACGTACCACGATATGCAAAATACTGAACTTAAAACTATTAAGCATTGAACGTTAAATGGATTAACCTCCTCAATTCCCCAGTACAACACGAAATGATTAAATTAAGTACAATGTCAAAAATTTATGTGCCATTAATCTTAATCTAGAAAATCAGAGATTTTGTTCAAATTTGCATTTCAAAGACCCTATCATCACATAGTACGAATTAAGACAGTAGTTTCGGATTGACATTTGATAAGTGTCGAAGAATGGTCAGAAATACTGCATCTTATTTATTTTAAGTAAAATAAATTTGATTTAGATGAAGCAACCTTGCTCATTTTCAATGATAGGTGCAGTATTATTGTACGGATACATACATAAATCTATCGCATATATATTCCTTTTTAGTGAATTAGGCAATAGGCGCGTCAGCAATCGAGAGTACACAAATGATAGCGCAAAACACTATATATGGCATAAGTGTTGGGTTATGTATTTGTGCATTACTAAGGACGTTATTGGTATAATCCCGACATATCTTTATTCCCTGCACATTGGTGTTTCAAAATAATACAACAATTACTAATGTAAATTTCACAAATATGTGGATCTCTTAACTCTCGAACACTTCTATTATTGCGTGTCACGGATCCACAGATTGTGAAGTGGAGAAATTGCAAATTTCATGTGGAAGAAATTACTGGACGCCCTTAACGGAACATTGACCACTATTTACACTATGGATCTGTATAGTAAAACTTCACATCAAATACTTCCCTTCTTTTTGTGTAGTTGTCATTAAAAGCTTCCTAATGGGTGAATCCGTGCTTAACAGGTTAGACTTTTATTATTTCTCCGTAGATACGCATCCCACAGGTAAGAAGACAACATATTTCGATTATTTACATATTGGTCTCTTACAAATATTATTAAAAATTTGTCCTATAAATGTTAGAAATAAGTGGATCCATACAGTAAATCTGCACCTCATGATGTTTGTTGTCTTTTACTTTCTATCACTTTATTATCGAAGCTTACTACTAAAGTATCTCTAATTTACAATTGTTTTTATAAAATCTCAGGTATCTAAAAATGATAAAAATCATAGACGTAAACAAAATAATTTATTACACGACAGATAACAATACTGTATTTAATTATATTTTATACTTTTATAGGGTCTAAATAATGTAACCTATGCTTATAATGTTCTGGTAATAGGGCTCTTAGAACAATATGTGTGATAATTGCAGTTAATCCCCACACACGATATTGAGCTCCCAAGAACACTGGCACCACATAACCTCTCCTAAATTGCGTCTGTTTACAATTTTCAGGATCACAAAAGTGTGCAAGAGGTATAACAAATACATTTTCAACTTCTCTGCTGTCAACTTTTAGCTTTCTTGTATCAACAGGACCTATGTAGCCTAAAACTGGTGTAACTGCAATATTACCTCTCCATGTTCCAACATAATTTCCATTTCCCCAAATATCAACAGTTGTTCTATCAATACCTAACTCTTCCTCAGCCTCACGAAGTGCAGTGTCATTCACATGTTTGTCGCCTTCTTCCCGCATGCCACCTGGAAAACTCACTTCACCCCGATGCTGTCTTAAATCTGGAGACCTCAAGGTGTAAAGAAATCCCAATTCTCCTTGCACTTCACACAATGGTACAAGCACTGCAGCTTCCTTTCGTTCTTGCGATTCCTTTACCCTGACCGGTCTCATCGCTTGTAATTGAGCTACACAATTGTAACGGTTCGTTTCTCCTAAAATATACTCCTTACAAGGAATAGTTCCTATTTTCGCATCATGAATATACACATTAATCGGAGTCACCAACTTCGAGAAGATAAAAATGTTCTGCGAAAGTGGAAAAACTATACGACGACTGAATTTACGTGTAAATGTTAGTCCGTGCATGATAAAATATAAAACCCCAAATTTTAATTATGTATATAGCCATTAAAGCTTTATAAATTTCCGATTTAAATATCAGCTACTATATGCAAAATATTATCTTCTGCTCACGAGTCATCAATTGTGAAGGAGACAGTGATAGTACTTTCATAATCCTTTAGAAACATTTCGGTTAATACTGAATTATCTCAACTTATAGAATACCTATTTCTCATTTTTGTACGTTTCGGCGCTAGACAAGTATAGCCCCATTACATTTCACAAAACTTACAGGTGAAATTAAATACTGCGTGTAGTTTTACTATATGAATCCATAGTATAAGTAGTAGGAATAGGAGTAGTAGTAGTAGGAACCGGTTAGAAGCCCCGTAGGTGTTGGTTCGGTTCTGATCTCAACATGAAATGGGCAAATTAAGGTCTCAACTAATTTTTTCTGTACATTTTACAGTCTATGTAACAGTATAGTAAAACTGCACCCAATACTGAACATGGAAAGATATGGGTACAGATTAAGAATAGTCCGTCAAATTTTAAAAATCTTTACTTTTCTGGCTTTAAATGATCCTCTAAGACGTTCTGGACTGTTGTTATTTCGGGGTATTATTTAGTTTCTTCCCCGAATCACTTGGCAGTGACTCTGGATCATTTGAAGTGATCATGGTTCATCATTTGTAATTATGATGAGTATAAAGTACAGTATGGACATATGGCATAAAAACTACAGTGCATTAAACACGAATTCACTTCGGCTAGGTGGCCACTAAAAAGTACAAATGCTACCTAACCGGGTCAGGGCAGAAGTGCAGCAAGGGGCTTGAAGGAGCATTGGTTGGGAGCAGGCGCGTCAGCGACAGGGAGTATATGCACAATCTTTAAAACGTTTCACGGTATCTGTGCCGGCTGCAGAGTTGTCCATGGATTTTGGGGAGGTACTAAATGCTATCCTTATCCTGGCAAACGCACAAATAATTGTGTTCAGTTTAATAATACACGCGCAAACTGATAAGCCCTGGAATGCTAACATGCCATATCCTATTATGTTCAATCACTTTATCACGACATTCATTCATAGATCCTTTTGTTTCTTAGGCCTTGTCTCAATTGCTTCCGAATGCGATTGTGACTGCGAATGCGGAATGTGAATTCATGTGCCTCTACTAGATCCAAAGTTTTGCTAATACGAATCAAGTTGCAATGTCTCTTTCAAAGCTTCCATGTGAAATATTTTTGCTTGAAAATTCGTACCTTAAAGTCTTGAGAGCACGAACAAGACGAATGCATAGTGTGAATTAAAATTTCGAAAATGAAATTTCGTGACAATTTCTTTACCAAATCATAAAATTTCCTAATATTTTCAAGAGCGAATTAGGCCGATTTTTCATCCATGCGATAGAAACGTACTTTGCTTGCGATTTGATAGTGTCTAAAGCTGACGATAGATATTTTTGGTAGTTAAATTTGACGTTTTATAGAACAAACTTTTGCAATATGTACTTCATTTGTATGGTTTTCAAAAATCGTGACCCAAAAGCTAAATTTCGTGACTTTTGTCACCGATGAACACCGTGATGTAGATAAATGACATATATATTTTTTATATATATAAAGAAATGAAGTATGAGAATTTAACTTATTGCCTCAGGTGGAATAAAAAGTTGCGGTTCGTGTATTAATTAAATCTTCATATTTTAAAGACAAAACAAAGAAAAATATACATACCTTCCACTGCAAATTCCTTGCTTACTTCTGCCCATAATTTGGTCACGACGTGTTGTTTGTGGTAATCTGGACAAGCCTGTAGACAGCCGAAAAATGTAGGGGGGGGGAGCAATCCAACCATATTATAGTTATCACCATTTTATAGTTTATTTGCAAGCCTACCGTGAAAATTATGGGGGGCAGCAAAAATTTAGGGGGGCCCGGCCACCTAGGCCGCCCGTGGATATGGATCTGAATCTGAATGATCTTGATTCCACAATGAAACTTTATCAAAAACATTATTTATTAAATCATCAACATCTATTTCCATCTTTATTTTTATTTTTTATTTATTTATTTTTTTTTTAAATCTCCGCACCTCGCAATGTCGTCTGCTTTCACGCAAAACATACTTTCTTTTCCCGTATGACGCTCAATTCTTTAGCAGACGACTCCCCATTCGCACAAATTCAAGCGAACAATCCCAGCAAGTTGGGATCGTTCGCATTCGCATCTTTTCGCCGGTTTTCGCAATTCGCAGGTCGGAACTAGCCGGAATTTATTTACACGTACTGGGAAACTCCCAATCGCATTCGGGTCTAATGGAGGCGCGGCCTTAGGGGAGATCTTGGATTCATGGTTTCAAATTCACTTTATAGGACCTGGTGGAGATTAAGAATAGTTACTCAACTATTTTTCTTTTAGGCTAGTTTTAGACGGAAGCATTTATCGTAGCACTTCTCGTAGCAGATGTACTGCCAAAATCTCGTATAATATTCTATGGCATCAAAAGTATATAGTGCCTTCATACGGCAGCTTTTTGATAAGCATCTTGTCGTGACGTAGCAAACAAATCACTGGAGAAAAGCGCACATTGAGCATTGAGCAAAATTGTGGCTCCGAAAGTAAAACTAGAGATTTCAGTCGCTATATCTTCTAAAGTCCTTTGTACCATATGCTTATTACGATACAAGGAACTTTTAACATTGTACAAACAAGGATGTGCCTCATATTTTTCAATCAGCATAATAATAGAATCACTACAATTCAATTTTCCACACAAAACAAAGAGCATGGATATTTGGCACAAAATCTTTCGCTTCCTTTTAACACACACCAGGCGCTGCAATCGGACCAGAAATGCTGGGGAAAATGCTACGAAATAGAGCAGGTTCTATCGATAAGAAATGCCATGGCATGGGAAATGACATAGCATTTGCCACTTTACACAGTAGAATATCGATGATACGATTTTTGCTACGATAAATGCTTCCGTCTAAAACTAGCCTTATTTCTCATATTTTAAACGATTTCTTCAGACGTTTTGGAAATTTATTATTTTGGCGCTTGTTCATAAATAATTACGTACAGATTGGTAATATGTGTGGAAACCGATGTTCCATATGCAATTGTTTCATCACGAAATTCAGTTGTAGTGTCTTAGAAATTGTTTCTTAGGATAGTATGACATTGATAGGTGCAGATTCATTTTGCTAGGATTTTCTGTTGCTGGTATAAATACGTATCCGGATGTACGCAATAGAAACGACTGGGAAAACACAAACCAACTTTTGCTAGTCACTAAAAGCAAGAATTCTATCTAACAGAGTCACAGCAATAGAGAAGCATAAATACTCACAGAAGCGCGGGAAGTTGTCTGTAGAAAGCACGCACGTCAACGATGGAAAGTTTGTGCATAAAGGAGGGTGGTGCAAAAAACACTTGATATAGCAAAAAAAATAGCAATTTTAATGGTTTCACATTTTAAACATAAAATACAGGCTTCTTTCATCTTGCAAAAGTATTCTGCGGGTGGAAATTAGTATGTTATGCAGTCATCTTTAATATACACTCTTTCATTTTAACCGTAGAATAGTCGTAGGGGTCTAATGGTTTTACACTTGCAACATTATACTTGTAAACATGAAGTATTTTTTTCCTACATAGCGAAAAGTACTTTCGAAAGTGGAATTTAATGTCCTACATAATCCTCTTTTATATACGCTCACTCGTTTTGACCGTAAAATTATCAATTTCTTCATGCATTATTCTTAATCAGTCAAGATATACTATAGAGTATATAAAGAACAAATTTATGCAGATTCAAATACCAAGTCATACAGCTGTATGTGTTAAAGTTTAGAGTTACTTGTGTAAAATCACTAGAAGTGCTTTACGATGGCTAAAATAAGTGAGTGCATACGAAAGAGGACTGTAGAAAATATATATAATTTTCTGCCGGTAGAGTAGTTCTGCACAATGTACGGAAGCTGTATCTTATGCTTGCAACTGTATCATTACCCTAACAGCACAAGATGTGCTAGGCATCTGCCATTTAGGTGTCCCAGCTATTTTTTAGGTACCCGACACTTGGCACATGTACTGGTACTTGAGCTACCTACAGTTTTAGGTACTTGTTACACCTAATTGATATTTGCAACTATGTACCTCAAATATAGCATTTATATACCTGGCTCAGTTTCCCACTCTAACAGTCATTTGTTTTTGTGTCGTCACTTGGGAATTTTATGTTGAATTTAGGGGGATGCGGCACAGGATCGACACGGCATACGACCGACAATTCAGCTCAGAAACCTGTTTCGGTCCTGT
This sequence comes from Thermobia domestica, assembly GCF_964235325.1. Lineage (NCBI taxonomy): Eukaryota > Metazoa > Arthropoda > Insecta > Zygentoma > Lepismatidae > Thermobia > Thermobia domestica. The sequence continues at coordinate 174,746,906 of NC_137466.1, forward strand.
GCCGTGTCGATCCTGTGCCGTTTCGGTCCTATGCCGTGTCGATCCTGTGCCGTTTTGCTCTCACGCCGCTGCTCTGAAATAATTTAACTTTTAATCATGTGCCTAAAAAAATAATATTTTTATTATCTGTTTAATCTTTGCTCTTACAAATCATAAACTCCTGTCGATTCTATGCCTGTGCAAGTTATATGCATAGAATACGTACGATCGAAACGGCATAGAGCCGACACGGCATAGGACCGAAACGGCACAGGATCGACACGGCATAGGACCGAAACGGCACAGGATCGACACGGCATAGGAACGAAACGGCACAGGATCGACACGGCACAGGATCGACACGGCACAGGATCGACACGGCGCAGGACCGAAACGGCATAGGACCGAAACGACGCACGATCATCCCCACTGCGTAGTATCTATAAAACCAAATATTTATTTCTCATAAAAGCAATCAGAGACCTGTCAATTGATTTTAAAATATAAGAATTATAAGATATTTACTATATGAATATTAATAATTGTGAGTGACAAAAGAATGATAGTGCTAAATGGACAAAATATAATTTCTTGTGTGCTTGGTCAAAAGCATTTCTATATGTATGGAATACTTATATTTATTATTATTATTATTATTATTATTATTATTATTATTATTATTATTATTATTATTATTATTATTATTATTATTATTATTATTATTATTATTATTACGTTTTAACTCGTTTTGAAATCATGGCCTGATTCCACTAGAAAGCGAAAGCCATGAGAAATGTAAGCTAAGTAGTAATATGGAATACTTTTAATGTTGCTCACTAGAGGAAACATGCTCGCATGTCTTCTCGTCTCGATATCGAGACCACAAGAGACTTTTTTAATAAGAAGCTCAGTTGGGAAGTAATAACTGAGTCGATGGCTCGAGCCGGCTCGCTTGGGGTGAACCATCGGCTCGAGCTGGCTTGGTTGGATGAACCATCTGCTCGGTTCGGCTCATCTGGGCCGAAGGCTCTTGCTGACACGGTTCGGTGAGCTGTTGGCTCGGCTCACTTCTCGGTTCGGGTCCATAGTGAGTGAGCTGTGAGCCCAGCTGCTCAAGTTGTTTACAATTGTAAACCCGGGCCGAACAGTTTTGAAGATATTTGGCCAGTGCCCTATAACTTTTAACAATGTTTGGCTCGAGCCCGAATACTCAACCTAAACCCTCAACCCAAATTCACAAGCTCGTGAACAATATCCTTGACTCCTAGAATTCACGACTACCGAGGTTAGCAATCAACTAGTTTTTTAGTATTCAAACACAGACCGCGTTTCTTTCATGTTTAAACACAGTGTTGTTATAATTATAATTATAATTATTATTTATTATTATTATTAATAATAATAAAAGTTGTACTAGTAGTAGTACTAGTATCATTGATAACCTATATTGTCTATGCAAGATACTTGAAGAGAATACTCGAAACTACAAACCAGATTTGGTTCGACTCGACCCGAATTCGAGTCGAGTGTGAGGAAATTTTTCGAATCGCGTTCAAAGATGTCTGTTTTTAGTCGAATCGAGTTTCAAAGAATACTCGCTCGTACTCACTCGTGCCCATCGTAGGATGACCACATTCAATAACAATCGAAAAGTAGGACACAAATATAATAGTACTGTATATGATATCTTACTGCGTCGGCAATACGCATATCATTATTTCAATTAATGTTAACCTTAAGTTAATGAACATTTTTGTTAAGAAGAAGCACTGAACAAAATTATTAAAGGAATTAAACACAACTCCAAATGCTTTGATGAATAACAAATTGGTTTATTTTATGAACGTACAGTCAAAGTTCGTGTTGGGCTAAATAATAATAATAATAATAATAATAATAATAATAATAATAATAATAATAATAATAATAATAATAATAATATTAATAAATTTCGAAGCGTGGTATTATTTTAAGAAATGAAAGAAAATTTAGACCGGCACAAAGGAACTTCTATTTAACTTGGTTAGCATCACTGTCATAAGTTCAATAAGAAACCTTTCCTACTTTACCGATATCTCAACAAGGCCTTCTCAGTAAAAGCGATGTATTGTAAAAAATGGTTTGTTGATTGTTCTCCATCCCTAGTCTTCTGAGGAGTGTTAAAAAACACAGCGGTTCATCATTCAGGAAAAGAGTGTGTTTGATTCAAAATATTGTGAATAAAGAATGAAACATTAAGATATTGCAAATAAATTAACTCTGGACATTTCGCAGGACATTTTAAAGAAGAAGGATATTTCTCGATTTCCTAGACATCTTCGCAACACGCAGGACAGCTCTTTGAAAAACAGTACTGTACTGCGAAAATCAGTACGTCTGGTTACCCTAGCCCATCCCTACGAGTAACGCAGTATGGCATTTTAGCCAATGTTACCTTATATGAAAATATTCATAACTTATAGCTGTCAAGTAAAAATGTGTCCTTGCATTTACATAAAACAATTCAGAAAGGGCAATAATAATAATAATAATAATAATAATAATAATAATAATAATAATAATAATAATAATAATAATAATAATAATAATAATAATAATAATAATAATAATAAAAGCGATAGTAATAGTAGTACGGAAAATTGAAGTGATAACATTTGTTCACATATTCTAAGTTTCAGACCTAAAAGTAACGCGTTACTTTCGAAGTAAAGTAACAGTTACTTTTTGGGGGCAAGTAACGCGTTACATTTTAGGAAAAAGTAAAGTAACTTGTAACGCGTTACATTTTTACATGTAACTTACCCAAAACTGTCCATGGGAAAATTGTTCACTGCTCGGGCCAAGATTGTTTCTGACTGTCGACAGATGGATGCCGTTTATGGCAGACCTTTGCCTGAAGTACTGCCCAAAGTTTGTAGTCCAACGGGTTAAGATCCGGGCTGCTAGAAGGCCAATCAGTGGTAGAAATGAAGTGAGGGACGTTCCGCGCCAGCCAGTCCTAAGTTGGTTTCGCTGTGTGGCCTGGAGCGGAATCCTGTTGGAAGGTCCACCTTTCTCCAGGGAACATGGTAGCAGATAGTGGTTACACTATAGGTGTTAGCACTGTGTTCTGGTATACCTTGGCAGATGTTTTAACACCTTGTTCGCAAAAATACAGCTGGGTTGTGCTTGAGTAGCTCACTCCCCACCAAACCATCACTGAGGCAGCATGATGTGTCGGGTGTCATCCAGAAGTCCTAAACGGCAGAACTCCTTAAAATATAGGCACTAGACCTGAATTTTAGTACTTCTGCAGTTTAGGACTTGTGGCACGGTATGATTTTTAGGATTTCTGCCGTTTAGGACTTGTGCCGCGATATGATTTTTAGGACTTCTGGCGTTTAGGACTTCTGCCTTTTAGGACTTGTGCCGTTTAGGTCTTGTGCCTTTTTCATTCACTTGCTTTAGTTCTGAAATTCGCCACCACCCCACGAAATTGCGACGATGCAGCAACTAGTTGGCAATAATGTCACGAACGTAGCTAATTCCAACAATAACAGCTATATTTGTACTACTAAGATTATTATTATCACTATCTGTTCTGCACTTATACGTGAATTACATAATACAACTTATTTCATTCTAAGAATTAATTACATAATTAGTTAAGAAATTCGTTTCTTTCGAATGGAGATACGAGAATCCCAAGACAAATTCCTAAAAGAAAAATAAATAAATAAAAAATTGAATAAATGTTTAAAAAGCATATTTTACCAGACTTCTGAAAGCAAGAAAACATTCAGAATTTCAATATATACTGTGTGGAGCGAATTTTATTAAGAGTAAGACAAAAATCCACCAAAGTTTACTTAATTAAGACAAAAGCTCACTAGACATTTCACGAGTGAACATTAAATACCAACGGTATACATAAAGAACGCAGTAGATTTAAGATTGAACAAAGAACATTTACTATGCAATACATTGGGTGACATTCATAAGTTCTAAACGGCACAAGTCCTAAAAATATAGGCACTAGACCTAAATTTTAGGTCCTGTGCCATTTTTGCAGAAATTACTACATAGTCATTTAGGGGTGTAGCCTGCAATTTTTTTCTAGGGGAGCTTGATTTTTATATATTAAAAGCAAATCAAAAGTTTATTTTCAGATTACGAAAGCTTCAATAAGACAATAAATTTATACATATTACACATGTACATAAATACATAATATTATTGTATTTCCAGTTACTTCCTTTTTGAAACCTGGACCTTGACAGAGCGTAAATTTAAAACCACAGCTTGTGGGAAATGTACGAATAAGTTAGTTATAAGAAATCGGAAACTGTTCATGGAAGTCCATTTGTTTGACTGTATTTATCTTCTGTACTCTTATATAAAAGAGTAAAGATGAGTGATTTTTGGGCATACTACTACAAGTAGAGTCGATAAATTTTAGTTATAAAATATAATTTTCTTATGAAAGCAGTACATAAGAAAGAATTTTTGGAAATAAGTATCGTAAAAAGGGTGGGGTAAGATTTTTTTAAAGGGTAGTGTATCTCGCAAGTTTCTAAAGCTAGTAAAATAAAACTTGGCATATAAGCTTTCCTATTAAAAAAAAAACTGAAAATTGAAAATTGAAAATTGAACACATAAAAGGGAAAGAGCAAAGGGAGCACATTTTTTTATGTTCGATTTCCTTATTACTTACTCAGAAAACATGTAAATAAATTAAGGAAGGATTTGTTTAAGCTAGATGCGTGAAACTCGGCATTTGAACTTTTAACTAAAAGTAATAAAATACTATATGTAATTCAGTGGAATATGGTACTTCTGTGCACAGAAGCAACAAAAGTGGAGAAATAAGGGATGTTGTATACGTTGCATAACGATACCAAGAAGTGCGCTGGAATAGTATACTTGATTTATCCGTTAGATGAGTCTTCTCCCAGGAATACTTTTGATGGCGTTTTCCCCTTCCTTCGAGTTGGCAAACCTCAACTTTTCCCTGAGCTATGAAAAACTTCATTGCTATTGTGAATATACCAAAATACTATCCTAGTGTAGACCACTTACATTTTGATTTTATCATTGCCGGAGAAATTTTCTCAAAGGAAGCTCGTTGAAAGTACATTTTAAAAAAAGGATAGTCTTTTTTCGACATTCTAATGTACATACCTTAGAGCTGTATGGAATACCTACACGGAGAAATACCTACGGAACTATCGTCCCTTGTGTGCCAATTGCGAGTGGCTTACAGAAGGCTGTCTTGAAGTTTTATTGTGGAATGGCTTCAGTTAGCATGGCTGAGTTGTAATAAGCATCTACGCAACTTGTGAGTGATATACATAGTCAGATGCTCTACTGTTACATGTGTAATTGCTGTATAACAGGATGGGAAATGTTGTGTTCAACGGTAGAGGGTTGTGTCCAGGTATTTAAGGTCGTGTAAAAGTGTAGACGTTGGTGTTTAAGTAAAATTGATTGTGTTAACCTGTACACGCCTGCGCGATGGAAGATTACCCTGTCCACGAGCTGGCAGATATGCAACTCATTTATGGAGTAGCAAAGGGCAATAGCCCAGAAGTGAGGCGTTTATATCGTGACCGTCGCCCTCAAAAGAGAGTAACTTTCCTTGTATTTTTCCACGCCTCCATATTCGACTTCGAGAGAGGGGTCCCTTCGGTTTCTCGTACGTGAAATCGGAGGAAATAGCCCCATATGGACAGCTGAACTTGAAGACAGCGTACGTCGAATGATCAAAACCGTCTTGAAACTATCATGTGTATGGCGTAAAAACCCACATGCAACTCTAGTAAACGATCAGCAGCAGAAATTTGGTGTGGTGTGGTGGATAATTTTGTGGTAGGATCTTATTTATTATCGGTCTGCCTGTGTGGGAGTACGTATCTTTTATTTTTACGTAATTTTCTCCCAAAATTGATAGAACATGTGCCCTTGAACATAAGACAGCAGATGTGATTTCAGTATGATAGTACACCTGCACATTTTGACAGGAATATGCAGACTTACCTAAATGAAACATTCCCAGATTGGGAGAGAAAAACCTGTGTTATGACAACCTCGTTCATTCTACCTCACGCTGCTTGATTTTTTATTTCGGGGATACGTATGAAACTCCGGCCACGACAGTCGAAGAACTTGTAGCTCGATGTAATATAGCTGCGGCAATCATCTACGAAATTTCAGATGTGCTTGATCACACGCGGAAAAATTTGCTTCGCCGATGTCATCTTTGCAATGCGGTCAACGGTCGACAATATCAGACTGTGAACTGTTATTCTTCATAGCTGTCTCGTGTACACATACTGCATTGCACAAATACTGTACAAGGTACCTCTGAGTATTTCACAGTTATCCTACCTTCTCCGAAACAGAATAAATCGATAATTTGAAATTGTATTTCTTTCTTTCCTTGTGCAACACGCGCAAAACCTTGAGTATCGTCGAGTTTCATTCCTTCTGTACTCGTAGTTATTATCTTCCACGAATTTACGCATTACGGGGAGGAAATCTTTTAATCTAGCTTACTTTGGCTCAAATTATATTCACATAATTTGTGGGAATCACTGTTGTTATGTGAAGAATCCCTTATACTCTAGTTCATCGTACATGATCTTTTGCCCCTGACTGTCTTATGCACAGTCGTTATAAACCTACTCTGGATCAAAGTTATTTTTTTCTCATTTTTACACACTCTTAAGTTGAACAGGAAGCCGTTGATTGATCATCCGTTACCATTGGCATAGAAGTTATAATTATGATAAGCTAAAGACTTCGTTTCATTTAAATTCTTCTTCCGAGTCCAGGAACCACCTCCAGACGTTCATTACATTAATGAAGTTACACACTATATATATAATGATAAAAAATAATACCGATATTAGTGTCGATGAAATAGTATTTGGAGTCACTCAGACGAACAGTAACACTCCCGATGCAGTTTAAAACCATACTCAGATTCCATTGCCCTTTATGCTCAAAATGAAACTATTCTCCCCGTGCGAAGAACGGGTATTCTGTTAATAATTTATTATTAAACATCACACCATAAAATACAAATTGTATCACGTAATGTACACGTTATACTGTTACTTGCTTAATGTATAAATGGAGGATGAAGGACTATTATTGGATCAAAAGATCCAATATATTTCAGACAATAAATTTCTTGTAGGCTTTATATCTGGAGAACAACATATAGTGTACCCAAACCTAAACTATGACTGAACTCAGTATGATGTGCTTAGTGCCTGGATAAAACGAAAGCTCGATTTAGGGGCCATTCAAAAATTCTGTTGCCCTTGATCCAAAAAATCTAATATATTTCATTCAATAAAAAAAAATCTTGTACGTCTTATATCTGAAGAACTACATATAGTGCAACCAAACCAAAACTATCACTTAACTCAGCATGATGTGCTTATTCCGAAAGTAATACGAAACCTTGATTTAGGGACCGTCCAAACGTTTGTAGCCCCTGATCCAAAAAGTCCAATATATTTCATTCAATCAATAATTTTATTGTATGTCTTATATATGAAGAACTACATATAGTGTAACCCAACCCAAGATATCACTTAACTCAATGTGATATGCTTATTGCGTAAAAAATATGAAAAGTCGATTTAGGGACCGTCCAAAAATTTTGTGGCCCGTTATAAAAAAAATCCAAAATATTTAATTAATCGAAATTTTTCTTACATATCTGGAGAAAACTCGATTTAGAGACCGTTCGAATATTTTATGGTAACTGATCCAAAAATTAATATTAGCCAAGATCATAATATTTTGATCCATTTTTTAGATCATTCCTAAAATTCTTGTTTTTATCCAATCTTTCTTTTAAACAATATCACTCTCTTTGTTCTCAATTTGAAATTTATCAAGCAATTATAAAGCATTGCTTATTATCCAATTTGTATTCGGTGTAGAGCTTCAATTTTCTCAAAGTTTCAAATAAGATAATAAAATATGATTTACTATCGGAATTCGTGTCAGGTATTATTATTACTTTTATTGGTGTTTTCCTTTCTTTCAATTGTTAAAACAAGAAACTACCTTGCACTGTCATAAAATATGTGCTCTTTTCCAATAGCATAATAAGTGCTCATATAATTTTGAACTTTAAAATTAAGGATTGAATCAGTACAAGAAGTACAATTTGGATAACGAATGACTTATAATTGATGTTTAGTGGCGTACTGAAGTAAAGGGATTAAGGACTTTGAAACCCCCCTTGAGCAAGGTATTATGCAAAATTAAGCACGTTTATCATATTAGCACGTTTATATATATAAACACTTGATATTATATAAACTTGTGTTCCTAAAGCCCCTGAACCCCCTAAACATTTGCGTAGAGTACTGATTGTGTTTCTCTTATTATTTTAACCGTTTTATGCTTTGAACGAAATTTGAAGTGCAGGAACCCTGTGAAGGTGACCACCTTTACTATAAAAATGTCTTTAATGGTTCTTAGTTTTTCTTCAAAACAATCAATAACGAACGAAAAATAAATGATTGAGTTTGATTTTAAATCGAAATTTGAAATACCACCAAAAAGTTGGCCCACCCAACCTTATTTTGTAAATGACTCTTAATAATTTTCAAAACAAACTATTTCCTCTTCAAACCAATCAATAAGAAAGGAAAACATGTTATTAGCTTGAGTATTGAATCGATATTTAAAAGCAGAAAAAACAGTATGAAGTTGACCACCAAATGTATCCTGGAAATAGATATATTTTACTAGTTGTTTTGAAACAAGTGATTTTTTCTTCAAAATAAGCAAACCGCCCCGAAACAAATCACCTTCATCAACATTATTTCTTAATTATATTCTTATGTTTTTCGAATCAAATTACTTTTCTTCCAAACAAGCAACAACAAATCCATATCAAACGATTGATTTTGGTCTTGAATCGAAATTTGTAAGTAAAGGAATCAGATTGAATTTGATCACATTCTAAATTTATTTTGTAAATCTCTTTCTCTATTTTTTCGAAACAAGCGATTTGCTCTTAAAAACAACCAATAAGAAACGCTTGGCTTCGGTTTTGATTCGAGACTTTAAAGTGGAGCCAATATGAAATTCCATCACCCATTTCTCTTGAAAAGACTCTTTATGTTTTTCGAAACAGACTATTCTTTTTCAAAATAATTAGTAGCATACGCATATCAAACAATTGATTTTGATTTTCAATCAAAATTTTAAGTGGAGGAACAAGGGTAAATTTGGCCATATACCAACTTTATTTTGTAAACATCTCTTTATGTTTTAAGAAAGATACGATTATTACTATTTTTCTTCAAAAAAGTCAATAACAAACGAAAAACAAACGATTGGCTTCCGATTTCAATTCGAAATTTGAAAGGAGGCAACTTAACATAGGTGCATTGCTTCGCTTAAAAAAAAAAAAAAAAAAAAAAAAATCCAAACGCAAATTCTAAGCCTAGACTACAGTTTTAAAATTGCAGTTACATGTACATACTTCAACTTAGTATACATAAAAAAATACAGCATTATAAAAATATCAGACAAATAATATTATTTATTCGGTATTGAAAGCCTCGAATCAACTATTGGAGTTATTTAGCGTATTTTTTTTTAATATCACAAAATTAAAGGTGTATTTATTACGGCATGGATATATTACGCACAATATTTTTATACAATTTGTATATATATATACAAATTGTATATATATATATACAAGGTGAGGGATATGCGATATTGATATTTTCAGAAAGTGTTGACCACCCTACAGAATGTCGATCCTGTGCCGTGTCGATCCTGTGCCGTGTCGATCCTATGCCGTTTCGGTCCTGTGCCGTGTCGATCCTGTGCCGTTTAGGTCCTATGCCGTGTCGGCCCTGTGCCGTTTCGGTCCTATGCCGTGTCGATCCTACGCCGTTTCGTTCCTATGCCGTTTCGATCGTATGACGGTTCTCTCCTATATATCCTTGAGAAAATAATTGTTACTTAATATTGCGTAATTATAAAATAATGTATTTTTTATTATTTCGATCGTATGAAAGTTCTGCTGTCGATCCTATGCCGTGTCGATCCTGTGCCGTTTCGGTTCTGTGCCGTGTCGATCCTATGCCGTGTCGATCCTACGCCGTGTCGATCCTATGCCGTGTCGATCCTATGCCGTGTCGATCCTACGCCGTGTCGGTCCTGTGCATGTAACCCGAATTTAGAACGTCTGTCATGTTCTAGGTACGTCCTTTAGGAACATACTGTTTCAGATATTCTAACAGCACAAGATGTGCTAGGCATGCTACATTTAAGTGTTCTAAATTCATCTCCCACATCTTATGCATTTGTTGCTTCTTTTTCTAAGCAATTGTGTACTAGAAGCAACAAACGCATCAACTTTATTAGATGGCAACTGTCGCCGATCATGTGAAAGTGAATATGGAAGAACCCTCAAATAAAGTGAATAGATACTCGTCATTTTGTTTTAAAATTACATGGCGAGTAGATTTTATCTGATGCCAGACGGTTGTCGTCGAATATACGCAGTTAAATGAGCACTCTGATTAGCCAAATTCAAAAGACCTCAAGAATTTATCCCTCTACAAGCGACATTGTATTCATCGCCTCCGTGACAAAGTCGGTAGAGCACGCGGCTAGTAATCCAAAGGTTGGTGGTTCGTGCTCACCCTGTATATATTTTTTTACTTCTTAAAAGTGTTTTTTAGACTCACCTTAATGTAAACGTATTACACATATAGGCGATTTAACATATTATGGGGAAGTAATTTTGTGATTCTTTGGCGCTTACGGCATGGGGAACATAACAGGAACATACTATGCATGTTCCCCAGGTACATGTCAGGCATGTGCCTAGGGGCGGACATAGGCTGTAACTATCACTTGCCATCCATGTGATTTCTCTCTCAGAGGTACATAAGGCACATACTGGACACATTCCCATGTGCCTGAGGGAACATGATAGGCATATGCCTGCTATGTGATTGTGCTGTTAGGGTACACGGCAATGGTAATATTTTCAGTTTCTGAAACAGTGGTCTATTTGGTGTATGAAACGGAACTGATAACATTATTCGTAACACTTTCTTCTGCATTGTAAATACTTCTATCGCATGACATGTATTATCGCAAAAAATGATTCCATACGATAGAATTGACTGGATCAAACCGAAATAAGTTGTTTTCATTGTTTCCGTAGTTAGAATCTTGCTAAGTTTATATCTTGCTATAAGATAGACTCTCGCGTTTAGTTTCCTCAACAAATCATTCATATGTTCATCTCAGGTTAACTTAGAGTCTATTTTAATCCTAAAAATTTACAAGTGTCAGATACCTGCATGAGTTTCCCGTCTATAAGTATTTGATATACATTTAGAGATTTTAGGTTTCCTTCATCGAAATTAATTATTGTTGTTCTCGCTGTATTTAAGTTGATGTGGTTTCTTTTAGCCACTCTGTAAGTTTATCTGCCTTGTTCTTAAATATGTATTCCTCGGAAGAAGGCTCATTTGGGATTTCAACTAAAATGTTCGTATCATCAGCAAAAAAGGACGCTTTTGTTGGGAACTATATAATTGGGAAGATCATTAATATATATATATATATATATATATATATATATATATATATATATATATATATATATATATATACGGAAAAGTATAGGACCTAATATTGATCCTTGTGGATCCCCGTGCCTAATGTCCTATTTCCCCATATTACATGCGGTTAGTTAAATACGGTTGGAACCATAAATTAGGATGACCTCTAATAACATAACTATGTAATTTATTCAATAGAATGTTGTGATTAACAAGGTCAAAGGATTTTGTGAGATCCAGAGAAATCCATATATTTTATTTCTGCTCTCTCTAGATCCCAATTAATTCATAATCTGAAATAGAGTCGTCCCTACAATACCCTAATATCACATATAAGAAATGTATGGTATGCATCAGGACCAGAGTAGGATATATTGTTGGATGTATATTGGACACCGTGGATCTCTTCTAGCATAAACGTCACTCATGAGGGAAGCAAATATGTCGGGAGGAACAGTCTGTGAAGGGAATTTCACATAGCAGTTTGTATCAAATAGTAATTCATATGGTACAGAATAAATTTGCCTATAATATTGATCAAGGGCATTTTCAATCTCTTCGTAGTCGTGGAGTATATTTTGTTCTACATTGAGACAGTTACGTCCCACCCAACCAGGTATATGCTACACACGTACCATTTAACTTCCATACCAATCGTTTACGTACCTGGTCTTCAGGAATGTTGATTTCATGTTCCGAGTATGTATCGCTAGGTAAGTACTCTTCGAGGAATTCTGACACTTCGAAGATATTTTAAATGCTTTATTGGAATGTGAGGAACGTGAATAGCACATACCTCATGTACCACGACCCGGTCGCGCGTACATTGATTTCATTGCGACACTCATTTGTCTACGCCCGCGCAGACGCAGTAAGTCAAGAAGAAAGACAAGTTTGATAGAAGGTGGTAGTGAGATGAGATGAGTACTGATTGTGTGTTTCATTAATATAAAATAATTTAGGAACATCGTCTACAAAATTTCTGTTCCTTCGAAGTAAGTCCCGTATGAAAGTCCAACGACTATTGTTTTATATATTTGGTAATGTATGTACATGACGTGTCATCATTTCATATGTTCTCCATACAACATCTACGTTCAAATTTTTGCATATTACAGTATACGATGTTCACTAGAAGAAAATATCAAATTATGCATAATTGTTATGGTTTATAATATAATTAGTCTGCGACTTGGCTTCGCTCTAGCATTTGTAACAACTGATAGAGTAGCTAATATCATGACACATGCCTGCTATAGTTTTAGCACATACCAATAAATATGTCAAGTATATATCCGGTACATGATATACACATAGTAGGTACATTCCTCGATATGTGTCAGACACGTACTTTAGGCGGAAGTAACCTTATTCTCTTCATGTGAATTTCACATAATTTCTCTATTGAAGTACCTATCATGTATATTCCACTGTGCCTCGAGAAACATTCTTTACACATGCCTAATGCGTACTTGTGTTGGGTAGTTTTTGCGTTAAAGATTACTCACATAGTGATATATTTTTTTTCATTGGGTAGCCTCACACCTGTATGCTCCCCATTATAGAATTGCACAAACCATTACAAAAAGTATTTCCAACCAACATGTTAAGGAAAGTAAAACTCCATCGGAGTCTTAATTCTGTAGTGGTTTGCATCAACGGAAAGGAAATTTACGATAAATTTTAACGGTTATAGTAAATTTTAACATTAAGTTTTGTATGGAATGGCGACTCAGGCGTTGTTCATCACAGTACGATTGACAAAATTAGTATAATTTTACCAGATGCTCTATACGTATATTAAAATACTAAGTTTATATGTTTTTCCCTCAATCCTTTCGACAATGAAATCACGAAAACCACAAATGCTTGAAACGTGCCGTTTTTGCTGGTCGATTGTCCAGTTCTTCCATTCAGATTTTCAAAAACCCTGCCGTTATTGTTCTATTCAACATTTTAGGGGCCGTTTTGAGCCCATAAGATTAACATTGTTGCAGTCGAAACTACGGTGTTAGACAACCAGTAGAGAAGTTGCGTATGGCAGGTTGATAGACATTGCAGGCGCTTTGCTTAACTGAATGGCAAAACCTACTGCATGCTGGCAACTTCAAAGGCATCAAAAGACGCAATGGGCGGATATGGATTTATTAGAAAAAACATATTTCCACTTGATATCGTGTTACTTCTACAACTTTGCTACAAACTCACTCCAACATATATACATAGCAATTCACTTCCTTTGCGAGTCTCCTGTCCTTTACTTGTGTGAGTAAGGAGACATGCACAGTGGAAAGAAGATTCATAGTAATAACAGAACGATGAGCTGAGTAGACAGCTCAGGTTCAGCTAGTCTATATATTAAAATGCTAGGTTTATATGTTTGTCTCCAATCCTTTCGACAATGAGATCTCGAAAACCACAAGTGCTAGAAACGTGCCGTTTTCACTGGTAGATTCCAAATTTTATGTAGATTGTCCAGTTCTAATTTTAATACTTAAAAAACGTGGCCGTTATTTCTTTATTACATTTTTTAGGGTTACACTGGAAGTGTTGAAATTTTAGAAAATCATCATAGCCTAAGAGTTATACATTCCAACACAACACAATTGCATATAGGGGTTGCATATGTCTCAGGCGTTTATTTTATGGTTAAATTAGAATGAAAAACGAAGGATAACTGTTTCTCTAGGTTAAGATAAATCTTAATTGTTTGGAGTGTTATGCCCAATGAACACCATATATCACTGACATTATAATTAATTATGTGTGTAATGTATTTGCTTATTACATACTGCATGCAAGAAGAAAGAAAACACCGATCACACATGAATTAGAAACTCCAATCGGAAGTAGGCTCAAATCTTGCAAACAGTTCGAGATATTAAAAAAATCTCCCCTTTGTAAAACTCCTTCCCGATTTTTATCAAGACGTCTTTCACTTGTGTCTGTAAAGGGACATGTACAGATTTGGTGAGGAATGACAAGGAGATTCATGCTCATATATGAATGATGCGCTGTGTAGAGAGCGCAGGTTCAGCTAGTTTAGAAGAGAAATCTTTCATATACGAAACAAATTCACTCTACTTATGTATTTTTGTTATGGAATTAAGCAAACTAGTCCACTTACTATAACTGTAACCTGAACAGAAATTAATCGAACAGGAATGAGAGTAAAGATAATATATTCGTTCTTGCATTTCTTGTCTCTTGTCGTTGACTGAAAGGATTATTTATCGCAGAAAGCAGTGTTTTAAATTTAAACCCACCACCTTTTTTACTTTTATATCCCACCTCACTTTCTGCCAGCACCAGCAAACAGAGCCGGATCTACTAAATATTGCGCTCGGGGAAAAGCCGTTTTTCTGGCACATCTTTCCTCCCAAGTCACCTTCTGTTAGGGATTTGAACAAATCTTAGGTTAAAAATTATATTTTAAAAAGTATAAATTACTTGTCATCTTTCTTCATTTTATAACTTTTACTGAAAAATGTGTCCTCACGAAGCGTATCCAAAAGTTACAAAGTGAGAAGTATTAAAAGTACACTGCTGAAGACATTTTTTCATTTGCTCGGAACAAAAACCGATACATTATGCAATGTTTACGTTTTACTTATATTAAATATTCATGGTATTCATTAGAACTTAGGATCTGAATTCTTTTCTTCTTTTGTTAAAACTCATTTATTTCGAAAATAAAATATTCTGTAACACTGAAAACAAACTTTTCAGGATTAAGAAATTGGCAAAAGACATCTTTCTTTCCTTAACCATAGGTTGGTGGGCAACGTGGAAATTTTAAAACTTTTCTCTCCTTTGGGAGAGCTGTTTTACACTTTGATAAGGAATTTTCTTCGTAACTGCATCTAGATATTATATCATTGGTCTTCCTGGTTTTCCTTCTGTCTCTCCCTCTATCAACACGGTGATCCAATCGGAGTCCCGAATAAGATGGCCAAGCATTCTGTCTCTTCTTTTTCCTATTATCTTCATGATCTGTCGTCCTTTCTCGTTTCTATCAAAGAATTCTTTCATAGCTTCTTCTATATAAACGTTGAACAGAAGAGGTGAATATCCACATCCTTGCCTTACTCCTTTACTTACATTACAGTATTCTTGCTTCCTTCTGATCTCTTCCTATAACAGCTGTCAGGTTCCTATAAAGTTGGTACATTATTCTTCTGCCCCTGTAATCCGCCTTCAGATTCTTCAACGCTCTGAACATAATATTTCAATCAGCGTTGTCAAAAGCTTTATCTATATCTACAAATGCTATCACAATTGGTTTGTTTATTCTGATTTGCTGTTCCATGATCAAGCGTAGATTCAATATTGCTTCCCTTGTTCCCCTTTTTCTCCTGAATCCAAATTGGTTCTCCAATAGCTTTTCGTCGATTTTCTTTTCCATTTGTTGTGCGATAATTTTACACAGTATTTTTGACAAGGGAAAGCAAACTTAAAGTTCTGTGTTCTTAGCATTTTCGTGCTCCCTTTCTCTTCGGGATAGGGACCAACATGCTTTTCTCGAAGTTTATTGATATTTTTCCCGAGATGTACATTTCATTAATAAAAATTAACTAGTTTCTTCTTTGTTGCTATTCCGAGATTCTTAATCACTTCAGTTCGTATTTGGTCTATTCCAGGGGCTTTACCATGTTGCATTTTCTCCAAAGTATTGTCAAATTCGCACTGTGAAATTGATGTTCCTAATTCATTTTGATCGATGTCTTCTTCCTTCTCTATCTCTTCTTCGTTCACTCTGTCTCCGTAGAGTTATTCAATGCATTCCTTCCATCTTCTTTTTATCTGCTAATCTTCTGTTAGCATTGTCTGCTTCTCTTCTATTAGGATAATGTCTGTGCGTTTCTTTTTCTCTCCAAACTGCTTTTAACCTTTCTATATACCGTTTCTTTATTGCCTTTGACTATATTTTCCTCAATTTCCTTCCACAAGTTGTTTATCCAGTTATGCTATCTCTGGCATTCTTTACTTTTCTGTTGATGTGATTTCTGTGCCTTCTGTATACCTCTTCTTTGTTTGTTATCTTGAACTGTTTTCTTCTCACCATCATTTCCAATATTTCTGCTGTTATCCAGGGTTTATATTGACTTCTCGCTTCTCTTCCTTTGTGCTCGTCAGCTGCTTTTTTAATCCCTGCTTTCATGGCTTCCCATTTGAAGTTGATGTCATTATTCGCTAAAACCACCTTAGACGTCTCTTTGTCCATCGCAGTTGCAAACTCCCTTTTCGTGTTTTCATCTCTTCTTAGTTTGATTGTATTCCATCTTTTGTTTGATGCTACCACTTTTTTCTTCTTTGGTCGGAGTTCGCTCTTCATCAAAACTAAATTATGGTCTGAGTCAACGTCTGCACCCGGGTAACCTTTACTGTTCTTCACTTGATTTCCAAATGCTTGTTGGACCAGCCTATAGTCTATTTGGTATCTTCCTTTGTCTACTGGTCTTGTCCATATGTATCTTCCTCGTAGTGGTTGTTCGAAGAGAGTGTTTCTTACAGTCAGATTATGGCTTTTGCAGAACTCAACTAGTCGTGCATTTCTCGCATTCCTTTCTCCTAAGCTGTAATTCCCAGTCACATTCCCTTCTTTGCCTTCGCCGACTGCTGCGTTCTAGTCTCCCATGATGATTAAATTGTCCTGGTTTTGAACTTTCATCAATACTTCTTCTATTTGTTTATAGGTTTCTTCTACTTCCTCATCTGTGTAGCTTTATGTAGGCATAATACTTGGATTATCGTCATATACCTCGATTGTGTTGCTATCTTCAACATTACTATCTTTTCATTGTACCTCTAGCTAGAATTCCCAGTTGGTATAGTGGCTAGCATGCTTGACTTCCTTTCACGTAGCCCCGGGTTCGATTCCCGGTGCGGGTACAGTTGAACCACTAAAGTTGTTCGAATTCCACTATAATGAGTAGGTCCACATCTCCTTTAGTCTAACAGGCATAATCGTGGAACGTTAAACTAAATCAAACCAAAGCGTATCTTCAGCTGCCTATAACTCTCTGTCCTATCTTCTTATTCAAGACAAAACCGACTCCTGCTGTACCGTTTACGGCTCCTGAATAAATCATTGTGTAGTCCCAGCTCCACATGTCTCCTCCATCAGGCCATATAACTTTGCAAATTCCCAATATCTATCTTCATGCGTACCATTTCTTTCTTAAGGTTTTTCAGTTTTCCGCACTGTAACAGGATGGCACATTCCAGGTTCCTATCCTGCAGGGGTTTCTTTTGATGACGACCAAGGAGGTCCTGCTTTGTTTCCCTCTGCTGGTGGGAACGACCCTCTGTGAAATAGTAGTGTCGTATTCCCTAATATTACATTTTCTTATTTTTCTTTCCATGTTGTTTTCTAGGGACTGAGTAAAGGTAGTGGCGTTCCAAGTCCTTCCACCTTGCAATGAAACAGCCATAGAAGACATCCTGTCCCTGTCTGGTTTTGTCCACATCTGAGCCTTGCCAATGTCAACCATCTTCAGCCTCAGTGTTGTAATGGTAGAGCTGCTGCCCACTACCACTTCGTCTTGTTCCTACCCCTAAAGACCTGTCTGGCATGGGAAGCCCTCTGATAATGAAGCTATCTCCGGCATAGCTTTTGAGATCCTTGAAGCACGCAAGCCCCCCACCCCACCGCAGAAAGGTGGAAATATTATCGAGGGGCAAAAGACATAATCGTAGAAAGTAATATAAAAATTGATTAATTTTAGGCCTGACAAAGTGTAAATTCATTGAACTAATTCCAGCGAACAAAATTAATAAAAGTTCAAAATATGCTTATACTGTATTACTCTTATTTAACTCATGTGCGTGGGTTATCTAGGGGTTCTCCCATTTTCTTCATTCCACCAATCATTCCATCATCGTCCATACTTCCTAAGCCAAATTTGCCTGCATTAATCTTACATTGAAATGGCGCCCCCTACATACTCTCAACCAGCTGCGCCCCGAGGCAAATGCCCCAATTGCCCCCCGTAGATACGGCCCTGCCTGCAAATACAAGCTTGTAACGCTATATTGCCAAGTCCGTTCTGAATATTGGTACTCACAAATGAATAACATGTCAACAACTTGACAAAGAGTCGTATCTTAAAATCTCACTTTTTCAGACATGAAGAAATAAATAATAATTACGTAGCCAGGAAAGCAGTTGAATATGTAATAACTCGTCACCTATTCCAGATAATAATTATGTGGAATTATTCATCAATTATTGCATATTTAACTTTTTCCTCCTTTGTGCAATTATATTTTCTTTCTTTATGTCTGAAAAAGTGAGATTTTGAGATACGACCCTTCGTCCAATTGTTGACGAGCTGATAAGAATTCTTGACGACGTCACGTTGTGAATTAACTGCATTCCAAACAAGAACTAAATGAAATAATGATGGAAGCAATCATATTTGTTTTCTTCTTCTTCTTTAATCAGATCACAAGATCTCATGTGCATGCTATAGAGATAAGAATGATAATATATAGCAGGACAACTATACCGAGATGAGCATTTGTAAATCGAGACGAGACCGAGACTCATATAGGATGACCAGGAAACATTCATAACACCTAAAAATATAGACATTAGACCTAAATTTTAGGTTTTGTGTCGTTTAGGTCTTGTGCCGCGAAATGAGTTTTACACCTTAGGCCTATTCCTTGGCTGCGTCCTCGGATGTCCGAGTCAGATAATTGTAATTGGAGACGAGACTATAACCAGTCTTCAAAGTCTCGGTCTCGTCTCAAATATTGACAACAAACTACTGAAATTATGATTCGCTGTGTTGTTAAATTATATGTAAGACAGAGGTACGTTTGATTTTCAATGATCATAATAGTTACAGGTATATACATAGGAGAAAGGGTCGAAAAATATCACCTCCGATTACATTATTTATATCGAAAATGTTTTAAAAATCATACAATATTGAGTTGGGGTTCAATATGTTTTATTCTCATTCCAGTCATTTTGATTACTTAAAAAGCACGTTGCCAACATGTTCCGTAACTTAATTTTCCAAAGCAAACGTAAGTTATAAGCAAGACTATCCATGGCTTTGGATTGATTATTTTAACAAAAGAAACACTGACCAAAGCTTAAAACCCACTGTATTTTAAATTATAATATGTAACAGTTTCGGATATGTAACATATTCTTCTTCAGACACTATCAAACATAAATGAATATATATATATATATATATATATATATATATATATATATATATATATATATATATATATATATATGTAGTCATTGTTATGAAAAACTTATATATAGTCATTGTTATAATTTTTAAAAAATTCTATTTGCTGAGGCCTTCAGCCAATCCTGTGGATCTCCGTGTTCACTTTCCAACTAATCACGTTCCGCCATTTTTGGTTCTTATTTGAGCCTTTTTTAAAATGTTGTTCTTGTCTACGCTATCCAAACTTCCTTGCTATAATTCATTAATAGGTAAGCCCCCTGTCCAGTTCATCAGTTTATCTCTTCCTACCTTCTTTATCCAATCTGCTTCTTTCCACTTCCTTATTATCATTCTTTTCTCCATCTCCAATACTTCCGTCTTCTCCCAATTAATTCCGTGATTAGTCTCCTTAACATGTTTGTATATGGCATTGGTATCTTTCTTCCTCCTCACTTCATCTTTATGTTGTTTTATCTTTTCTTTCATTCTCTTTCCTGTCTCTTCTATATACGACATATCGCAGTCCTCACATCATATTCTGTAGATGACTCCTTCTTCCTCTTCATTAATCTTTTTGGTGCCTTTTCTATTCTTCTTCTTTATTGATCGTAACAAGCTTTCTCCACTCTTTCTGTAAGTTCTGAGCCCTCCTTTCTTCAATAAATTCTTCAGTTTCTCCGTTTCTTCTCCCATACTTTCTATACCATGCCATTTTTCACTCTCATTCTCTTCATTCTTCTTTCTCCCTCTCTTCCTCTTCCTGCGTTCTTTTTCCTTCTCTAACTCCTTGCTGTAACCGTTCTTCTCTAACTGTCTGTACAATTTCTCTATGCTCCTCTTCCTTCCTTCCTCTTTGTCCTCCAGCATTTCTATTTTTCTTATCATATTTGTTATGAAATTTCTCTTTGTACTCCTATCCACGTCGCTCCTCTTATGACAGTATCGACCTTCGCTGAGCAGTCTTTCTGGTACCACCTCGTAACCAGCCCTTCTCCTTGTTTTATTATGGTCATGTCTAAAAAGTTTATTCTTCCATTTTCTTCTAACTCCATGTCCAAGCTTAAGCCTTTTTCTTTATCTTCCACACTATCCTTGAAGTTCTCTAATTGTCTCCTAGTCCCTTTCCACAAGCCTAGACAGTCATTCACATACCTACAAAACATGATCAACTTCTTACCCCTTTCTTCTTTCACCTTTTTCTCCCATTTGTTCATAACTATTCCTACCAGTACTGGGCTCAGCCTCGAACCTATACTGATTCATTTTCTTATTTTTACCATTTTCTCCCCTATGATACAATAACTGTTTTCCCATATTACCTTTAAAGCCTTAACTACCTTCTCTTTTGTCCATCCTTTTAAACTTTTACTTCCCATTTCTTCCTCTATCACACTTATTATCGTTTCTGTACTAAGGATCGGGAACATAGCCTTAACATCAAGACTGAACATAAGTGTCCCACCTCCACTAAGATCCACTCTCCTTAACACTGCCTTAGCTTCTTCTGTGTTCTTCACTCTGCTCAATTCTTGTCCTTCTCTTATGCTTTCACAAATATCCTTCAAATCCTTCTCTAGTGGCTCCCAGTAGTTCTCTCTACAGTCTAGTACGGGTCTAAGCTTCACCTCTTTCTTGTGTAATTTTGGGAAACCTTTCATTCTTTGTATTCTTCCTTGTATTTTTATCCATTTCTTGAAACCTCTACCTTCTTTCATTACTTTTTTCAATAGATCCTCTTCCTTCATGTCCTTATCCCCTATAACCTCATATGTATCGTCACATAAATCTTCTAGTTTCTTCTTGTACCATTCTTTCTCCACTACTACCATTGCTTCACCTTTGTCCGGTATTCTATTACTATGTCCTTCCTGCCTCTCAACATCATAAGACCCCTTTTTTCTTCTTTCTTCAAATTCTCTTTACTCCTTTTCTTCATGCTGTCTTTCACTATCGCTACTGCTCTCCTCCTTATCTTCTCTCTCTGTTCTTCTTCTTTAACGTTTGTTAATTCCTCTTCCACTGAGTAAATCAGCTCTCTAAAGTCTATTTCCCCTTCTTTCACCTTGAATCTGTGACCTAAACTAATAAGTTCTTCCTCCTCCGTTATTCTCATCCCCCAAGACCACTACCCTCATTTTTTCTTTGCTTTTTTTTTCTACGCCATCCTAAAGTTCTCCCTTTCTTCATCAGTCTCTCTTTAACTTTTTCTTTAAAACTTCTCTCCCACTTCTCCAAATTCTTCATAACCATTTCCCTCACAAACACTGTGAGTCCGTCTCCTATTTCACTTCTTATTCCCCCTGTATCCCGATCCTTAGTAGAGAAACGATAATAAGTGTCATAAAAGAAGAGATGAAAAGTAATAGTATAAAAGGATAGACAAAAGAAAAGGTAGCTAAGGCCTTGAAGGTAATGTGGGAAAATTGTTATTATATAATAGGGGAGAAAATGGTAAAAATAAGAAAATGAATTAGTATAGGTTCGAGGCTGAGCCCAGTACTGGCAGAAATAGTTATGAACAAATGGGAGAAAAAGGTGAAAGAAGAAAGGGGTAAGAAGTTGATCATGTTTTGTAGGTATGTGAATGACTGTCTAGGCTTGTGGAAAGGGACTAGGAGACAATTAGAGAACTTCAAGGATAGTGTGGAAGATAAAGAAAAAGGCTTAAGCTTGGACATGGAGTTAGAAGAAAATGGAAGAATAAACTTTTTAGACATGACCATAATAAAACAAGGAGAAGGGCTGGTTACGAGGTGGTACCAGAAAGACTGCTCAGCGAAGGTCGATACTGTCATAAGAGGAGCGACGTGGATAGGAGTACAAAGAGAAATTTCATAACAAATATGATAAGAAAAATAGAAATGCTGGAGGACAAAGAGGAAGGAAGGAAGAGGAGCATAGAGAAATTGTACAGACAGTTAGAGAAGAACGGTTACAGCAAGGAGTTAGAGAAGGAAAAAGAACGCAGGAAGAGGAAGAGAGGGAGAAAGAAGAATGAAGAGAATGAGAGTGAAAAATGGCATGGTATAGAAAGTATGGGAGAAGAAACGGAGAAACTGAAGAATTTATTGAAGAAAGGAGGGCTCAGAACTTACAGAAAGAGTGGAGAAAGTTTGTTACAATCAATAAAGAAGAAGAATAGAAAAGGCACCAAAAAGATTAATGAAGAGGAAGAAGGAGTCATCTACAGGATATGATGTGAGGACTGCGATATGTCGTATATAGGAGAGACAGGAAAGAGAATGAAAGAAAAGATAAAACAACATAAAGATGAAGTGAGGAGGAAGAAAGATACCAATGCCATATACAAACATGTTAAGGAGACTAATCACGGAATTAATTGGAAGAAGACGGAAGTATTGGAGATGGAGAAAAGAATGATAATAAGGAAGTGGAAAGAAGCAGATTGGATAAAGAAGGTAGGAAGAGAGAAACTGATAAACTGGACAGGGGGCTTACCTATTAATGAATTATAGCAAGGAAGTTTGGATAGCGTAGACAAGAACAACATTTTTAAAAAGGCTCAAATAAGAACCAAAAATGGCGGAACGTGATTAGTTGGAAAGTGAACACGGAGACTTACAGGATTGGCTGAAGGCCTGAGCAAATAGATTTTTTTTTTTTTTTTTTTTAAATATAGCAATGACTATATATATGTCTGTTAAAAGAATTTAAAGTTTTTCATAACAATGACTATATATATGCCTTTTAAAAGAATTTAAACTTTGTCATAACAATGACTATATAAATGTCTGTATTTTTATTTATGTTCGATAGTGTCTGTAGAAGGATATGTTACATATCCGAAACCGTTACATATTATAATTTAAAATACAGTGGGTTTTAAGCTTTGGTCAGTGTATCTTTTAAAATTAGTTATAAGGTATCAATTTTCCTCCATATTTTTTTCTATATACTTCACAAATTCTCCAGGGAAAGACGTGTTTAAAAAGTTTCTTGGTATTTTACTTCGTGGAGTCTTCCAAGAGAGAGGATGTACAAGAACCTCTATTACCGTGGCCTGCAAAATTATCTGACTGACCTCCTTAATTTTTTTCTCTTTGTGTTTGCTCAAAAGGCAAGGTGCACAAGCATCCTCACATAACGTGTGACGTTATGAGTCCCCGACTACGTATATTACTATTGAAATTATATGTCAGAGTTTATTGTGGAATGAATATTGGAACTAGGTAGCGCCACCTCCAAAAAATTCTTAAATAATACTTCTATTTATATACATGTATCTACCGTACCACTCTAAGTCCAAATCAATACTCCTATTATCTATCGTTAATTCTTTGTAATTAATAACGTTCTTTGTTTATATGATAGTACATTTCTATGCATAGTTATTTCGTTATACTAATTATTATTTCATACAATCTGGTAACATGGTAAATTAGATACGTCATCTAATTACACAGTCGACTGTGATTATATATATATAGGGTGTCTCAAAAGTCCCTGACATGGGATAACTCTGTTATTATCAGTCACAGTAATATGAAAGTGGAAAAACCATCTCCAAATATGATGTTTTCTATCTAAAGTGTTTATATATAT
Source organism: Thermobia domestica (assembly GCF_964235325.1). Classification (NCBI taxonomy): domain Eukaryota; kingdom Metazoa; phylum Arthropoda; class Insecta; order Zygentoma; family Lepismatidae; genus Thermobia; species Thermobia domestica. Next base: position 174,771,255 of record NC_137466.1, read on the forward strand.
ATATATATATATATATATATATATATATATATATAAATCGGACGAGCCGTTTGAGCTGTACACTTTATGCGATCAATGTTAAATGAAAATTGCAACGTTGCCATTTACCTGGACCCATAACATAAGTGAATGAAGTCATTTACGCTAAAATGTCGATGACCACCCCCCATTTCAAACAGTAACTTCATTATAATTTGTGATATTTAATTTGTTATAATAGTAGTTTATATAAGCCATGATTAAGAAAACCTAGATCTTAAGAACAACTCAATTATTTTTGTGACACACGAAAATGGTAGATTGTCTTCATACAAAGAAATATTTCACGCTTTCTGTCTACAATGTACTTCTTAGAATAAGTAAGAGGCCATATTTAAAGGCAGATATGGATAGTGACATGTGGAATGAAATATCGTTATTTATCATTCGAAATATTTGTAGCTTGTTATTCTAATCTGTTGACTATTGAAGGATTGAGTATCAAATAGATACATATCTATGTCTATATCCATATATATTGTACTATTAATTTTTTTGTATGTTATATTATTATTGTAATAAAATTGATTATGTATTTTAAATAATGGGCTCCCCATTATAGAATTACCTGTTTACAGCCCTGAACTAAGTTATAATCTTTCACTTAATTATTTTAAGTTTATAGGTGGGCTTTAACGGTCTTTGATTACACTACCGGGTTCTTCTTGTTCTGAACTGTTAATCGTAGTTCTTAGGTTCATTCTATTAAAGACAAAACTTAAGTTACATTCTTGGCAGATAATTTGTTTATTTTCCAAGTAGTGGTCTCGATAGGGATACAATGTGCTATAAGTTCAACAACAACAACGAAAAAAAAAAAACTTCGTTGTTGCAGTTCATTTCATTGACTAACAGACACTATAAAATATGTAAGGATCTATATTACTCAATTACATCTACCGCGTCTACAAGCCATGATACATCAAATATCTGTTAACATTCTACAAAAACTTAATCACTTTTTATATCTAATGATATGTTTCAACCTGCAATGTCTATCTCGTTTTTTTTTTTTTTTTTTTTTTTTTTTTTTAAATCGAACATGAGACTTCAGAGGAAATTATGGTACATTCTGTATATCTTTTAATATATATCAACATATACTGAATCAAAATAAAGAAAGACAGAAGCACGAATATAAAACCCGTATTCAGCAAGTAAATCGTAGCAAAATACATAAAAAGTTAGCTTGCACAATGGTTTACTTAATATGGTTTCATATTGCACACTGTATGTCAAACAACTCTCCTCAATAATATATAATTCCATTATCACAGTAATATTTGCGCACTAAGAAAATAATAAAGAAATGTATTTCAACATATAATCTTCGGTAGGAATATCTACAAAGATAACACAGCTCTATTACTAGTAGACTTACGGAAAGAACTTCTCTGCGTCCTATCAATTACTGAATAGTGAATGTGCAGATTAAGCTAGAATCCATAAATATTATAAAAAGCTCACTTTAAATAATCTGCAAAGATTCCTTTCAACATAATTTATAAATATCATATATTACAAAGAGAACAGTTTTACAATTCATGACCTAGTGCTTCTGCAGTTTTGATACGTTAACGTTATTCGAACACAAACACGTTGGACAAAAAAATATGTCACTCTTCTAGAACATTGGTTTGTTTCAATCACTGTAGACAGTGTTTCGGTTTTAACACGTATTCTCGGCTAATTAAGTTCGTGGTGGACGACATCCTGGATTTTCTCAGGGTACTCCCGTTTCCTCCCATATTCTCATTCCACCAATTCTTCCATCATCATTCACTTGTCTTAATCATCCTTCTCCCTTAGCCTAAAGGGCATAATCATGGGACGTTAAACTGAAAGATTTCATTTCATTTTTCCTAGCACGTAACTAAACTTATCCCATCACAGTTGATGCATGTCGTTGCAGTCAACTGGGTGAGTGTGCTAGGCAGTTTCATGGAAAGACCCATCAAGATGAGTCGAACCAAAGATGTGGCATAATGGCAAAAGGAACCATTGTGTCTGTCGTACCCATAGGCACACAGCAAATAGAAGCTGCTCGGGACAGTCCAACATGCTTACAAGAAATGGTCCAGCACTCATATTGACGTAATACGGCGTCAGAACTATGGTCGCAAAACAATTTTAACTAACTCAGCGGGATCAACGACGAGTTTCACAGCTGGTCAAGGAAAAGAGTTTCCAAACATGACAGAAATTGTTACAATCCTTGAATACACGTCCATCCTATCCAAATTCCGAAAGAACATTGGACAAGGGACTTTATGTAATGGACATTTGAGCCGAGAACTACGACCGAGTTCTCTTATAAACGCGCGACGCAAGCTCAAGAACACCATTACTAGACTGCAGCGGTCTGGAAACGTGAAGTAATTTCACTAACCGTAACGTATAAGTACTAAATCCTTTTATTGATTAAAAAAAATAATAATAAAAATAAAAATAAAAAAATAAAAAAGCTATATTTTTAATCTACATAATAACTCAGACTTGCTGAGTTTTCACCTCTAGTAAATTAAAACTTTAAACAACTGTCATGACGATGATAAAGCAAAATACTCTCACATCAACATATGTTTTATGAAAACTTTCTAAAATATATACTTGTGATATTCTAGTATTGATATAGCTCTGAAACATTAATAAAAAGAAGGGAAAAAATAAAAAGTGAAATTGCTATTTTCATCCCTTTTCAAGCAATACCAAATTTGCGGAAGATACAAAATGGTGATGTGATAATATTATGAATATAACTTCATATTTCACAATAAGTGCTGTAACTTCTGTCTTCTTCCCAATCCACACCATTGCGAGAAATAAATATACTAACAGCAATTATTTAATAATATGCTGTAAATGTATAATTTAAAGTCTTCTCCCATGCATCGTTCGAATTAAATTACGCCTCTATTGCACTTCTTCCAGCTGAAACTTCGGCATGTCCTATTGACTTGTATGACCAGAGGAAGATAATCTGTAAGATAAGTAAATAAATAAATAGTAACTTTACAAAATTGTTCCTACATAATAAATACCACAATAGCTGGGTTTGCTTATTGTTAAACGATTAATGTTTTCGCCTTTGATATGGGAGAACCAGATCCAAAGTTTAGTAGAAGCTCATGTAGTTCTGATCTTACGTTTAGCTGTACATCCACGCTTCATGTAGCCTCGATAATCAAAAGGTTAAAATACAAACGAACTATCCTTTCGGTCACCTGTTAGAAATCTCATAACAACAGAAAGAGAAATTCAAAAAGTTTAAGTGGTAAAATTATACCTCGCGCTAGAACCAGTGACGCTACAGTAGTAAATATTTTCTAAAATGGCGATCCTAAACAGTGTGCCTAGGTTGTGTAGTCGTGTGTAGAAGAACTCTTCGATATTCAAAACTACAAAGACGTGGTGTGATCAGTTTTTTAGCATCTGAACGGACAATATGAGGCACTCAGAAAGAGGGTGTAGATATACGGAGATTGCTTGAATGAAGTCCTAAGAAATCAATTAGGCAAGCAGCGAGAGAACTGGTAATAAAATGGTGGATAGCTCACAAAATTCTTCACCATCGACTACGCTTGCACGCATAGAAGACAGCAATTGTGCAGGAAATCAAATCTGATGACCTGATCACCTGATGAAAAGCGAGAAACATAAGCAATCGCTATGCTGAATCGCGTAGCTTCTTTGCGTCGAGCATATTTTCCAGATGAAGCCACTTTTTACCTATCGGGAAGGTAAAACTACACAATGTAGAAATTTGGGATTTAGAAAATTCCATACATTCATAGAACACATATGAGATGCTCCAAAGGTTTATTTGGCGGGTTTTATGAACAATGAAATTGTAGAACCGTTTTTCTTTCAAGAGAATACTGTTACCGGTAATACTAACCGGTATTGGATATGCTGGAAAACTTTTTTTCTTCACAAATAGCACACACGTAGCCGATAATAATCTTTCAGTAGGATGTTGCTCCACCAAACTGGAGGCTTCAGACCCAAAATTATTTAAATATTTAAATATCACATTCCACAATCACCGGATTAGATACGGTGGATCAATTTCTTGACCTCCATGTACCCCCGGCATTAACTTATTGAGTTTTTTCTTATCAGAGTACGTCAAACACAAAGTGTAGACTACAAAAGTTGACAACACATTGGACTTAAAGGATCGCATAAGATATGCTGCAACTGACACATTAGAAATGCTGCATAACACACGGACTGAAACTGACTACAGGTTAAATATTCTTTGTATCACCAAAGGTACCTATGTGCAAGTACAAAAAAGTGAAGTACACTAATTTCTGTCACACTAAAACTTTTGAGCTATACAAGATGGTTTCAAAAAAGTTTTGAGACTAGTTCTGTAACATGGCAAAAGATGGCAGCATAAGAATGCATGCACAGACACAGGGAGCACCGACCTTTATAAGTTAGTGCTAAGAGACATCGTCCTGTGTATATCGGGAGCTGTGCAGCTGGTGCTATTGTGACCACGTCTGCGATTTCATCATGGACAGCAAGTTGGAACGAGTAAACGTGAAATTCCGTGTGGAAGTAGGTAAATCCGCCACAGAAACGTTTGACATAATTCGCACGTATACGGCGATATTGCAATGAGTTCATCGAAATGCTTTGAGCTGTACGCGTGCTTCAAGAGCGGAAGAATATCACTGGAAGTCGACGAGAGATTAGGGCGTCTTTCAACGAGTACAACACCCAAATATGTCGAAACCATTCGGCAACTTGTGCATAAGAATCGACGGAGAACAATCCACAACACTGTTGCTATTTTCAGTGTGTTATACGGAACACTGCAGGCAATCCTCACATTTAAGTTCATCCTCCAGGCTGCTGATTCCGGAGTAGAAGAATACCACGGCGAAGTCTGCCATGAACTCCGTCAGAATGTCGTGGATGACCCGTCCTTCATGTCGAGGAACATTACCTGTGACGAAATTTGGGTGTACGAGTACGAGCCTAAGATAAGGCAATAAAGTTTACTGTGGAAGACTCCATCATCTCCACGACCGAAAAAGGCGGGGCAAGTCCACAGCTCGACTAAGTGCATGCTCATCGTCTTTTTCGACTTCGCGGCATTGTGCATCACGAATCCGTCCCCAGGGGCCAGATCGTCAATAGCAAGTTTTACTAACAGGTTTTAAGGTGTCTGAGGGAGGTCATTCGGCGAAAGCGATTGGATCTGTGGAGTGCGAAATACTGACTGCTCCACGACGACAATTCACTCTCTCACCGTGTTCTCCTCACACGTGAGTTTCTAACCTGAAACAAGATGACCGCCCTTCCGCACCCACCCTACTCGCCAGATTTGGCTCCTGTGGACTTCACCATCTTTCCGGAGATGAAGTTCCAGCTCAAAGGTCGCCGTTTGGACACCATTGCGAAGACCCAGCGCGAATCGCAGAAGGTGCAATGTTTCAAAAGACTTTCAGGACATATTTCAACAGTGTCGGAAATGCTGGCAGCGCTTTATTGCTGCACAAGATGACTATTTTGAAAGTGATAGTGTGTAAACGTAGACAAAGTACTTTCTTGTAAACAAAACGTCTCGAAACTTTTTGATATCACGTCATATTATCTGTTTCATGTGTACTAATGCTGGAAGACGAAGATTTCTTTTTCCCCTACATTTGTTAAAAATGTTGAACACCTCGTATTTTAACAAAAATGAAGTCTGACTCTTTTGTTAATAACAACCATTAATCTTGGTACCCTGAGAACCCTAATCGGATAATTTAATTTTTTGTTATGATTTTGACAAACAATCCTGTTGTCATAAACTGCCAGACACTAAAAGAATAGCTACAAAATCATAAAAATTTTACATGCTATTTAACTTAGTCCTATTTCAAAAAATAAATTAAATAAATAAATAAAAAAATAAAATATAAAAACAGCAATCACTCTTTAAAGTTTGGTGATTACTTATACATACTAACTCGAAACATGACGGTAACAATTATACATAAATAAAAACAATCTTGGACGCGCTATTCACAATTTGAAATATTTTTCAGTTCAGTTGCTTTTTTCATTAAAAAAGTGATCGCTGATTTTAGTGTTTTCTTTGAAAAAGGACTAAGTTAAATACAAATATTTTTATGAAGCTCTTCATTTAGTGTTTGGCAATCAATGGCAACAGGACTGTTTGTCGAAATCATATCAGGAAATTTAATCATATGTTTAAGATTTCCATTTGCATTTGATATAGTTGTGATTTTTGTTTTATCCGACCTGAATGATGACGAATGCAACATTGTGGTAACTAAAGACGAAATTTTCTATTAAAGTGGAATTCTAAATACTACTTGGGTCATTTATTTGGGACATTGTATCCCAGCAATGTTGAACATGGAAACACACTCTAAATGCACAAACCGTAAGAACTGTTTTACATATGAAACTATAGCACTGTGTTGTGAGAAAAAAAAATCATCAAGATATAACTTCTATTCATACGCAGATTCAGTCAACATATTATCTTCGGAAAGGAGACGGGGTTATGCTACACATTTTAAGGGAAAGGAGGCTCTACTACAGTTTTTCGATGTTATTTTGAAATTTGGCTAATAGGGTACAGAACAAGCGCCAGACTGAATAAATGTTAGTATCTTAACGGGTTTCATATTTTCCCCGAAATACTATTTTAAACTTGTATAATGAACATGTATGGAATGAAAAATTTCAATTCCAATTTATAAGGGTGGAGATAAGTTAGATCCAAATAATTATATACCTACATCTATATTAAGCTGTGTTTCAAAATTAATTGAAAAGTGTGTACATAATACCGTGGTAACATATCTGGATTCTATAAATCACTTTTACAAATATAAATACCGTTTTAGAAAAAAAATCGAGTATCTTAATTGCTAACTGATATAATAGTAGAAATTTAAGACTGTCTAGATAACAACAAACTTGCAGCACGATTATTTATTGATTTCAAGAATAACATATTGTTACAAAAGCTAGATAATGTAGGATTCAAAGGCATCTCTCGCTTTCTTGGTTCAAGTTCTATTTAGTAGGTCACAATATGTCTTAGCAAATACAAAAGAAAGCAATAATGTAAAAATAGAATATGTGTACCACAAAGACCCATATTGGGACCGTTACTCTTCTTAATTTACAGGATGGTCCGGAAGTGGGCGTGCCCCCCCTCCCCTTTAGTTCCAACAGTATAGTGTTAGTTATGGTAGAATGTCTGTACACAGTTACCTTGAAGTCTTAAGGGTCATAAACATCGGTATGATAACCATCCATGTCGTAACACAGTTGAATTCTGCGCCAAGTTCTCGCGGATGTTTTGCGGAGATACTTCGGAGTCACGAAGGTGAAGGCGTGTTCCACAGCTGCTCGTAATTCCTCCGTTGTGTGATATCGAGTGTTTCTTACTTGTTGCTTTATGAAACCCCAGAGAGCATTGTCTGGTGTCGTCAGATCGGGACTTCTTGAAGGCCAGGCAAAGGAAACTAATAAAGATATACAACCTCTTCCAATCCAGCGGCCAGGAAACGTCTGATGCAGGTAATTGCGCACGTGAATCGCGAAGTGCACTGGTTCTGTATCCTGCTGAATCAAAACAGTGTCTTTGATACCATTTTCTTCCAGTTGAGGCACCAACCACTCATTAACCATCTCCAGGTAAGAGTTAGGGGTACGCCTACTTCCGGACCATGCTGTATGTGAATGATGTAAAATTACTTAAACTAAGAGGTAGAATAACTTAATTTGCTGATGACAGTGCTATATTTTACAAAGCAGACATTATAGGATAATTGATATTATATATTAAGGAACATGATGCACAAAGTCTTTGCCTTTAAATTGAGAAATGTCAAATAATATATTTTTTTTACAAACCATTGTCAAAGATAACTTTCCCCAATAAAATTTGTATTAAGAACTTGGAGGTGAAAAGAGTCGAATGTATAACATATTTAAAAATAGTAGTAGATAAACATCTGACTTGGGAATTGCATATTAAAAGTTTAGAAGACAGCTCTTATAATACGTATTATGCATCGCTTTAGAACAGTCCTAACAACAACTTTAAAAAGAATGATGTACAATGAATACATACAAAGTCATTTATTATATTTGGGAACATACTAACAAAATCAAAAATACAATCACTCTTGACACTACAAGAGAAAATTATAAGAGTTATGTATGGTCGTTCTACGTATCCAAGTAAGAGTTTGTTTATGGAATCAAATATACTGCTTTTTTATTTACTAATAAAAATTCATTCTTGTATGTATGTGTATAATGTACTTACACGCAATATGTTTTATATATATATATATATAATTTATTTCTAATAAAGAGAAAAGATGTTTATAATTATAATAAAGGAAAAAAGAATGAAATTGAAATAGAGAATGTTAAATTAACAACTTATGGTTTAAAACAGTATTAAGTACAATATTGCTATATTGCTCAAACTTGCAATAAGCTGCCCTAAAAAATTAAGGATACAAAATCAATCCCATTATTTAAAAAAAAATACTTTTGGAATAAATATGTTCAATAAAGCATAATTTAAGTTATAAAAATGAAAAACTAAGGTGTTAAGATATTGGCACAAAAATACGAAGATATTATAAGATAGGAGTACTTAGTCCCTTAATGTGAGCTAACACTCGTTGGGACTATCTAATTCTCATTCTTTGCTTTACAGTCTTCAATATTTGTTAACATACGGGAATTTTGGAGTATTTTCTTTATTAAATAAAATATAAAATTTGGGAAATCTGGAGGGTGTCGATTTCTTTTTAAATGATTATCGTCAAATAAAATGTGAGAAATTTGGAGGAAATCGATTTCTGTTTAAGTAATTATCATCAAATACACTGTAGGAAGTCAGAATTTTCAATTTCTGTTGGACATTTTCGTCTACTTTTTCTTTTTCCTCTTTTTCTTTTAATTTTTTTTAATGTATTGTAACCTAGAAATGTACGAGGGTCATTTCAAAAGTCTTGCACACAACGCATGCGCGACCATTTGAGTGGTGTGATCAAGCTCAATTTTACGTCAGTTGTGAGAGTTTGGGCTTGACAGTCGCGTCTGTATTTGCTGGTTCACGTGGTTGTGTTGTGAAAAATTCGGTGTTAAAATGGAAGTTGAATCCGACTCAGGTCGGATTACACATAGTGACCAGCGTCCCTATATCAAATCAAAATTCTACGTGGAAAGAATCCAACGAAAATTTACAATGCTTTGCGAAGGTTTGTGGAAATAGTGTGGTGGATCGTAGCACTGTATCACGGTGGTGAGCTCATTTCCGTGAAGGTCGTGTAAACACTGCAAACAATCCAAGAAGTGGAGGACCATCAACTGCAACAGACTAATCCTCCAAGATTATTGTGAATGACATTTTAAGAGAGGATCGACCAAAAACATGTGAGGAAATTGCATATGAGGTCAGAATGTCTATCAATTTAGCTTACAGAATCATTACTGAAAAGTTAAAGATGAGAAAAATCGATGCCAGATGGGTTCCACATGATCGGAGTGAAGAGCAGAAAGCATGTCGCGAAAGAATCATAGAAACACTCGACACGTATAGATGGGAAATACTTCCACATCCACCATATAATCCTGACTTGAGCCCACCAGACTTCGATTTGTTTCCCAAATTGAAGGAATCACTCCGTGGAAAACGTTTCGATACAATTGACGAAGCTTCCACTGAGGTGACCCGAGTGATCAGACAGCTCAACAATGAAGGTGCCCTATCCGGAATACAAATTTATCAAAACGTTGGAAAGCTGTCATAAGCAAGAATGGAGATTATATTGAAGGCCTATAAAGGAATTTTGTACAGTAAATTATCTACTTCCATAGTATCTTTCAGTGTGCAGAACTTTAGAAATGACCCTCGTACTTAAATTTTGTTATATGATAGCATTATGGATTTACACTGTTTGTTGAATGAATGTTGTGGAATTGGAAGTTCAGAGTAATAATATCTGTTGTATATTTCCTTCTTTAAATTACGAACACTCAGAAGAAGTTTGTATTATAAAATATGTTGAAATGAATCTCTATCGATTAAAACGCCTATTGAACTTCTTACTATACATTTCACCATATCAAGCTAGATCTATCGTAATTATATGATCAGAGCATCAGAAAATACAACATGAATTGCAAACATATACCTTTAGTGGAATACAACACTTAACCAAACATTATGCAGTTATAATTGAATTCTTTTAATGGGATGATATTACTATAAAAGTTGTAAATATAATTACTTACAAATATCACTGTGGTTACTAGGAGTTCTCCTCCGAACAACCAATACAGTCTTTCGGACATTAAAGCAACCCAAAGGCTCCCCAACACTAAACCAACAGAAGAACACATCTGGCAGCTGATGTTACCCTGATCTGCAACAAGAACCACAATTTAACAAATTTATGTGTAACTGATTTATTTCCATAGACATAGAAAAGTAATTTATCTGTATGGTCTAATAGTAAGCGCTTGTATTTCTTGGTTCGCCTTCCGGTAGAAATATGGGATTCTTGAGTTTATCTGCACCGTGAGGCAATTGAAAAGCTTATCGAATTAAAAGACAGCGAACTCCGGTCTAGAAAACCAGAAATAACGGAGAGGGTATTCCATATGCTGACCTCACATACTTAAACTAAGAAATCGTCTAGCACCAATAAGCTTTCGTGAGCTTATATAAGGAAATTCAGTTGAACTTAGTGGAAAGACCAAAAACCTTCAGCTGATAGTCCTATACAGACCCTTATATCGTATCGGTTAGCAGCAGTGGTGTGCAGTGGTTTTTCAAACCTAGTGAAGCAGTTGAATTTTTAGTACATACAACAAACTTAATATCCATACAAGCTTTACAAATATAAAAGTATAGTAATAATAATAATAATAATCCTAACACTAATATAATATTACATATTTGGATTTGTAAGTTGCATAATACTATGTAAAATGTATGAATTACTAAAGTATAATATTGGCGCAAATAGTCAATTGGAAATATAACAGGCAAAGAAAACTCTTACCTTGGTAGCAGGCCCGTATCCATGGGGGTGTAGGAGGGGCCGGGGCCCCCTAAATTTTTGCGGGCCCCCTCTAGAATTTTCACGGTAGGCTTGCAAATGAACTATAATATAGTGATGAACTATAATATAGTTGGATCGGCCCCCCTTAACTTCAGCCTGGCCCCCCCTACATTTTTGGGCTGGCTACCGGCCTGCTTGGTAGTCTCAGACGTTGTTGAATATAACAATGTTAAAATTCAGGACAAAGAAAGAAATCTGTATATTTTTGTTTTGTCAAATATATATATATATATATATATATATATATATATATATATATGTCCCGAGATACAGGCCGCCAAAGATGGCGCCTCGGGTGTTACTTCTCATGTGCGAATTTCGGCAAAATATTAAAATGATTTATCTCTAGAATGGTTCAAGATATTTTGTTGCTTTTTGTTTTATTTGGAAGATAATAATTTCTTTGTTCAAATGGTATTCTCCGTTTGGAAATGCGTGTCCAAGTTCTCGTGCTAAACTACCTTCTGATTTTTTTTCTAAATGCCAATGATAAAAAAAAAAATCTGTTGGTCAGTACCATACAATACTATATGCTCTAAAAAGGATACCTTTCACCTTTGAGTTGAACAAGGTTTGCCATACATTAACCCAGTTTTCATTACCACATTCTCACATTTTGCTCTGCATCAGTATCTTCCTTATACTTGGTCTGCATCAGTATCTCCTTTGATATTGAGTGATGCCTTCCGATTGAACCAATAGGAACTGGGGCACCCAAAATCTTTAAAACATTGCGAATTGCAAGTATGCGCTGGTGCTAGCGTTGCTGTCTTGCAGGTGGCCACGTGCATCTTGTGGTAGCATAAATTTCACGATTTTTCATTGAACTCACAACTGGTATCTACTCTGTAAGCCACCAGTCACATTCATACACACAGGCCACAAACATCCTTCTTTTGGAGGTAGTGAATCTACATATTTTCTTGCCATTTCTAAGATCTTGGTTGGGCAAATGAAATATTTTCTTTCTTGCTCTTAACAGTGCGTACAGCATAAGTTCGACCATCACTGTGTGAGTCCAGACATGTAACTTCTGAATTCCTTTTGCAGGCGTAGTTTGGTTGGACTATTCTTATATTTTCTGCTCGTGGAATTTTTCAACTTCCTCTTTGGGCAACAAGATGAGGGAACCATTCTTATAAAATCCTCGACATTCTGAATTGCAACTGTACTTGGGCTGGAAAGATTTTTTTTTTTTTTTTTTTTTTTTTTTTTTTTTTTTTTTTTTAGCAGGAAAAGGATAGCTTTGACATTGATATTTCTGAGAAAAATAAGTAAAACATTTAAAAAATTAAAAAATATATTAAATAAATTTGAGAATGCTGCACACGAGAACTTGTACACATATTTTCAAACGAAAGATATAATTTGAACTAGTAAATAATTTTCAAATAGAACAAAAACAACAAATATCTTGAATCGTTTCAGAGATTGAGCACTTTAATACTTTGCTGAAAAGCGCACGTGAGAAATAGCTCCGAGACGCCAAATTTGACGCCTGCATCTCGGGCGAGAATTTTTTTTTTTTTTGACAAAACAAAAAAACAGATTTCTTACTTTATCCTGAATTTTAACATACGACCTATCAAGATAACCCTCATGCCTGGATATAGACTATACCAACGTATATATAGAACGGTGTATTTGTCAATTATAAGATAAAAATTTACAGATCATACAATAATTATTTTCTGAATCAATATGAAAAATCTGTAGACCTGGCAACGCTGAATTCAATTGAACCAATTGCACGACGGCGAGCTGAAGTGCATTCACTTTCTCCTTTTATGCAAATTTTACATCGCACCCCACATCAGGTGGTCATCCCTTCTATACAGCTCTACAGAAAAGTGTCTCACTCTTAGGAAAGACAAAAATACTGGCGCGATTCACTACGCAACTTATGTTCCTTTTACCACATCCCCTTACAGTCCTTTCACACCATAAGGGTGTTCATGCTTAGTGAGATAAAAGAAAAAAACGGAACTGTGCTTCATTTGAGTTTTTGAGAGAAAAGAAATTGAAACATACAACTTGACTACGTCTGAAAAACAAATTGCTTACTGAAGCAGTTTCGCTTTCTTCGGCTGAATGCACGCCACTGGCAGAAAGCATAAATTCAGCCTCATATACAGATGGTGGTCAGAAAAATGGAAACACCTGAACGAAATTGCAACTTACCAGATTAATATGGTGTCGGGCCACCTTTCGCGTTCAGAACAGCCTTGATGCGACGTGGGATGGAGGCATAGAGGTCGTGAATTGTAGGAAGTGGAATTTTACACCATTCCTCGTGCAGGGCATCGGCCAGTTCTGTAAGAGAGGATGGAGGTGGAAATCGTCGCCGGAGTCGTGTTTCCAAGACGGACCACAGATGTTCAATTATGTTGAGATCTGGGGATTGGGCGGGCCAGGGTGGTGCTGAACTTCATCCCGATGTTCCTCAAACCACGCTGCAACAACGTCAGCTGTGTGAATGGGTGTATTATCATCCTGGAAGATGGCGTCATTGTTCGGGAACAACATCCGGACCATAGGATGCAAGTGGTCTCCTAAAATTGCGACATAATCGTTGGCAGTGATTCGTCCGCTAAGTGTGACAAAGGACCCAATGAAAACCATGATATGGCGACCCACAGCATCACCGAGCCGCCGCCATGTTTCACAGTTGGGCGGAGACACTGCAGATCATAAGCTTCTTTGGGCGTTCTCCACACATAAACACGGCCCATGGTTGGGAATAGGGTGAAGGATGACTCATCCGACCATATCACACGTTTCCAGTCCTCAACGGTCCAAGTTGCATGGTCGCGGCACCATTTGCGGCGTGCTAAAGCGTTATGGTCCCTGATGAGCGGTTTGGCCCGTGCAACACGACCCCGTAAGTTCATGTCATGTAACTCGCGGCGCACTGTGATTGTCGAAACAGGGTGGGGGAGGTGCGGATTGAGTTCCTCCGTCACTTGCTCCGCAGTGGCACGACGGTTTTGCGTGACAATGCGTGACAATGCGCTTTAATACCCGGCGTGACCTGTCACTCAAAATTTTCTTCCGCCCACTGTTCCGCTTCCCCGATGTGGTTTTCCCGTGTGTTGCGTAGGCCGTCATCCCCTTCGACACTGTCCCACGCGACACACCTAACACAGTAGCCACTGCCGTCACACGCACTCCACATAACCGCGCACCAACAATTTGCTCTCTGAAAATCTGAGAGGTCTCCCATTTTACACTACCTCCGTCTGCTGCAGCCACTGGACACTGCTGTTCCACTGCGCCTGACGTAGTATGGAGACCGACCTAACACACCACCACCAGCAGTCCGGCGCTGCGGGCGCCACGACACCACTGCCAACCCATCTGACGTGTTGCCAACTACAGGTGTTTCCATTTTTCTGATCACCATCTGTAGGTCTATCTAGAGTTATTAATATGTATGCCTATTTTAGTATGAAAACAATGTGTACACTGATGAGAAATTTACTAGTTTACATTTTATTTTTTAACTTCACTTTCCTACGCTCAAGCATCTATGTAGAAAGAAAAAAAAAATTCGTTCCTCTCTCCTAAGTGTTGAATTTTATTAAATACCGTCTTATGCACAGACTAGGGCGTAAAAAGAATACGCACAAAATTTAAATTTTTTACAACCAATAGTTTCGAAGATCTGACGAAAGGCAAGAAAAAGTTTAATCTCTTCTGCACCTTAAGAGCTCGTTTTCGCAAACTCGGTTTTATCCACAGCCTAGAGTTCAAGGAAAACATCTGTACATGTACCCCTACTGCTTCGAATATCTAATTAAAGACTAGAAAAAGTTCTGCTGCTTCGAATATCAGACTAAAGGCTACAAAAATTTCAAGTTCTGTTTTCCCCGCTCAGAGTTGGTTTTCGTTAACTACAAGCTTGAGTTTATGGACAATATTTGACAAAATTTGAAGTTTCTATTCCCAATGGATTGGAGAACTAATGAAAGGGGGAAAATGCATTTTCCCCTATTCAGGTTTTGCATTCTTCAAAATCCCGTCTTATCCACGGGTTAAAGTTTATGAATAACATTTATACAAAAGTTTAACTTAATGTGAAAAACGGTTTAGGAGATCTGGTGAAGAATAAAATTTAAAAAAAAAATCAACGTCTTTTTACCCACTCAGGACTTTCATTTGGCAAAATTGCGCCTTATCTACAGCCTAAGGTTTTTAGAGAGAACATATATACAGAAGTGCAAGTTCCTACGTCAAGATCATTCATATATATATATATATATATATATATATATATATATATATATATATATATATATATATATTTAAATCACTGCAATAATACCAAAGCCATAAATTCATTCGTTATTGAAGTCATACGAATGGATCATATTGTTCCTATTTCCTGAAAGCATTGAACATGATCATGAGTTCGTATGACGTGCAGCGCATATCAGTAATTACATAAACAGCGCCACAGAACGTGTTTTCGCATCACAGTCAACTGAAACGGTCAAACACGAAGTTCGATCAGGTGGCAATTCATTTAGTGTTACGGAATTATCCGGAAGCTGCAAAGGGAATCTAGATCGTGGAACGGAATGAAACTGTGGGTAACTGGACAGTTTAAAAACGCTTAAGTAATTGAAATTAGGTGACATTAAAGAGTCCCCAGGCTGCTAGATCAGCTGTCATGAATAGGAACATGAGTAGAACGGAACGACTAACACAAGCGTAAGTACATATCAATTGTCAATATTGATGGGATGATCTCACAGCACCGTGTGTCATCTTAGTTAACTGGGACTGGCCTGCAGACGATCTCCACTTGTGCCTCACGAGCTGACATTACAAGGGGCTGAAAGACGACTCACTCTGTGTAAACGATTGATATAGAATCCTTGTGACAAAGTTAGGCGTCGGGACACCACAGTACACGAGAAACAGATCTTTCTGCAATGTTCTGCCGGTCATCCGTGGTAATGACCAGGTCAGAGACACTGGCAATTACTTGAAGACGGAGCTTTGAAACAAAGGTTATGCTGTTCATATGGCAAAACATAGATCGAACAGTGCTATGAGAACTCTTTCCCAACTACCGTGGTGTGGATGAATACCTTCATGCTGAACAATTACAGCAGATCCGTGATGTTATGCGACAGAAATCCGAACTATGAAAAACAGGACGAAGGTTCCGCTTCAAATTGCTAACGCCTCGAGCTAGTTAGCTGGAAACTCTCCAGGAACTATAAGAATTCGAATTCGTTGGAATACAGCCCAGACATCACCGCTTCGGAGTATAATTTGTTTAGCAAAGTCGTGCATTTCCTACAGTTGACAAAGTGGAAAATGAGGTGCGCGATTTTGGCCTTTAAATCTGCCGAATGCCATCCTCGTGGGATTGTAGTTCTCAGGAAACGCTGGTAAAAGACCATCTAACACAATGGACTTTACTTAGAAGAATAAGATAAGCTTTCACGATTTTAAAATTGTAATGATGTTTCATGCCAAAAAAACGAACGATGTTTCATACCAAAAATCGAATATAAATATACGCATTATCAGAATATTTAATTTTATCATACCTCGTGTTCGAAGAAAGACTATGTCCAAATAAAGCATAAAAGTCACTTCTGCAACTATGCAGCACGAAAACAATGTGAACAGGACTCCAACTCCGAAGAACGGAAGATTTTCAAGCTCACCTGCAACAAGTAGCATTATTAAAAACATATATTGACATAAAATCATAGCAGAAGCACAATTTTAGAAGTCATTGTCAAAATTATGCTCGCGTCAGTCCCTAAAGAATGAATAATGACAGTGGAATTTAAGCACCAAATAAATATCATTTACGTGTTATCGTATAGATGTGTAAATTTATGTTTTAACATATAAATTTGGAATGTATAAGAACCTGAAGTAGTGCCATTTGAAAAAAACGTAACTTTATGTTGGTGTGGCAACACTGTTAACATGGTGGTATTAAAATATGTCAAATAATATTCCCTGCTGATATTTGCATGGTACAAAGTTTCAGTGTTTTTTTGTTTATTATAATAATTACATGGGATCGATTCGAATTCCATTTTTTATTTCTTTTTTCAATTTACGAGATATATGTTTTCCACAAAGACGTAACATATTGACATACAATTATCAGAAACTTAACCGATGTGCCAAATAAAAATATGCTGGCTATTTTATCGAAAAGAAATGTGCAGTATGTATAGCTATGGAACACTATCAGGTTGTATAAGCAGTTCAGTTAAAATTTTTAGATACATTTTGATGAATTGTACCTCATTTTATCTATTAAATACTAGTGACTATCAGTGGGCGAGCTTGAATGGCAGTACTGCCAATATTTCAGAAATTAACCCAAATTTATTTTTTTTCTTTCTTTCGTATAAGCCATTATAACAAACTATCTGCTAAAATGTTATTTATAAATCATAAGCTCTGAAACAGAATATGAAGTACTAGGATATAATGTTTGGGAAAGGTAGGGAGCATTGGAATCAATTTTAGTTCAATAGGTAGAAATCAGTAATGTACTTATACTTTCCGTGAACATTTACAAAAGCCACAGCCTTCAATAAAGCGAAGTATTACCTACCCGCTGATGCGTTACTAAAAGTCCAAGGCGCCGAGGCATAATCGGACAAAATACATCTAAAATGTTGATTGAATTTTTTATAGAACCTGAAAGCGTACTATAGCCACACCTACTGAACATGGTATTTTCTCAATAAAATAGATATGTTCGTCTGAAGTTTCTAATTATTGTATCGTAATGAGTTAGGTCTTACTGGAAATATTACTATCCATAATTAAAAAAAAAAAAAAAAAAAAAAAAAAAAAACTTTAGCGTATTGTTATGAATGACCATGTACAATTAGACATAACTACAAAAATGCTTAATTTCGGGATTATTTTGGAAGGCACGGTAGCTCAGTGGTAGAATACTTGCTTATGGTGCGAAGCTGTCCCTGTTTCGATTCCAGGACGTCTGAGCTTGTAGTGAACAACACATCTTTCCGTCCTTCCATTTCCTTCCACATCCTCAATTCACAATAATTTACTTTCATTAAACATTCATCTCCTAAAGGACATGGCATAAACGTCAGACGTAAAATTAAATCATTTCATTCCGGGGTTGTTCATGTTCGTATGCATATCGTTTACTTCCAAGAAGATGGCCACACTGATTTTTCTTTAATGTTAACCATACAATGCATACGAGCAGTAGCATATTGGTAGCCAATCAGGAATCAGGGAATTCTTTTGCTGTCTCTTATATTAAATCTGTCACTATCTGTGTATTCATAGTGTCTGATGAGGCCAAAGTGGATAGATGGCGAAACTGTTACACGTTATTTTTTTTTATTTTTTATTTTTTTTTAACACAATAAACGTATCGTTTCGTTCAGCGAGTAATTTAAATCAGATTTGAGCAATAAGTTTGGAAGTGGTCTGTGGCCTGACTTAGATCATATGGTTGTATTATAAATTAAATTTATAAAACCAATTCAACACCAAGTATATATTTTATTTAAGTGTTTTTTCTCTTCTTTCTTTCTTGCACTAAGACATTCAATTATTTTACATAGTGGTCACTTACCTTTCCTAAATAAAGGAAAGTTTACCACGTTCCATGCAAGTGCAGCTGTCATAATCAAATATCCACCAAGAATAAGCTGCTTCTTATTTACTATTTTTATCAAAAGGTGAGACAGGAAGTACGAAGAAAGAAATAGCACACCTATAATCACGAACATAATTGTATTCTCATGTTCTCCATAATGAAAGCAATAGTCCACCATTGGCGTCAATATAATCTGAAAAACAAAAACACAATATCGCTTACATTGGTTGTAGATGAGCATACTAATAGAAATAAGAACATTGTAACAAATCATATAATTTAGTATAATGGTCATTTCCAGATTTTTTTTTTTTTTTTTTTTTTTTTTTTTTTTTTTTTTTTTTTTTTTTTAAGTACAGCATTTTGTAAATACTCTGTTATTATCATTTGGGATTAACGACCTTCGTGATATACGAGAACGGATCAATCAGTAACGCACAACAATTTATGTAGAGGTGTAGTAACAACGTAAAGACTCATAATAAAGCAACTTTTCAAAATAGCCGCTAAGTCAAATCATCCTAGTCATAAAAGTCCGTCTTTTGGAAGTATAGCGATCTATCCACAACGGACTTGACTTCGTCATCGGAATTTGAAATGTTGGCCGGGCAAGAGTTTCTTCATTAGGCCAAAAATATGGTAATTTGAAGCTGGAAGTTCAGGATTGTATGGCGCATCCTCAAATATCACCCATCCAAACTTTTTGAGTTTCTGACGAACACTATCAGCAAAATGATAGTGTGCGTTACCATGAAGAGATTTGACATTTCTAGCATTAATGTTCGGGTATCTGTCACGAAGCGCACGACGCAACTTTGCCAATGTTGTTTTATATGATGCATCATTCACAGTGGTCCCGTGTGTTAGGAAATCCACAAGTAGGACCTTCTGTATATTCCACAATACAAAATGAAATGAAATCTTTGAGTTTTACGTCCCACGGTTATGCCGGTTAGGCTAAAGGAGACGGTGATGATGAAGAATGAATGAAATGGTGGAATGAAGAAAGTGGGAGGAAACGGGAGAACCCCGAGAAAACCCACGCACACGGTGTTTGTCCACCACAAAGTTCACTTGGCGGGGGCTGGGATCGAACCCGGGACCCCAAGCACCAGAAGTGAACGCTCTATCACTTAGCCACCGCGGCCCCACAATACAGTCACTAGCTTTTTCCCCGGGAGATTGAGTCACCTTGGGGAATTGGTATGTCTCCCTTCCATGAATGCCCGAACCACGACTTGTCACCTGTGACGTTCCCTTCCAGAAAAGCATTTTCTTTTTCAGCGTACCATGCCAAGTGGTCCAGGCATGTCATAATTCGCTGCACCTTATGGACGTCTGTGAAATTCTTTGACACACACTGGACACCCGGCACGCGGGGTGAATTTCACTAGGGTTTTGTGGAAAAAGAAAGAAAATTACACCTTTCTGCTCTTCGTAAGTATCTTCAAAGTATATCTCTTTCAATTTTCACTTCTCCAATCAGTATAATATCGCGAGAAAAAAATGATGCGTTACTTACTGACCCGTCTTCGTATATCCCAAAGCAGACAGCATTATTGAACCGAACCAAACCTTAGCTCCTAACCGAAAATAAGCAAAACTAAAGAACTCGAGATGACCCTAACAGTTCTCAACCTTTCCTTGCAAACTCTCACCCCAACCGAAGAGTGTTTTAACCTTCCCCTTCTCCTGCGTAATTAATCACACTAAACTCCAAACCGACTTCCTTTTTTTTGCCTACAACGCAAGCTAAAACTACTACTGGTCTATCCAAGCAGACAAATTTAACGATGTTAATCACAAGATCCATCTTAGTATCCACAAATTGTCCCACTTTCTTGTAGGGCCCCTCCCTTTGAACAATTTTCCAGAAATATACATGTACATATCTTTTATTTCTAAAACCTTACTTATCACTATTTCCTGAACGTCTTTCAAGGAATGTCACAATATCATATAACATACGTACATATCAAAACGCAAGACGATCATCATTCGCTCTACAAGTTCAATCACACTGATCATGAACTACTCAGACTACTCCGAAGTCTTACAACCAATTTTCCAACTGCTTCTATTGCTCATCTCTGAAGAAGCCCCTTACTCATAGATTTCTAAAAGCATTCAGAACTCCTAAATTGTATTCTTTACCAACAATCCAAATGCCACGAACATAGATTGTTTCTAGTACTGGTAATCCCACCAAATGTATCTTTGCTTTCCTCGACTGCCACTTCCAACCCCAAGTTCAAGCTCTCCCAACATGCCTCAATGACGAGTAACATTTTTATCCATTATCCATTCTATCAACGAACTTTGAAGTGACGTGAGTGGCAAAAATTGTAGTCGCTATACTTTTTTAACTAAAATTGAAATCTTTTGTAATTTTGATAATTTAACCAAAATATGTAAAATTAAAATAAACGACTTTCAATATTCTAGCTTCAGATTCTTGTTATAGGATTTACTAATGCATATCGGACTTCCGAAGAGAAACATCAAAACAATTTAATGACCGTGTAAATACGATCACTCCCAGTCACGACCCCTCTTCAGTTTTTTAGAAATAGGAAAAGAAAGAGTGAGGAGGAGGAAGAAGAAGGTAGGAGAGAAAGAGGAGGAAAGGAGGAAAAGAAGAAAGGTAAACGAAGTTAGAGGAAAAGGAATTATTGGATACATATGGGAATGTTGAAGAAACTAGAATACCTAGGTAGTTATTAAGAGGTAACTTATATTCAACTGCTATTACTTGAGGATCAATGCGGAAGTGATCCGGAAGACACACGTTCTCTCATACGACCCTGACCTGGATCCAGGCAACTACGCAAGTGGGAGTTGCTCCGACCCAGCCCGGGTGACAGAAAGTTTAATTTAATTAGTTTATCTGTTATTTTGAAATGTTGTATAACTCGTATCCAGTATCTGAATTCCCAAAGTGGAGATCAACCACACATTTGAATCGGCCAGAAAAAAAAAAAATTAAAGTCACGTATATACTTTTGCAAGTAGAAGTTTTGAGATTTCTGAAAAGACTGTCGTTATTCTGGCTCATCCTTTTATTTTGACTTTTCTCACAGAGCCGATTCTGAGTACTTTTGAATTAGTCATTCCTTCATGACCTCCGGCATGCACTAATACATATAACATATTATTACACATATAACACAGATACTATTATCTTAAATCAAAATTAATGCTACCACTTAAAAACTAAGTTCATCATTCATTCACCCACACTCACATACATACAGGACAGCGTATCGACATGGATGAAAACAATGTAAAAGAAACCATCTAGCTACAATTTGGTGAGCATTTATTACATCTATTCGAGAATGAAACACAAATTATTATGAAAGTGCAATCAACATACATATGAATGTATCAATCTACATATGAAATCGAACAATAGCGTTTTATGACATATTAAATATATATATATATATATATATATATATATATATATATATATATATATATATATATATATTCACTTAAAAGTTTGGAACATATGGTACGAATAAAAAACTAATATATTTATATTTTGCAAGATCATAGCCGAATAAAGGAAAAGAAAAAAACTTTATATGGAGATTTGAATGTCTTTTCTCATATATGAAGATTTTAAGTAAATTTACGAGTCCTGTCTCGTAGTTAGCGATGAGCGTTAATATTACACTATATTAAAGCATCCTTTTCTAGTGTCCAAACATTTCACTTTACTTTATTCCTCGTATACACACATGAAATTAGGTTACTAATCGTAACCGATACATATTATGTCTGTAGATATACTTAGGAGTACATTTGTCCCACATTTGGATAACAAGGACAAAGTGTCGTCTCTACTATCACAGCGACTAATTTACCTCTTTAGTCATTTTGATTGATTTACTAGTTCCTTGATCAGGTCTGAATCACTGCCGCCTTATATAATTAAATAAGCACATTTTTTGGTAAATTCGCACAACTAAAGAAAAAAAATAGTAAACGAGAATTTCTCAAGTCCAGAAGGATCTTCGTCGGTGAGAAACAAGTTTATGAAGGTGAAAACACTGGTTGAGTTTTAGGATTTGTACAGGAAGGATGAATTACTGCAAATGTAATTCATACAGTAGGATTTCAGTTTACTGGTCTGAGGTACGCTAACCTGCCTTAAACCCATGCTACATGCGGTTAGTGTAGTACTAATAATGTTAGTTCTTACATATGTTATTAGAGAATATCACACAAATTGAAAATAATATACAACATGCGGGGGTATTTTTAACATTTACACTTCATATTTATCGGATATTTTGTGACCGCTGTAACCAAGAACTGTTCGAAGTAAGGCACCAAGACTCTTTACACATATATTCATTTACTAAATTTAATATTAACATTTTATTTCAATATTACATTCACATTCAACACATATTCATGTCTCAATCTATATCTATATTCATTAATTATTCAATCTTTCAAACTACTAACCCCGACAAATTGAATTTTGCGGATGCAACACTTTACATCTTAAATCCGATATATCGCATATATATATTCAACTAGTTTCCCGCGCATAAAGATAAAAATCAATACCTTCAAATATTCTATTTAAATAGACATTCAATGTGCACGGCAGGCACGTAAACTCAAAATATATATATAGATATGGATGAAGCTAAAGATATCGATAATACTCTTGGGCCCAAACAACTACAACAACCTTCACATTCAGAGTTACCAGTGGAAACAAACGTAGGAATAGCTAGTAACTTGACCCAAGATTCTAAGCGGATAATGATAGAAGGAAACGAAAGTAAAATTTAATCATAGACCGGACAGTAGCTCGCCATTGCGGTTTGTCAATATGGTAGAAAACATTTACTTCATACTTCACATCAATGAATACCTCTACGAATCGTGTCTCGCGACGACGCAGCTAGTAATTCAGGTTCCAATGCTATATATTAAATGGTCGATATTTGTAAAGTTCAAAACTCGGGGAAAGGAATAAGCTAAGACACTAAAGCTACAAAAATAAGTGGTCGAATTTCAACCTACAATTCACAGCCAAATATACTTTTATATGACGAATATGGTTGGCCTACTAAAATGCGTAGCCTAAAATAAATATCTCCAAAACAACAGCAAGTCCATCCCCACAAGGGAATTTTCAAAAAGACAAAAGCTTTAGGGAAATTCCCCTCCTCACTGTAATCCGGCTGAGACCTTGGAGACTCCGGCACTACCGGGAAGTCAGTGAGATTTCCTAATTTAGAATTTCTACAACAAACAAAATTATCCGATTCCTCAGAAACTGAGAAGAGTTACGCGGAAAGTATGGAAAATTAAAGTAAAATTTATAAAATAGACAAAAATCCTAACAGTGACTTGCCAAATGAAAAAAAAAAGAAATTAAATAAAATTTAGATTTTGTACTAGTAAGTTGTCCGCCAAATCTTACTAGTAGCTACCAGTCCGCAAGGTTACCAACATTGAGGCGTCAATTAATTTCAAACAATATATACTAAAAATAAAAGAAGAGAAAATTCATGGACATTGGGGGTTTAGACGCCCTGGCACGGTGTTACTAGAGTCTACTGTAATATATTTACTAGATCATTTGATCCTGTCTACTTCGTCACCTCTACACACAATAATAAACTTGGCTTGGTCGGGTGACGTGGGATTTTTTTTAAAGTTGCTGGATATTATCATAAATACAAGTCAAACGCATATATCTAAACTGTATTGATTCTGCAAACAGCTACTGTCACGTAATGTACTGTGAGGTATCTGGGATCATTTGCCATACGGCTATTAGTTGTATTGTCAGGCTGGTTTATCAAGTAACTGGTATATTTACTGTGAAAAAGTCGAGCCACTAAGTGAAGAATACCATCCATCGTTTTCTACATATCACACTACCCTCATATAAAAATCCTAACGTGATAATTAATGCACTAAGGAATTCAACATATATAGA
Organism: Thermobia domestica; assembly: GCF_964235325.1. Lineage (NCBI taxonomy): Eukaryota > Metazoa > Arthropoda > Insecta > Zygentoma > Lepismatidae > Thermobia > Thermobia domestica. The sequence continues at coordinate 174,796,030 of NC_137466.1, forward strand.
TACATTATATAATCACTATTTCGTAGCAAACTCTACCACTGGGCACATATAGACATAGGCGCCTTGCTATTTATTCACACTCTTTACTATACACATTTATATACTAATAATATTATCATTACTCACTTAAGGTAAGTGCACCAATAGCTGACACTTTAAGGATGCATTTCTAAATCTAATGCTTTGGTTTGTAAATAAAACAACATAGAAGGATTATGGCTTTAATAACTGAAAGATTTAAGTTTAAGGAAAAGTTTTCAATTGATATAAGAGCTTCAGATAAACATATATGAGTTACTGAAATTTATATGGAACATAATCCATTTGTACCAGTTGCTGACACACAGAAAATACCAATGATCCAATGCCTGACATAGTAATGTGCCAAAAGCTGACAGTGTTACTTTAAAGAATGTATGTATAATGAAATCATTTGTTAGTAAGAATAACATCACGTATTCTTTTAAAATATAGGTTAAACAGAAGTAACAGATTTATAATAGGTAGAATCTGCTCTTTGTTTAGTACTTATTCAAATATATTCATTTAAAATTTCAAGACATTTCTTACCTTTTGTTAACGCGATAATTCTCAATTTCTTCTATCAGATATGCTCCCACCTTGGAATCAAATCATATTTAGGTGAATTGATTTTTTTTTTTTTTTTTTCAATATGTCTTCATATGCATACAATAGCTTGTCTTCAACTTTCGGCCAACACCAGCCATATCTAGTCTTTAGCGTAACTTTGACGAAAGCTTCGTTTTTCTTAGTCTTCAAAATCCTTCCTGGAAAATATTCACTTTTATATTATATTATATTTCTTCCACTCTGCCGATGTTGCGACTGAAGCTATTTTCTCTCTCCTACTCTTTAAGGTAGGCGTGATTGTATGGTGCAGCCAAAATAAAGATCTTTTAAATGGTAAGGGAATTAATAGTATCAGTACTTTCCTTTGCTCTCTGTTCATGGTTAGGAACGTCAGTTTCTGTAGTTTTCGAAGTCCTTGGAATTGAAAACATAGTTTCACTTCTATTTTGATGAGTAGAAATTTTAGTTACTTCTGCAACTTGTTCTTGCGTAGAAACGTGTGTTCCTGTAATTTCCGAAGTGCTTGAAATTGATATATTAGTAGTGTCATTCGAATTTTGTTGAGTAGATATTTCATCCGTAACTTTGTTTTCTATTCTGGGTGGAGGATCATGTTTGCTACACTTCTCTGCATCCATAGGAGGAAAAGATTTTTATCTTCTATGTTGCGTAAAAGCATGCTATCACAATCGGAGATTTTTTAACTTTCTCAGTACAAATTTTTTGTTTTAGGAAACACAAGAATTAATTTATTTGGCCGTGATGAGTTTCATTGGAGAGATTTCCGGAAGATATCTCTCAAGTTGTTCCTCCTTTCCTGAACTTTTGATAGTCTACATTATCAGCGTTGAATGAGTAGAGACCACATACTCTGAATTCATTTTGTATTGCAGTAGGAGTTATTGACATTTTCATTGTATTTTTCCAAAAGAGGTGCAAAGTCTTCATTTCTATGCTTTCTACCGTCATGTTTGATTCTCCACTGATGCACACCACATTTCCAAGCGCTCTTGAGTAGATGGAAACCTGAAACATCCATCGGTTGAAGAACATGAGTGGAATTCGGATACAAAGCTACAAGCACAATACCATTGTTACTACAAAAAGTGCTTAGAGGCTCAGTGAGATGAGATGCATGGCCATCAAGAAAAACCAACACAAGAGTTTTGATATTTTACTTTTCAAGACATGGTTGACACACATTAGTCATATATTCATAAAATGTCTCTACTGTCATCCAACCTACTCAGATCTACCAATACCCCAGCAACTCTATACAACCATCGGGGGAGTCAAAATACATGCACTAGTTGTAATCAGCATTGTCATACATTCTTTTTCATCATTGCTTGCATATGTGTATATAGTTTTTTTCTTCCTTACGAACTAACACCTTATTTCCTTTCGGAAACGTCTTGTCTGCGTTAAGAATTCTGGATGGATCTTAAGGTGCCTGGATAAAATACCGCACTCTCGGCTGGTCACACACCTCGGCTCATCTAGTTTCCAACTACAGGAGAAAGTGCCACTATCTATTTGTGTTCTAATCAATGAAAAGTTAAAAATAAGCAGATCACGAATTTTTATTTTGTCTTAAATCTGCTTCAGAACAACCACATTTTTTTTTCTGTAAAATGATGTTTGCATCATTGCGTTGCTCAAATCCATTGAAAATTTTTATGTCAGGTTTTGGTACAAAACAGTATTTTGCTGCTCTAATAAGTGACAACCCCTGTCAGCTTTTGGACCGAGACATCCAAATTTAGTGAAATTGATAACAGAAGACAAGTGTTACTTTCTCGTGTAAATTATGTATGAAATTCATAAATTAATGCCGTTATGCTGTTTACCAATGCCTGACATGCAGTGTCAGCTACTGGAATAATCCTACACAAAAGGACACCAATACCTGACACCCCTCCTCCTGAAGTTTTAGAATTTAAAATTTAACAAAATTTTCCTCCCGCAATTCACTACACTGTTTCACCAACAGAATACATATTCAACATGCTACTGAACTAGAAAAAGATCATAAATTAACATAAGAGTAACAAGGTAAGTAGGCTTCCCGTATTTCTTAAGAATTCTTCTCATTTTTGCATATTTCTTCATAGCACGTAATTCAACTTCGTCATACTTCTATCAGTTGGCACGCAAATTAACCACGAATAAGCAAAATGTTGCTAAACCATCAAGAAAAGTGTGTGTGCTGAGAAATCTATTAATGATCACAAATAACCTTATTATGTTCAATTTAAGATAACAGTGTCAGCTTTTGGAGCAGTGTCAGCTACTGGTGAACTTACCTTATTCATTTATTTATTTACTTTTCTCTACTACGTCGTTTTATTTTTAGACACCCTATACTTTCTCGATAAGCCCAAGACTGTTCAAAGCAGTCTAACTAATTATATTAAAATCAGCAATTATCATAATCCATTAATTAACACGTGTGATCGTATATGCACTGAATATGAATTTCTTTCGTAACAAACTACGGTATAATTCGCTTCACGGCTTCGAATTTTATTTTGTATGCACTGAAAGTTCAATGTTCTAAATAGCATGCAACTACATATCAGAAAATGTCAACAACGCAATTGCTCACAGCAAGCAACGGATAAAGACGATTCGTAAATGCAGCCTGGCAACAAAAACAATATCATATGGACAAAACTTCGAGTTAAGTGGAAACGCAAAGATTAATATTTTGATTACTAATTTATATAAATGATCGTGCTTGTCCAGAAAGGTAGCTTGCGATGTGAGTTATCTAGAAATCAATTCTTATGTGTCTAAGCTAATATTTACTTTTTATTTATAGCAGAAAAGGGGTTATGACCAGATCACTAAGTATTTGAGTAACAGAACATTAGCAACGGACAATACTAAATTCAGACGCGGTGGCGCTAGTAATATAAAAACAACCCGTGCACAACTGAATAATCTTTGCACTGTTAATCATGTTTGCACTATTATTGTTCATTATAAGTCATGTATTAGGTAATTATGGTACAAACTATTACGGAATTCTTTACTATGGAGTAACGTACTTCTTATGAGGGACCAAAAAGATAAATAAACAAACAACAATACACTGTCCATCGATGAATATTTCATACTTTCACTCGCACCTTCTAAAATCTACACTACTCACTTAAATACATGCGCATTACATTCCACATACCCAAGAAAGTAAATACTGATACATATAACTATACATGCTAACAAATATATTATCACACCATTCGACTATATATGAACCAAATCAGATTATCTAATTTCACCAATCGGCTCTATGAACTGGAAAAAGGGAAGATGAAATGATCAGGGCCAAGTAGCCCTTCTGCAAACTATTTGGTCTAGGAATTAATTCGTGCGGGTGGACAAGAGATGGCGCAACGAACGGAGCGTCCCACAGTTCCGTGTATCCACACATGTGTTGCAAACCCCTGTCATCGCGTATCGTTCGTAGTATAGGGCAGTGGATTAAAGCGTCAACAACACCAGTTTGTAGTTAAGTAAACATGGCGCAATTTGTGCCTGATAAAGTGTTTTTGCGGGGTGTCCTGCTGCATTACTTTAACATGCAGAAAAGTGCGACTGAAAGTCATCGTATTTTGGTGGAAGTGTATGGTGACCATGCTCTAGCTGAGCGAACGTGTCAGAAGTGGTTTGCACGGTTTAGAAGTGGTGATTTCGGCTTGGCAGACCAAGAGCGAGCTGGACAGCCAAAAAAATTTCAAGACGAAGAATTGACAGCATTGCTCGAGCAGGATTCGTGTCAAACGCAGGAACAACTTGCAGCAGCATTAGGCGTTGATCAAACAACAATCTCCAAACGCTTGAAAGCCATGGGAATGATTCAAAAGATGTCACATTGGGTTCCACATGAATTGAAAGACAGAGACGTTGAAAGACGAAAAACCATTTGCGAATTGCTGCTTCAACGACAGAGCAGAAAGGGGTTTCTGCATCGAATTATTACGGGTGATGAGAAGTGGATCCATTACGAGAACCCTAAACGAAAAAAGGCCTGGGTGAAACCAGGTCCATCACAACCAAAACGAGATATTCACTGTGCAAAGGTTATGCTGTGCATATGGTGGGATATGAAAGGTGTGGTGTACTATGAGCTGTTGCAACCGGGTGAAACTATGAATGGAGAACGTTATCGACAACAATTAATGCGTTTGAAGCAAGCTCTGGCCAGAACACGACCAGAATGGGAGAACAGACATGATAAACTTATTGCTCAACATGATAACGCTCGCCCACATGTCGCAAAACCGGTCAAAACCTATTTAGAAAATGTCGGATGGGAAGTTTTACCCCACCCGCCGTATTCACCAGACGTTGCTCCTTCGGACTACTACTTGTTCGATTGCATGAACAACGATTTGATTGGACAGCGGTTTACTTCTTCAGAAGATATCGAAACATGGGTCTCTGACTGGATCGCTTCCAAGGATGAGGACTTCTTTCGCCACGGAATCCGTACATTGCCTGACAGATGGGCGAAAGTGGTGGCTAGCGATGGACAATATTTTTCTTAAGGTATTGATGTATTTTGTGTTTGTACTACAGCTTCAATGTGTGCGTACCAACCGCACGAATTAATTCCTAGACCAAATAAATCATGTTTCCAAGGTACTATTATCTCACTGAAAGGACATACCAACACTGCTAATTGTGAGGGTCCCTTTCCTGAAGGGAAAAGAACCGTAATAAAAAATTGTTTAACCCATGTTGGTTGCAAGCTTGCTCAACTTAGGAGTAAATGAGAGCCCCTTTTTTGTTTACACTGCCATAATGATAATTACCCTAACTACCACGAAATCATATACCGCCATGTTAATAATAATATAAAAAATCACAGTTACTATATACACAAATATAAGCTATACTAGGAGAGGCCTAACGTAACCTTAAACTGAATTTTTGGGAGAGGTGAAAAAGGAGATTTTAAACGTTTCGAGCACTAAATCTTCATTTGAAAATCACTCACTATCATGCATCCTGTCCATTACTATTCATATGCAGACAGCAATATGGCGTCCCTGAGTTGGATTCTATATCTTATTGTTTTCAGGTTGTTTCACTGTTGAATTTTACTGTTTCGGGCTCTCTTCTGCTTCCAACAGGTTTATTTGTAAAATGAAATAGATTTTACCTTGTTTATGCTGCTTTTTCTTCCACTTTTCCCAAAATTTGAAAGAGCCGAAGATACGTGTTATAGCTTGCTTCATTTCCGGATCTAGAATGAGCATTCTCGCGCCTTGATATGAGAGCGTCAGAAAATAGTTCAATCAGAAAAGTGTTTTGGCGGCGGAAAATTATAAAGCGAATGAAAAATAGCAAAAACTGGATAAAACCGTATCTTGGTAGGATATGGGCATCTCAGAGGGACGAAGGGGGTCTAAATTATTCTGCCAAAAATCAGATTGGTGGATAATTACACAAGGATTTCTATCCAATAGCGAGCCTATGTTTTCATATCACATTAAGATGATAATTTCGATACTTATCCATCTGAAATGTCCATATACGGGACTCATAATAAAATAATGTATAAATAAAGATATTATTTCCCAAAATACGATTCCTACTAAATTATTCAAAACTTCCATATTAATTTTGGTTTGGGTACAGAACGAGTGAATACACTACACGGACCGAAGTTATAGTTTGAAAAATCACGTAGTACAGTGCGTTAAAAAATTATTGGACCCCTCCAAACAAAAATTCCATTACCTGTAATGGTACATTACAACTTCTACTAGCTTTATCATCCTCGTATACATAGACACTACTTCATTACACATCAATATTCCATTCAATGATGCCCTCAACTTCCTCGAGGAAATTACGAACACTCATCCCGAATATCAAAAGCCTAGTTCATAAATCTTAAAACATGTAGCTCAGTTTGTCATAACAATGAAAAACTTCACTTTTGGAAATAACTACTTAGCTCAGTTTGTCTTAACAATGAAAAACTTCACATTTGGAAATAACTAGTATCTTCAAATCATTAGCACTACCACGCTCACTTGCATAACCCTTCATACACCAATATATTCATGTGGCAATGGAACAACAAATATTCTATTCATCACACTTCAAGATTTCCTCTAGCTTCGATTTATGGTTGATATTTTACCAATATAGGGCTCAAACTGACTTGAAAGTCCGGGAAGGTCATTACAGTTAGTCCGTGAAAGTTAGAGAAATGCTTCAAAATCAGCCAAAAGTCATGAAAATCTATTAGATCTCAGTGAAGAGTCAGGGATTTTTTTAAAGCTGCCCATAGCAGATATGAGGAACGCCTCAGAAGAATCAAGACAGATTTTTAAAAAAAATGATACGAAAAGGGATGAAAAAATTGTCTTTAGAAATAAAGAAGCTTGAGGAGTGTTGAAAGGGTTTGAAACTTCAACTTTTCAAAAGAGAAGAACAAATTACATTAAAAATTCAAATGCTACAGAAGAAGAAAATAGGTTAGGTTTGTTAGTGGTAGATAAATAGATAGACCAAATTATATATTTATGAATGTATGAGATATTCAAAATATCGTTAGTGTATAATTGTTGTTGGTGCAAATGAGGTTAGATGATTTTGAGTTTAACGTCCCGTTCAGCAGCGAGGCTATATGACCTACTGATTAACGTGGAATCCGAACCACATGAGCTCCCGCCGGGAACCCGGGTCTCCCACGCCAAAGGCGCGTACGCTAACTTGTTGGTGCTAATGTTCCATTGTATTTCAAATACAAGAAGCTGCTTGACTCATAATTAGTATTTACAGTAAGAAGGTTAGCTTATGATGTGGAGATTGATTTAAAAGAGAAAAAAAATGTTTTTCTAAATCCGATCATTAACTCTTCGGGTGTCTTCGAGTATCGCGGGTCAGAGAAAATTACTTCCTCAGTCATGGAAATTCAGGGAAATTAATATATCAGAATTTTAGTGTGAACCCTGTAACACGAACAAACAGACAACCAGCATTGGAATTATTCCTATAATCCCTGAACAAGTGCCCAGTTCAATTCCCCTGGTCCTTCTCTAACAATTACTTTTTTTGATGTAAACGTCAGATGCGAGAACAGAGGTTTCAAGACTGATGTACTTTCACTTCAAGAGCTCCCTCCTACCTTTCAGAACATGTATGCTATTTACAACAGAACAGAAAAGCTGCAGACCAGAATAAGTGTTATTTTTACGTGTTACTATGGACTTATTTTATTGATTCTTATTCCAAAATTAACATATATATATATATATATATATATATATATATATATATATATATATATATATATATATATATATATATATATATATTATTTGAACTATTGAAATACCATCGTACGGTGTTTATACAACTAATTTACGATTTTGTGTAAGTTTTCTATACAGGAGATTGTATTTATATTCACCCTTTCTGTCACTCAATTATTAAATGACTATTCATAATTAGCTTAATTTAATTTAGTAGCGCTTCGTTTCACTAATTTTGACTCCGACTGTTTGCTTAAAAATATAAATATAAATATATTTATATTAAGTGATAAAAGGGATAAAATATTTCAGTGCTCGTAATTTCACAGTTTAATTAATTGATCTGTCAAGGTGAAAGTAATATCTGTTCCTTGTTAATTCGTTTTACAAAGAAAATGTTATTAAACATATCACTAAACAATAATTAAAAAATACAATCAAAACATGCTCAAGAAACAAGGAAAAAAAAAGGTTTTAATCTACTGAAATAAAACAATTCAACCTAAAAAACATACCTCAAGACACGAATAAACAAACGAAGCACTAAACACAAGCAATAACAATGCAGTTGTATCACACGTCATAGTATCTGAAATAATTGTAAAATAAAGAAGAAATACTACATAGTACAACAATCAGCAAAACAGAAAAAAGAAAATAAACATATTTATACATACAGGGTGTTTCGACATTCCTATTGAAACGTTTGTGAGATAATTCTACTCACGAAAACAAAGTAAACAGTTATGTGAGTGGGCAAATGAACACTGACAGCATAAAGCAGAAGCACTAAATGACTTTAAATGTAACGGTTTAGAAAACTTTAGAGTAATCGTAGTTGAACTAACCAACAGTACCGAAATTACAATCTTGGTTTACAAAACTTTAGAGCAATCGTAGCTGAACTAACCATCAGTACCGAAATTAGAATCTTAAGAACCCTACGGAAGAAGTTAACCAAGAGAAATAGAAAATGTTGAATAACCTCCTCAACAAAGATATTAAAATGTGAAAAATTCTTAACGTTAAGCATTTTTATTTTCTGAATCAGAAGGTATTGATTATTTAAACTATTAATTTCCTTTAAACATTTTCTGAACCGCTTTCTCTATAAAGTCGTGTTTGTACCAGGTGTTACTGTCTCACATATTGCCAAACACGTAACTCAAAAATGAAGCCGACCATGAAACTTCACACAAACTTTTATGCTGTTTTTCGTAAGTATAATCACCTCCTAAAATGTTAAAACAGGAATTTAAAAGCACCCTTATAAAAATATATATACTGACAAACATAAAAAAAAAACTCTAGTACATCCAAACAATCAAACACCTACATAAAAATTAACAAAAAAATTGGTTACTTATCAATGAATCCTTCCTTGGGAAGTTAAAACACTTTTTTTCTTTTTTCTTTTTTTTTTTTTTTTTTTTTTTTACTTTTCGGAACTCACAGTTGGTTCCTTCCTCAGTGGCAAGGTGAAAAGGATTAAAATGGAAAGGAGATAAAAGGAGTAAAACAAGGAATACATTCCACTAAATAAAGGAGAGCTCCTCCGTGGCTAAGCGGTTAGCGTACGCGCCTTTGGCGTGGGAGACCCGGGTTCGATTCCCGGCGGGAGCTCATGTGGTTCGGATTCCACGTTAATCAGTAGGTCCACGTCTCATATAGCCTCGCTGCTGAACGGGACGTAAAACTCAAAATCAATCAATCAATCAACCACTAAATAAAGGTAACGTACAAAATGGATCCGGAGATGAGCAGAGCAGAGTGAAAAAGGAATGAACTGAATCAAAGAAAACGCGGTGTTTGTATTACGTCAGTGTTTCCAGATTCGAAGGATGCATCAAAGGTAGGTACCCATGTTCGATCAATGTTGCCAGTATCAAGGTTTAATGCAGGTTGTATTTATGAATAAAGAACGATTCTTTAATTTCCCGTTGTTTTTTTGTTTTTCCTGAACCTATTACCTTAACCTGTTTTATATTATGTGAATGTTGTTTTAAATGAAGCGCCAAACCCGACATGCCTTCTTCTTGGGATTTCTTTTGATTGTCTAACATGTTTTTTAACACACGTGTTAATATTGCGTTTCGTTTGGCCAATATATGAGGAGTCACATTCGCATTGGCGTAACTACGATATTTTTCTAGGGGGGGCTAAGGCCCCTTAGCTCTGAAAAATGGAAGAATCTTTTAGAAGATCTTGTTATATTTCTTATATATATATATATATATATATATATATATATATATATTCTGAGTTCCCTTTTCCTAGCACTCATTATAAGCTCTTCAAATTATTTAGTTCTCTTAACACGAGACTGTCATATTACAGTTCACTGAAAATATATTACATCATAAATTTGCTTAAAATGCAGTGGCGTATTTAGGGGGTGGCTTCCGGGCTTAAGCCCCCCCGAAATCTTTCTTAGTATAGTAAAGTAAATGAAATATCTTGCAGAATTTTCACATTTCCAGGCAAAGCCCTCCCCCCGAAAGTTAACAAAGCCCCTCCTGAAACAAAATCGTAAATACGCCACTGTTAAAATGATATATTTCCTATATTCAGTTGCTACTAAATAACTACCTAAAATCTACTCTAATTATGAAAACTCAATTTTCAATTACTGTTTTACTCGTGCAATTCTGAGCGAAAGTAGATTATTCGTAAACGTTAAATATCATGTTCTCACAAGAAAGGAACATGAACCTGTCATCCGGACATGGGAATCAAACCTAGTCCATTCGATAAACATAACAAAAATATGTTTATGCACAAAAAATTAGGTGCCATGGACAACGGAGTAAGTTCCTGGGTCCCATTAACCCTGTTAGTATAAAGAAAACCAATCGTAGACTCATAGTGAAATAGCTATTGCGTCAACACTGATCACTGAAAAGTCATGGTTTATAGTTCATTCTCTTCAGCATGAAAGAAGCTTTGCAGAGGTGCTATGTATTGAGGTCCATGATGTACTTGAACAGGGAAAATTGGGAGAATGTGGGGAAAATTCCCTCCAGAAATTCCTCCCATCAACTTTGGACCCCTTTGGAGTGGCCCCGGGTAAAAGCACTCAATCCAAATGTATCTTGAAAAATACTATAGACTATAAGAAATTACTATACCAAGTTTTGCATTGATAGACACAATAGGTATGAGAGGAAAGCGTGTATTGGTATACGAGCTTTTTCCTGATATCTATCACGTCTATCAATATATAACTTGGTACAGTCATTTCTTATTAAAATATACAATTTTAAGCAAATTTACGATGTACTACATTTTCACTGAACTGTTACAAGGTCTTCTAAAATATTCTTCCAATTTTCAGAACTAAGGGGCCATGCTCCTCCCCCTAGGAAAATAGTTACACCAATGCGGGACGAGTATAGACACTTATGTCGAATGCAAGCATCACTAAAATTGTTATGCGTAAATTAAGGTAAATTAATAACATTATTTTTCTCCAGTAGAAAAATTCTGGGGAGGGCCAGCTTTGCTTCTAGCTGGCCCCCCTCTAGTTCCGCCTATGATTGGACGCGGCAAATACCTGATTTATTTAACGGATCAACAAAATAGCTTTTGAATCTAGTGAGATGTTTTTGTAAACTTTTGGGGGGAATACTTGAAGCAGATATGTTATGCTTTGCAAGTATACGTTGAATTCTTTTGATAGTTGTGGAAAATAAGGAATTCCAATTCAAGTTTTTGACTCTTTGGAAGTTACCGTTTTGAGGACTTGCAACGATCTACGTGTTTGATTAAACCATTTTTGTAAAATACACAGCTTACAACCGTTTTCTTGTCCTATTTTATATAAAAACTGTATTTCTTCATTAAGATCTTTTTGACGGTTACAAATTAATAATGCTCTACGAAAGAAGTTCTTCCAAATATTAGCCTTGTACAGTGACGGATGAGCTGACTGTCGATGTATGTAAGTAGTACCTGCATTATGTTTTCGATATACTTTTGTTATAAATTTATTATGTGATCGGGTAATCAGTAAGTCTAAAAATGGAAGACAGTTATCAAATTCACGTTCAAGGGTGAACTTGAGCCTAGGATGCTGATTGTCGAATTGTTTAAATATTTGTGCAAGTGTATTTTCGTTACGAACAAGTAGTAAAATGTCATCAGCATAACGGTAATATCTAATATATTTAAATGTATTCTGCTGTAAAATAGAAGTTTCAATCTGATTTAAAACAATATTGGGGATAATGTATTACTCATGGCTAAGCCATCATTCTGACAGAAGTAATGATCTTCAAATTGGAATATATTGGTTTTTAAACAAACCTCAAGTAATTGTAATAAAAAATTAATTTCATATGTAGATGCGCCATTTTGAAATAAGCAGGATCGAGTGCTATTGATAGTAAGTTTCAGTGATATGGACGGATACATATCAACAACGTCTATGGAGGCAAGTAAATTGGTATTAGCATTTACAAATGATGATAATTGTTATTTAACGCCCAGACTATTTTTTACAACATATTTGAAACCATTATTGTAACTATTAAGTTTTTTATATAACCATTTAGATAGTAAATAAGCTGGATGATTGAAACTTGATATAATGGGGCGAAGGGGAATGTCGGGCTTGTACACCTTCGGAAGACCATAAATAATGAGAAGACTACGTGCATGTATTTTATCATATCTTTCTCGATGTCAGTTAAAAGGGGAGCAGAATCGATTGTCGACTGCACCGTCTTAATAACCTGTAGCAATGGATTACGGGGATGTGAAACAAAATTACATTTTTCTGATATTTTTAAAATACCGGAAGCATATCTTTGTTTTGACATAACAACATATTGGTTTCCTTTATCAGCGTTTAAACACCAGATTTCGTGTATATTAAGAAATTTTCTAAATTGTGTAATAAGACCTTGTATATATATCTGGATTTTGCATGTGGACCTACCTTTCTGTGCCAGTATAAAAAAGTATTGATATTAGCCCAGCATTCGTTTCTAATAGATTGCGCGGAATGAATATCAGGTGCAAGGTCAACGGCTTTTTCTACTGAACAAATTATCTCCTCCAATGGAATGGAAAGCGGAAGGTAACTAAATTTTACACCTAACCTGAAAATCTGCGTAGTCTAGCATGTAATCTGTTATGTAAAATATGTGCGTACAGCGGGTGAGTACGAAAAGTTAAAGACATCCACATTTTTTAGCAGTCATTATTAAGCCTGTTTACTAAAATGTATTTTAATCTAATAATCTGATTTAGTGCTCTTCTCTGTGCATACTTGCATAAATATTTGAACAATTTGTCAATCAGCATCCTAGGCTGAAGTTCACCCTTGAACGTGAATCTGATAACTGTCTTCCATTTTTGGACTTATTGATTACCCGATCACATAATAAATTTATAACAAAAGTATATCGAAAACATAATGCAGGCACTACTTACATACATCAACAGTCAGCTCATCCGCCACTGTACAAGGCCAATATTTGGAAGAACTTCTTTCGCACAGCATTATTAATTTCTGACCGTCAAAAAGATCTTAATGAAGAAATACAGTTTTTATATAAAATAGGACAAGGAAACGGTTATAAGCTGTGTATTTTACAAAAATGGTTTAATCAAACACGTAGATCGTTGCAAGTCCCCAAAACGGTAACTTCCAAAGAGTCAAAAACTTGGATTGGAATTCCTTATTTTCCACAACTATCAAAAAAATTAACGTATACTTGCAAAGCATAACATATTTGCTTCAAGTATTCCCCCCAGAAGTTTACAAAAACATCTCACTGGATTTAAAAGCTATTTTGTTGATCCGTTAAATAAGTCAGGTATTTACCGCGTCCAATGCGAATGTGACTCCTCATATATTGGCCAAACGTAACGCAATATTAACACGCGTGTTAAAGAACATGTTCGACAATTAAAAAGTACCAAGAAGAAGGTATGTCGGGTTTGACGCTTCATTTAAAACAACATTCACATAATATAAAACAGGTTAAGGTAATAGGTTCAGGAAAAACCAAAAACGGGAAATTAAAGAATCGTTCTTTAATCATAAATACAACCTGCATTAAACCTTGATACTGGCAACATTGATCGAACATGGGTACCTACCTTTGATGCATCCTTCGAATCTGGAAACACTGACGTAATACAAACACCGCGTTTTCTTTGATTCAGTTCATTCCTTTTTCACTCTGCTCTGCTCACCTCAGGATCCATTTTGTACGTTACCTTTATTTAGTGGAATGTATTCCTTGTTTTACTCCTTTTATCTCCTTTCCGTTTTAATCCTTTTCACCTTGCCACTGAGGAAGGAACCAGCTGTGAGTTCCGAAACGTTAAAAAAAGTGTTTAAACTTTCCAAGGGAGGATTCATTGGTAAGTAGCCAATTTTTTGTTAATTTGGATTATCCCTCCATGCGCCCATGTAATTATAATCTACATAAAAAAATTAAAAAACACATAATAAAGAAAAAAGTACAGCTTACAAACAAAGCATTAACTGCATAAAACAATTAACATGTTTCTTCAGACATCTGCACCTCTTCTTCGGATCCCTAATAATAATTTAGTCAAAATATGAGCTGTCTTTAAGTACTCAATTATTCTAATCTACATATTTCACGAAAACTGTTCTGCATACTTCTTTACAATGTTTTTAAAAGAAGGCTCTCAAGACGATGAAAATATGAAGAAGTCTTTGTACGATGCAAATATGAAGAAGTCTTTGTATCAAAGACTCGAGTTTATATATACAAAAAAAAAACTAAAGTCTCAGGCACTACATTAAGCATTAGTGCCACGAAAAATGCGGTTAGCAAGAATGTGCACGTTCACTAGACAGATGTGTGGTTAGCGCATAAGCAATAATTTTTGGAAGTTTGCTATCTCTTAATTGACGTAATTCCTGCCGCCTCACAACTGGATTACTTCCAAAAAAAAAACTGCGGCCCATGTCCGTGCATATCAAAGGGAATGCTATCTAACCATCCGGCTACAGGGGAAAAGAACTCTACAACTGATAATCTCTTACACTTTTATCTAAAATTATGGAGAAGTGTTTTGTGGAGGTTTATGGAGAAGATCATCTCCGAGGAATGTTTTGTGTGAGGTATTAAAATTCCAAATACGTATAATCCCCCCAAAATAACTCGAAATCAAATATTTTATGAATATTGAGATTACTGCGCCAACAATTCTTCATTATGTGTATGAAGAGAAAGAAGAACTCATTTGATTTATTTCCGAAGTCACTCACATGATATGTTCCATTCATACATGACATATAGAGACTAAACAGATATTATTAAAATCTGTCTCGGTAAAAAATACTCTGAAAATTATACAGAATTTTCTACAAAACATTACAGAAAGAGAGAGAAAAATTTCTATGATGTTAATTTAATTTATTTTTTATTTATTTATTTTTTGGCGCGTCCTTATGCAACACCGAGGTTAGGAAAGATGAGACCTACCATTAATGTGGGCTCCAAGCTATGATCGAGGCTACAATCTGGTGCAACCGTCAGGTACACAGACCATTATACAAGATAAACTATCCCAGTGTAGGCCGTTTCCTACCACACTATCTTGCCTCCAAGAAACGTAGATTACGTCACCGGCCTCGGCATGTTCATTTACAAGTACGATTATATTACCATGATTATATTTCTAAACAATCTAGTAAACAGATTTTTCAGTTATATCGCATACATTAGGAAACGTTACACTTTAGAAAGCTGATTGTCCCGGGGATTCATCTTTCGAACTTGATATTTCAATTAGACTACATAGACTCAAAAACTAAAATTGAAACATTCAAAGAATAATTTTTATAAGTACTTATTTAAAACACCGATAGAGTTCGTCCGATAAAATATAACAGAAATAATGAACTAGAAAGAGTATTAGGACATTACATAATAAAAACATAAAAGCTACCTACAAACAGTTAATAAACTACTTTTATGATGTCATTCACAAACTTGAACTAAGAAATACACCCGAACGACATGAAGAGCAAAACTACAAATACTTTACCACTGAAATGCGTAATTAATCCTCTTGAAAAGAGACTTCTGGCAGTTCTAGTTATTACTTTAACACCACTTGCATCATATGAATCTGAAATTCTTTTCTTAGAGCGATACGGATGAGCCACTGTAGGTGGGTACTGAGAGAGCAAAGGGGTTCTAACACTATTTTTTATCTTTGTTTTGCCATGGACGTACACATCTGCAACTTCCATAAGGTGATCAGAGTTACTCAACCGTGTCTCAGCGGTAGCATCTGTTTCTGAAAAGCAACAAGAATATTTTCGATTGTTGACTCCCTCGTATAATTCTATAACGTCACTGATATCGTCATTTGTGGCTTCAA
Organism: Thermobia domestica; assembly: GCF_964235325.1. Lineage (NCBI taxonomy): Eukaryota > Metazoa > Arthropoda > Insecta > Zygentoma > Lepismatidae > Thermobia > Thermobia domestica. The sequence continues at coordinate 174,812,277 of NC_137466.1, forward strand.
CCTCTGAGGCCACAAGTTTTCGGCTGCTTGTCGCACTACACTCACTTTCAGTATCCGATTCATTGTCAACACTTTGACTTGTGCTTCCCCTCAGCCTGTCATATTTGTAAAAGTATGGATCAAGCCCTGGACTAGACAACGTTACAGCGCCATAGGACTTTGAACTTAAAACTTCGTTGTAAGCGTTTGTAAGCTGTGCTCGGATTATACAATTCTGAAATTCTTCATTAAGATTATAATACATGAAACACACAGCAAGTTCAAGAACCAAAAACATAAGAAATATAAAGAAAGCTGGAGCAGTATATTTAGTCACTGTGATTTTGCCAACTGTGAAGTCAACAGTCCGAAGAAAAAAGTTGCACAAAGGTCCTATCAATAATCCAGTCCAATAACAAAATCTGAAAGTTCTCAATAAATTCCGCCGTTCACTATCACTTACACTTCGAGCGATGTCATTAAATATTACTGATGTGGCTCCTCCACCAAGACCTAAAAATATAGATAAAAGTAAATAAATACAATGTCTACGGAATTACTATTGGGTTTCTTCAGTGATATTTGGTTTCAAAACCTAAAGTTAATAAAAGAGGGGAAAAAAAGCTAACTTTACACTATTAATAACAACAGTGCGGCTATTAATATTAACATTATCTTAAATTTTATATTATATTAATTAGTTTTAATGCAACACATGAAAAGCCACTAAGGCTCAATGGGGATTGTAAAATGTATAGTTTGTTGAGAGAAACATCCCCCAACGAAAGATGTTTTATTATTTTTTTTAGCACATTTAAGCAAAGGAATAATCCAGAATACTTTAAATATGCTTTTAAAACGGATGATCATAATAAATCTGAAATAATCGTCATTTAGCGTCATTTGAATGGAAATAAAATGTGTTCTCTGCATTCAGTTTCGAATTACAGAGATTTTTTTTTCTACAAGGATCATATGTATTCAAATAGATCTAAAATTTCAAGGTTACTGACAAAAGAAGATACGAGGGGCGTCCAATAACTTACCTACCTAGACAGGAAGGGAGAAGCGGAGCATAATGACACGCACGCCACTGTGGCGAACAACGCGGCGCAATTTGAGGTTAGTCGGAGCAACGCAGTCGCCGTGAAAGGGTGTTTGTGTTACACCGCGTAGCAAATGTTTGTATGACGCCGCGAACAATGGATTTGCAGAAGTCGGAGCACCGTTCGGTCATCAAGTTTCTCACTAGTGACTATTTTCTTTTCCGAGAACTGAAGAAACGCCTGCGGGGACAACGTATTTCGTCGGACAACGAGGTCCAACAGGCTGTTTCCCAGTGGTTTGCAGGCCATGACAAAGGCTATTTTTTTTTTCTCTGGGATTTCTTCGCTGCCCACAAAGTGGCGATGGTGCACAGACCTCCATGAGGACTACATCGAAAAATCAGGTGAGCCTATCTGCATTCCTTCCTGTCTAGGTAGATAACTTATTGGACGCCCATCGTACACACTATGGAGAAAAACAACAAAATTCTGGAGGTAATCCCTTATAATAACTACTTCTACAATACTAAAACATTTCATGGGGAAAAATGTCCAATATACTAAACAAATTTCACTGAGCTAAATAGAATAATATGGGGGAGTGTAAATCCTCAATACGTAGCTTTCGAGAAAATAATTTTTCTTTAAACTTAAAAATGCATGTTGTACGATAACCACGCTACCTACAGCAAAGGGACAATCCACAGTATAGCTAATGAGATATAACCTAAAATTATGATTCATTTTAAATTACTTTTTTTCCTATAACGATGTCCAAAGATATGATGTATATCAATCGATAAGTCTTCGAGCTGGATAAAATGACATACTTGAGGGTAAATATGATAAATTATTTATTAGAGCTCTGCCGTTACACTGTTCTAAAATGTTTATGTCTATTAAAAAAAAATCCTGTTTGACGTTGTTTAACTTTCTCTAAGATTATCTGTGTGTTCAATCAATGATTTTCTCATTCTTCTAATTTTTATTTTATCTGTAATAAATTATAATTAATTTGAGTCAGATATATCCATTTTGTGACACGTACCTAGCTGACCAATATGGCGGAATTTACCTGAAATTTTAGATTCTCCCAAAAAATTTATAATCTATGATTATCACAGTTCTGCGAAATAAAACTTTGTTTTGCGACATAAAGAGAAACAGATGTTATTATCTAATTTCGGTATGCTGATTTCAAATTTACCCACCGTTTTTCTGTTTATACCAACAACAAGATGTAATAAAAACAGGTACGAAACATTCAAAACACGGTTAAGTTATCCGAAATTCATCTAACCAAATTTTCTGCTCCGTCGTTTAGTTGCACACGTGCGCTTTATCGTCTTTGTGTTTGTGGTCTTCAGATGCGTTATCCTTCACTAGGCACGAACGTGTAATCTGTCATCATGAAAAGGTCCCATTGGCCCTGATACCTCATTTCCATCTGCTTAATGTCTTGGTGAAACTTTTCTGTCCTTTCACCGCAAAGTGCCTTAAATTTTAAAGAAAGTACCCAAAATAAGAGTGGAAGAGATGCAACTTCAAACTCATGTGACATTCCAGTACATGCATTTCTTTTGGAGCATCATTTTTACATTTTGTTCGTATCGGTTATGTTTGACTTGCCCAAAAGTTGTTGAAAAAATCGATAAACGAGTCCCATGCCTCAATCTCCATGTCTTTTAAAATATTTCTGAACATAGAATCCTTTGAGTATTTGCGAATCTGCGGGTCATCGAAACTGCCCTCCTTAATCTTTGTATTGCATAACAAGAGAAATATTTGAACACGATATTGAAAACAAGGCTAACGTTTTGACAAGCTGTTTTATTATGCCTAGCTTAATATGTAAGGCAGGTAATAACTAAAGCTTAATTAAATCAGAATGCAACAGACTTCTAATAACAATTAAGCTTGACATTTTGTTTACGATTATTATTAATATTACTCGGAATTTAGCGTCCAACGATTACGCTCCGAGGCTAAGGAAGCCCATGATGTGATGGTAAACGAAATGGCGGAATAAAGAAAATTGAAAGAAACGGGAGAATCTCGAGTTAACTTAGGCACACGGTGTCTATTCTCCAGAAAGCCCACCTCGCGCGAGCTGGGATCGAATGCACCAATGGTAAGCGCTCTCCACTGATTCACTGCAGCCGCATATTGTTCATGAAGTCGGAACAGCAGAATGCATTTTCAAGCAGGTACACATAACATATCTTTGTCACGCTACGAATCAAATGACGCTACGAATTTTCAACGTCTCGATATGAATGTTCTAAAAGATACAGGCGGCCTTATCCAGTTCTGGTCTCTAAAGAACGAATTTACATTCATAAAGACATATATTACAGGAAAAACACATTTTGAAATGTTTGAGCATTTAAATACCGTTCTAGAGATGCTGATGAAGGCACTACTTCTAATACAACAAACGTTACTTACTACATATAAATGCGTCGATTGTACAAAATTTGTACGTGATAGAACAAACCAACTAATGGTTTTATAATCAAAACATTAGATTTGACTTGATTTGTCATAAAATATTTCATGCAGCAAAATCTTCGTAGGTATGTTTTATTATTTTGGTTACATTGCAATCATCGAAGAAGAAGTCGTTACAAATAAAACATTTCAAATCTATAATATATAATAAAATAAAAACCTAAAATATATAAAAAAAAAATAGAAACCTAAAATATATAACAGAATAAAAACAAGAGAGAAAATTCACTTGTTTGAGGCTCCTTCTCAAGTGTATTTTGGAACTATATTTGGTTGATGAAAAGATATTACTCAAAGTACGTACCACTTAAAAACCTACTGGTTATAATACACCATGAAATTGTACCCATCCAGTACAACAAACTTCCTCCAATATAAAACATATTAGATATAAGTATTACTATTCTTGTTTTGTAGTTGATACACTTATCCGCTCCAAAGTGTGACAGCGCACTGCCCATGCCATACCCTGAAAAACAAATGAAAGAATGAACAAGAAGAAAATATAATCCATTTTCACACTTACTACATATCACTATCATTAATCACGAATATATATATACGTACGTACGTGCACGTACAACCCCCTATATATACATACATATATATATATATATATATATATATATATATATATATATATATATATATATATATATATATATAGATAGATAGATAGATAGATAGATAGATAGATATAGATATAGATATATAGATATAATATTTTCATATGGTAATTAAAAAATAAACAAAACGAAATGATAATTTTGTACAGAACTTTACTTCCGAAACGAAGTAAATGGGAACTCTGGAAAATTTCTTAAAATTTTAAACGAATAAAACTTGCAAACCCGTTTTGCACTTTAACACTACAAACAACCAAACAAGAATCTTATGGCAACAAGGGCATACTACCATCATGGAAAGATAGAAAGACAACAAAGTAAAAATCTCCATGTGCAGTAACTGTTTGAAGATGGTACGACCTCGAATACAACAGAAGTATTTGAGATGATTTTCATGGAAAAATAAAAATATCCTGCACAAAATGTCAAAAACGCTTTGAAAATATTATGTAAACAGAAAACTTACCAATTTAAGCCTCTTCGTTAAACTCACTTCCCCTTTTTTTGAAAACAATGTAATAATGTTAATTATATATATATATATATATATATATATATATATATATATATGTGTGTGTGTGTGTGTGTATATATATATATATAAACAGCTAGGTAGTATCAGAAACTAAGATTACAAGACCGATATTTCTGGCGTTTCGTCTGTTATAGATGGATCAGGAATGTGCGGTAATTTTAATACATGAAGTTGGCTAACACAAATGGCGACATTTGGAAAACTGGTTTCGCGAATAAGTCCGTCCAGTTATTCGATTTCTGAGGGTGAAACGTAACCGCGGCTGAAATTCACTGGCAGCTGGAGAGATTTACGGAGAGACTGTAATATCTCATCAGCATGTCGCAGAATGGTGTCGAAAGTTTGCGGCTGGAAGAGAAAATGCGCGCCCGCATACAGTCCAGAAGACCACCACGGTGCTGAAGCAGTTTCGCTGAGATATCATAGACTACCCACCCTACAGCTCAGACCTCGCTCTAATTGACTTTCACCTGTTCCTGCACCTGAAGGGGCAGCTAGGAGGACGCCGCTTCGCTTCAAACGAGGAGGTGAAACACATCGTGACAACGTGCTGAAGAGAGCTCGTTCGTGGCTAAGCGATTAGCGTACGTGCCTGTGCCGTGGGAGACCCGGGTTCGATTCCCGGTGGTAGCTCATGTGGTTTGGATTCCACGTTAATCAGTAGGTCCCGTTTCATATAGCCTCGCTGCTGAAAGAGACGTTAAATTCAAACTCAACGAGGCTGAACACGCAAGGACAGCATTTTTATCAGAAGGGAATCTTCAAACTCATCCCACAATGCGACAAGTGCCTCAACTGATGTGAAGACTATGTCGAAAAATAACCTAATGTATGTACTACCTGTTGGCTGTATTGGTTGTATGAAATAATGTATACACGTTTCACTACAGGCTTTGTAACCTTACTTTCTGATTACTCCTCGTATAATATAAAAGTAAGAATGGTAGTATCTTAAACATGATATTAAATAAACTAACAGCAGTTTTGAAACGTTTCCTTATAGACCAGAAATTTGGACGTGCAGTTTATGATGTGTTAATTGCTGAGCACCAAATTTATATGCTATAAGAAAGGTGTTCGTTTAAAATAAAATAAAATTATATTAAAGTAAAAAAAAAATATTTCTTTATATAATAGCGTTTTGTAAATGTTACCTGGCTTAGTTTCTACATTTTTTTATACTCTTCATCGTCTTTACGTTTTTTACTAAAATTCTTAAAAGTTAAAAGTCTTAAGATATAAATCCCAGTCTTTGTTACATCTTCTTCTCATGGCTGTTATCACATCGTATTCAGCGCTCTGGTGGTATACTAATATTGATTTCAATATGCCATAACACAATAACAATTCATTAATAGCAAATTTTGGGCTTCAATCAAATTAAACCATAACATGACGCTTTATTTCCTGTATACGACGGACTTTGGCGGGTCATGTAACGGCATGACACATTCGCAGGAGCGTGATAGAAATGGCATACTCCTGCATGATACCATTTATTTGCTAGAATTATATTCAGGATGGAAAATACAGAAAATAATACTAATTTAAACCGAGGTCAGCAGAATGTATCACCTCAGCTAGTTACAATGAATATTCAGTCCGAATAATGTAAGCTATCACGTTTCGATATAAAATAAGACAATGGCATTGAGGAGTTTTTCGATGAATTTGATGACGCGTGCGATATTAACGGATACGATAATGACAGAAAGAAATTATTGTTGCCACCCATGTTTAAAGGAAATTGTAGACTGTGAATAAAAATCTTTCTTAAAAAAAAAAAAAAAAAAATGGACACGCAATATAATGGGTTGATTGAAGAGTTAAGGAACTAGAATTTCAATTTAAATATAGAAGAGAAAAATTGAAGAGGGATAGATTGTAAAAGGAAGGTGAACCTATCATAAATTTTATTTATGACAGGTTAGTATTGATTGATACGCTTGATCCAGACATGACAGACAAAAGGAAAACAGGTTTAATAGCTTAAGTTTGTTGCCTTATTTCTTAGACAAAGTCATATAACACAATAGATGAATATATAGAAGATCTACTAAAACTAGAAAAGAATAAATGTAAAATAGAGAGAAGACAAAAATAAGATAAGGGTAAAGGAAAATCTGAGTCAATTCCGGTTCAGGATTTGATAAGAAAACTTAGGGGAGGAGTCGGAAGAGGAGAAAATATTAGTTTCAGCAGAAAACATACACAAGATGACCAGTAAACGTAAGGAATTAGGAGAAAAAGGTGGAAAAGAAATTTAAGTAGAATCGTCTACTACAGAAATGACAAGAACAGAAAAACCAGGGTTGGCAAAAACCATGGTTTTCATTAAAAAAAAAAACATTTTTTTTTGTTTAAACCCGTTTTTTTTTTTTTTTTTTTTTTTTTTGTTTAAATAAATTGCGCTATGTATTTATATTAGATATGAACAGAAATTAGTTTGTTTTGCCTTGGTGTTATTATGCAACAACAAGGTTATGCTGGAAGGGGTCACAACAGCTTAAAGCGGAATCCAAACCGCTTCTCGACTTACATCCAAGAAAATTGTCCATTTGGACACGAAACTTGGACTAATTGGTCACAAATGCGATTTCCGATTCACTCACGAAGAATTCCTGATAAAAATACGTTGTACTGATCTTTACATAGGCCTACTTGTTAATATAATTGTCAAGAGTCATTTCAAAAGGACAAAAAGATAAACAGTTACACAAGTAAAAACATTATACCAGAATTATGTATAAATCGGGAAACTCCCGCCTTAGCCATTGGGAAAATCCTGTTATTACTTTAAATGTATTTGTAAAATTTTAAGGTCAACGTATCATAATCACTACGCTAAAACTGAGGTATTAAATTACAAATTTGGTATGTAGATACCATTCAATAAAATTAAAGTCAAATCCAAGTTGATGTTAGAAGCTACGTAGGCAATTGATAAATTTTGCCAATTTCTATCAATATATTTAAGCAATCTTGGCTTCTTTATAGAACAACAGGCATTCATTCAAATATAAATATATAATTTGGTTTCATTTCGTATGTTTAGGCTTAACATCCTTATGAAATACCAAGATTATCACGGAGAAGACTTTCGCTTAAAGGTACACCTCGAATCGCTACTTGGTTTACACTTGAAAGATGGGTTGTGGTTCGACCGAGAATTGAACACGGGACCCCTTGATTAAAAGGTGAAAAGTAGATAAACGTAATGCGGATGGTTTGATATGTGGAAACGTCACCACGAAGTTCACACAATTTAAAGCATTTTTCGTTTTTTTTTTTTTTTTTTTTGTTTGTTTGTTTGTTTGTTTAAACCACCTTGGTTTAAACCAGCAACCCTGAGAAAAACAATTAGAAAAAGTAAAAGTGTCAATGGAAAGTCAGCACAAGTGGTAGGAAAAGATCAAAAAGTAACTTAGGTCAAAATTATTACCGTGGAGGAAATACGACGAATTATAGAGGCTAACATAAGCAGAAGTAATATTACAATAGTCAGAATTTTAATAATAGGAGAAATGGGAAAACTTTCTCAAATAATCGTGGTGATTTTCTGAGAACCGAGGACGAGACCGTAGTCAGTTTGACAATAGGAGATATAGAGATAATTAAGCTTATCAACAACGATATCAGCAATATATCATACTACCCGCAACAACAATCACAAAATGAACTTACTTATAATACAGTGCCATTTGATTGACACTTTAAGGCATATCTCATCATTAATTAAAACTTACTTTGACATTCTCAACGATTTTTCATTTCATTTCATTGATAAACGCAATAGGTTGAAGAAATATGACGAAATGTAATCTAGAGAACCTTCAGATCATCAGATCTACATTTAAAATTTGTCCTCTTACTTCATTGAACAACACACGGAGAATTTACTTTGAAACAGTACTAGAAATGCATAAGTTATGGATATGGATATAGAAAAAGATAATCAACAGTAATGTAGATCCTCAAACAACAGTAGTTTTTTGAAAGGACTTGTGCGGGGAATGACGTCAGTCATTTGCTGAAATGAATACAGTTTCTTTTTTTTTTTTTTTTTTTCCTTTTTTGATGGAGAATAACTACAATTTTAATAAGGGTACATAAATCTTTACAATTTATTTAGAACTTAATTAATAGTACCACGATTGATAAAGCCCGAAGTACATAATTTAGTTGTAACAAGTTGGACAACACAGACTACCTTAGGGATGACAACAAAGAACAAAGACTATAATACGCGTACGTTTCAACGTGAGATAGGTTGAACGGTTTTTGGGTCATTATTTTTCGACGACGACGTTAGTCAATAATCTCGGATTAGCAAACTTTACTTAACTGACTTCTAATACCATGCCAAATTTTGTAAAAGTTACTCAGAAAAGTCTACATCTAGTTTAGGGACAAAAAAGTGAAAGTAGTCTGTAAAAAGATTCTGCTCATTAAGTTCGATGATATTGGTCCTACCACCAGTCTAAAGTTAAAAAATAAATAAATAAATAAAAATATTGCATCACTTTTACTTGTTCCTCTTATTATTTACTTTGAAAATATAGCAAAATCATGAACAAACAAGTGTTTTTTTCTTTTAAGTTTGATACAAAGTCTATAACAACCAGACGGAAGTGATATATACGATCATATTAATAAATAATGACTTACCAGTAAATGCAATGGCTAACTTATATACATCTGTTACATTTAAACGCTCCATATACTCCCACATTGAGGGCAAGAATATAACTGAAAAAAGAAACAAAGACTGCTATCAGTTTCAATGGTCTTGTCTAATTCTTAATGGTAAAAATTTAAGGATTACAAACGTAAAACGTTTAAACAAAATGTTTAGCTCACCCAAAAACATGCAAATTACTTATCTAAGCAACAATTTAGTACGTACTTTGAAACCTATCCTATAAAACACACACACAAAGAAGAAAAATGTCTTGAGATATATTCTATAGGGTGAGTTCACCAATAGTCGACCGCTGAAAAAAAATCTTACTTCTAAGCACTTATAAAGCGTGATGATTTCATAGTATTTGACAAAAGTGAATTATTTGCTTTATTTGGGTTCTTTTGTACCATGCCGTGTGTTAACTGCTCACTTTTAAAATTTTTCAGGGATATAAAAATACATTTTACGAAAACTCATCAAAATTCCCACTTGTCGACTATCATCGCTCAGTAGTCGACCGCATTCATGCTATTAGTCGACCGCGCGCAATTTCTATCGTTTCTATCACGTAGAAGTAATTGATTGCCTTAGGTGATATTTCGAAATTGTATTATTTGCGAGATTTGAACTTGACAAAACGATTATATAGATCTCCTTAGTGATCATAAATGAAAGAATCACATTATTAGAATTTGATACATACCTACTTTATTTGGAATAATGGATTTGAATATTAAATAGAATCTCCACGTGAGACAAGACTTCTTTCCTGCGTTATATGCACACGTTATCTTATAACTTATATTACGGTTTTACAAATCCTAAACAAAGTACAAATGTCTAATAATTTAGAAAATCCTAAGTGTTCACTTTTCTCCTGTGTGAAATATGTTTCTCTCCGGTGTTAGGTTTTCTCTCCTGTGTCACTTGAGCACATCGAGTTATCTTCTCATATGTGATAAGGCTTCTCTCCTGTGTTACTTGAGCACATCAAGTTATCTTCTCATATGTGATAAGGCTTCTCTCCTGTGTTACTTGAGCACATCAAGTTATCTTCTCATATGTGATAAGGCTTCTCTCCTGTGTTACTTGAGCACATCAAGTTATCTTCTCATATATGATAATATTTCTCTCCTGTGTTACTTGAGCACATCGAGTTATCTTCTCATATATGATAAGATTTCTCTCCTTTGTTACTTCAGCACGTCGAGTTATCGTCTCATATATGATAAGGTTTCTCTCCCGTGTTAGGTTTCTCTTTTGAGTTACTTGAGCACATTGAGTTATCTTTTCATGTAATAACAGTGAATTCCTAATTGTTTATTCAAATCATTTATATGGTACAATCTGAGCGCAGGAACAGCTTATCTGCAAGTTCTTCCCATGCATAGCCAGATAAATCGATACACCGAAGATGGAACCATTTATCACATTGACCGCAACCTACTGATTTATTCTCACTTTCCAAAGCAAAATCGTTTATCACTCCACATCCTGCGCATATGGCTCCATCGCCTTCGTCAATTACATCTTCTTCATTGTGATGTTCTTCTATACCAGCAGTGGTCGTCTTCTTTGATCGTTCTTTGGATTTTTCAGTTTGTTGCTCTTTTTTGCTTTTCTTTCATCCCTTTTGTGTTTCTTTTCCTCCTCTAGTTTCTTCTGTTCTTCTTGTTTTGCAGTCAGTACGCGGCGATATTCTTCTGAGCTAATTGCAAACGGTATCTTCTCTACCTTCTTCTTAGGCTTTTTGACTGGACTCTTAGGCCAGAACAGATGCTTTTTAAAAGTTGGCGTTATATATATTGGTCTGATAGTTTTAGGTGTTGTTGCGATATTCTTCTAATTTGATTCACTTGGTACAGTAACAGCATCGCTTTCAATGTCCATTGTTCCTTGCTGTGCTTCTGGTATAGAAAACAAAGCTTCAGTAAAAGGGTCTTTGGAAGAATAAATATCTTGCCGAATATCCTTCATAGGTTCAGTTTCATTCAGTGTAGTTGATGTGTTTCCTTTCTTCTCATTTGATGGCACAAATTCTGGAATAGACGCTTCCTTTCTCAGAATAATTAAAGGCCTCTCTGATTCTGTTGTTGGAGAGACATAACTGAAAGTTGTTTTGTTCTTACAGCTTCTAAAGCGCACTGCATATCAAATTCCGAATAGCGGAAAAATTTTCTTTTATATCCCGGAGCCATGCTATCTGTCAAAAATACACAAAATTTAAATGGTTCGCCATATTTCTAACAACAAAATGCATTGCTATATTATAAAGCAGAAGTAATCAAGAATATATCAACAAAAGTTGTTTTTCAATATTGATAATCTTAATATTTCAGTGTTCTTCCCGAAAGCAGGTTCTGACCTGAAAATACCTGAGTCGAGTGAATCAATATTTTTTTATTGCGATTAATCGGATGGTGATGACGTCCCAAGAACGTGAGACCTAGAATTTAACGTGAGCTCCGAACCAATTGTATTCCCATGGAAAATTGAACCCAGGACTTTATTACAAAGCAGCATACGTTAACACTTACCTGAATTTTGTTGAATTTATTTATGTCCTTTAAGCATTTGTTGCACATGACGGGATAGGGGAGGGAAAAGGATGAACGAAGGTGTCGGCCAGAGCCTATTATGTAGGTAACATTATGACATGCGCCTGGTATAACTGACAAAACCCCTAAGAAATCTGTCAGAAGGACCGGCATTGGGGTTTCAACCCGCAGATCTCTCCATACCAATTCGCAATCCAGCAGGCTAGGCACTGAACAACGTGTCTGATACCTGCTTCCAAGAAATTATTATTATTTCTCTCATTCAGGGAGACGTGGTAGACGTACAGGAACCCTTCTTGTTCTCGTATGTTTGCTTGTTTCTTTGTTTATTATGGTTTAATCCCTTCTTAGGATCAAGACTATGTAGAGACGTGGACCTACAGTTTATAGTAATATTCGAATCGCTTTAATTTGTTCTATGCTCTCCCGCTTCGAATTGAACTCGGGACACAGAGCACCAAAGGCACGGGTGATACCCATTAGACCAGCGAGGAGGACTTCTTGTTCTCGTGTAAAAAATCTTGGTTTCACATTGAAATAGTAGATCGTCAGAAAAAGAACCTTTCAACTAAGTTACTGAACAAATTCCAGTCAGCAAAACGCGAAACATAGTATGAAACAGTGCGGTCGACAGGTGGCACGAAATATTCCAATAGTCGACCAACACGAGAAACAGGCGGTCGATTTTTAGAATATGTCACGAAATCAAAAATTTTATACATGCATGTTGAAAAACAGACCTTAGTACCAAACAGGAAATAATTTGAAGCAATTTGGCGCACTCTCAAATAATCCAATAATCGACCACCCTTGGTCGACAATTGGTTTGTATGGGAAAGAAAAAATGCCAAATTCCGACCACATTTTAACATGTATTTTTTCATTTAATACTTTTCAGTTATTGACAAATTATACTGTACAGCTTCTAGAATAACTTAGTTATGTAACAAAAATATTTCTTACCTCACGTACTATCTATATCCTCAGAAAAGCGAAAAACAACAGGTGCACAACATTCCCATTGCACGCTGTCTTAAACTGTGCACCTGAGTCGTAATTCTACAGATACGTCGAAATTTATCGGTGAAAGACGACCAGCTGGCCAAGGGAGAGGGAAACAATGATTGTCATTGGTGGTATATGATGCAAGCTTTATCGTGAATCACTTTCCACTTCAAAAGACCATTAGATATATTTTATATACACAATAATAAGCAAAAATGGTCGACTATTGGATGGCGGTCGACTATTGGCGAACTTACCCTATATGATTAGTAAAATAATGACGGGCGAATATTTTTTTCATGAAAGTTGGAAAAACATTTCCTACATTTCTTTGAAAGTTATATAAATATCTATATTTTCGTGTACCTACAGTTCCAGTGACTGTTAATAAATAATTTTATTACTAAGTAAGTTAGCAATAATTAGTAACTATTACTAATAGATGCTATAGAGTACATTTTAGTATAAAAACTACACCTTATTACCCAGCACTGCTTTTTTTTTTTTTTAATAAGTTCATTTTTCAATATATTTAAACATTTTAACCTTCTCCAGGCGAGCTTTTTTTTTTAATTAGTAGATTAAAAACATTAATTTGGTATTTTAAACTGTTTCTGTCTCCCGCAAAACAAAAAAGACTCCAAGTACTCCGAAAAAAAAAACTTTAAGATTGTGTTGGTATTGTGACAGTTCATTCTCCAAGAAAATCGAGGTAATTCCTTCAGATAGTTTTGTTCTAGTTTAATAATTTCAATATTTCTCACTAAAAATTCACTCGGAATGATTCTTTGTCACTTGTAATTGTTTCAATATTTGTCTGTTTTAATTATGTATAAATTCGTTCTTGTAATTTGCTGAAAAAAAAAAAAAAAAAAACTGAAATGAAAATTCAAGAACATATTATCTTTTTAGTGAATTACAAAAAGGAATTTGTACATAATTAAAACAGACAAATACTTAAACAATTACAAGTGGCAAAGAATCACTCGGAGTGAATTTTTAATGAGAAGTGTCCAAGTTATTAAACAAGAACAAAATTATCAGTTTTCTTTGATATCGTAGTTGCTTGGCATGATGACAGCCGTGATTTTTAACAATATAGAGCGTTTTTTCGCAATAGTTGGACCTTTTCTCCTTTACAAAACAAGAAAGTAGTACAGGTTCCCAAATTAAGGATTTATTTTCTTCCTGCTCGTGCCCTTAAACATAAAAAGATCGTGCAGTGTCAAGTTTAGGCAAAAACTTGAAATAATTGTTGAAAAATTATAACTCTTTCACTAGTTTCTTTCTTTTTGTCCCAACAAAAAATACAGAAAATATATAGTAGGTACCAAGAATGAAATTTTAACTCAAAAAAATTTAGACCCCCAAATCCAAAAATATGCTCCACACGACATTACCCCACCTACCATAGATGAAATTCAAGGGGTCACCAAAAGTAATCGTTGAAGAAATTACAATTTTTCTACGATTTTCATATAAATCCAGAGTCCAGATGGCATAAAAAATACATAGCAAGAAACGCAAGCAAATATATGCTAGGTGTCCACTAAAAACTATCAATAGTATGTAACCGAGTCAGGGCAGAGTGAAGCTGCAGAGAGCGCGAGGGTGTGTCCGAAGGGGGCAGGCACATCAGCGACGGTGAGTTTATATGTAAAATGTAGCTGTATTACTAGTATTTAATTCTGCTATTTGCAGAATCTGTTCCTTATAAACATGTCTTTTTATGAAGAGAATTGAATTTCACCCGTAAATATGAAAAAGAAAAGGTGGTGTGCCTAAACTTAACCACCATCAAAACAACAATAATAATAGTGGTTCAAAATGCTAGCAAATATAAATTAAATGGCATAAACGTTCGAAATAACACCATTATGTAAAGTTTAATAGAATGTTACTTATTGATACGAATACTGACACTTACCATATTCCACACCTGTACAAAATATTAACGCACATGAAACGCATATTGTAATCAGCTTCTTCCGTTCAAAGTTCATTTCAACCAAATTTTACTACATTACCGTAAATTTACACTTGATTTGTTTACTTCAAACACCTGAATTCTTCTTTTTCCTCAAAACAACTAATACTTAATAGGGTGCCTCAGACAAAATTCATGTAGGCTACAATAGTATAAATTGTATTGTGTGTGCCTCACAAGAAGGATTTATGAAGTGAAAGATAAATTGTTCATAATAAAGGTCACAATCAGGAAAGGAAACGCCAAAATCAGGAAAACGTCAAAATCGGGAGAGAACTTCGGAGAGTGAAAGAGGACTAAGTACTCAGATGGACAAGGCTAAAAAGGTAGGAAAAGTGGAAAATGTATAATGAAAAAAGAAAAATGTAAAGAAAGAAGGAAATGTATGAACAAATAAATGTACAAAGAAGAAAGGGTGTTGGTGTAGTTTTGGTGCACTAGATTTTGCATTATTTAGAGGTAAAATTCAATACTTTACACGAAAAGACATATTTTCAAAGAAAACATTTCTGCAGGCATCAGAGTTAAATATAAAGTAATACAGCTATATTTTAAGTTTAGAAGTGTAGGGTTACTAGTGTAAAATTATTACAAGTGCTTTACGAGAGATAACTTAAATGAGTATATATGAGATATGACTCTATTAGGAGCTATTTTCAACGAGCGGTATATTTTTTCACTGTGTACAGAACCTGTATTTTATGTTTACAAGTGGAATGTTACTAGTATGAAACCTTGATAAGTGCTATTGAAACTTGTATCATTGCCAAAACACACTTCTTTTCACTATCTTCGCATACTATCACCGTTGATACACTTGCTTTCTACTCACACACATCTGCTCTTCCGCGCAAGCGCACAACTTGACCTGCCGGAACATTTAGATAGCATTCGTGCTTTTTAGTGGCGGTCTAGCATAAATTGGTTTGTAGTTTTTGCACTGTCCCCATACATATGGAATCCGTATTTATACACAAATCGTAAAATAATTGTAAATTTTCAACAATTACTTTTGTTAGCACCCTTGAGTTTTATTTATGCCAAGTGAGATATTTTCATGTCCAGCGGAAACCTTTTCGGGCTCAATAACAATATATATATTGAAAGAATTACAATTTTTCAACCATTCTTTCAAGTGGTACACCAAAAGTAAACTAGGACGGAAGAAAGGTGGAAGTGTAGAGTACAAAAGTAAACGCTCTAGCAATGTTCTATCGTAATTATATAGGTTTCTTGTTAAAAGCACCGTCATTTTAGATTTTGCCCGGCGGAGGGGCGGCGAAGACTGTCCACCGACATAAAAGTTTCATTTTTTATTAGTAAAAAAATGAAATTAAATTTTTAAGTTTTCCCTCCCAAGATTATGCAAGGTAGGCTAAAGGAGACGGTGATGATGAGAAATGAAGGAAATGGGGGAATGAAGAAAGTGGGAGGAAACAGGAGAACCCACGTCCACGGTGTTTGTCCACCACAAAGTTTATTTGGCGTCAGCTGGGATTGAACTTTTTTTATTAGTATATTACTATACATGTGATCGAACAATATGTATTTATAAAGCTCAGGGGAGGAGGCAATTACACCCTTGTGTCCTGCCCAAATGACGCCAACTGGAACATGTGCTTGGAATTACTGAAAAGGAATGAATAACACTTATTTCTGTCAGTAGTTTTTAGAGCTCTGCGTCCGCATTGCAGACTTTGGGAAGCACAAAACCTACTGCTATGATTAAGAATTTCCATAGATTTTTTACAAGGAGTATCTTCCTAGGTTGATGTAATATGCAGCCTTTGAAGAAGGGAAGGAATGCAAATAAGGGAGTTTATGAAGCTATGGGTACATTTTGTGACATTTTGTTTTATTCAGGCTGTAGAAATGCGTTTCAGAACAAACAAATGAAAGAGATGGTTTTAGAGCTATAAACCTTGTAAACTTTTTTTTTTTTTTTGTCGAAATGGAAAGAATATATTACATCACACATTGCTTTAAACAAGGAGAGGTGGAGGAGGGGGGTGAGGTGGTTTGAATACCGGAAGTAATTAGTCGATGAGAAGTGTATTTCTGAATGCATAAGCATACGGCGCAAGAGTTTGTTCCTAAGTTGTAACATTTTCTATGCATCGAACTGCACAGCGGTTGAGTTGAAAATAGATTACTACTGATATGAACTATGCATAGACCATCTTAGCTATCCTTTTTGAGAACTCACTTTTCATTGACTCTTCTTTTTACTCTGGTTCTTATAAACTTATAATGTTAGTACGCCCTTCCGTCCATTCTGCAAAGGGTTATTTTTGAAGAAAAGCTAATTTCTGTGTAGACAGGTAGTGTTAAGCCTAACTCTGGTTCTTATAAGCTTATAATGTTAGTACGCCCTTTCATCCATTTCTGCAAAGGGTAATTTTTTTAAGAAAAGCTAATTTTTGTGTAGACAGGTAGTGGTAAGCCTATTGGTGATTGTCCATATACTGTTTATAATCTATAACAATCCTAGCTTGTATGTAACTTGCACAGTAGCAAAGAAATGTGGGTTGTATATAATGAGTGTGCGAATTAGATAATCTATATTAGGGTGGATAAAATTAGGCCAACAGAACATAAATTCTGAAGGTGCAAATTTTTTAAAATGAGAGAATACTGCCTTACCTCCATATATATATGACATCTGTAGTAAATAAGAGATTTATTAATTTAATAAATCTACCGACAATAACTATGCACGTATATATTGTCTGACATACACACACCCCACCAAACCTTTCTGAACGTGTTCAAATGTTGTACTCACTCTTGTCCCCGTAGCTCTTTAAGGTTAATTTAGTTGTTAATTCGGCCCGAGCAATAGCCATGATCCCAAGCATTTGTTAATTTTTCTACTCATATTGACATCTTCTACTTTGCGTTGTTACATACTGAAAAAAGACAGACTTCAGTCTTATGAAAACCACTACAATTATCTGTTAAACCTGACATACTTAAAAAAAAAAAAAAAAAAGGAAAGAAAATCTAGATATTAGCCTATCAAAGAAGAAATGGATTGTTGCTGGTCCTGATATCTGACATCAAGGTCAAATCGAAGGCCAAATATTTAAAATATTTCAATTCAAATTTCGAGCTTGTGCTTCTACTACCCGCTAAAGCTGCGCTCTTAACTACTTTTTTCCTCCAAATATCGATTCCGTGATGGGGCTCATGAAGTCATTACTTTACTGTTAGGTTGCAGATGTTTGATTCATTATGGGCTACGTCATTCAAATAAAGTAAAACATTACATTGAAGTTTTTCTGACAACATTATTAGCGTGGACAGCAAACTGTACAGCGAAAAGAAAGATGGAAAAATGAAGGGTTAACTTTAAAAAACCCGCTACAGTTGAAATGCTTATACACACACGGACAATGACACGGAGAATCAGTCGTATTAACAAATGCTGAAACAAATCTTCAATTATGTGCTTATTCATCTAAAAATCACCTTCACGAACATGTCTGCTCACTAGGAGTGTATCCCCAGTGTGTACGTTAACATATACTTACGAGAGAATACCTATATCTCAGATTTTGAGTACAGTTTCAAAAGTTCATTTCCATAAACTGTAAAAGGTAGTGATTACTATGCTAATTATCACAAATTAAATGCAACTTTTGAGTTGTGTACACACAAACTACTAGGGAATGAAGACCATGTGCTAACAAACAGTACACTGGAAAGTGAAATAACATGTTATAACAAAAATTAAAATAAGATGATAATCGATACAAATGTAGAGGATGAATATGACATGTCCGAACTTCTCCAAGTATGGTGGAAGAAGCTATTTGTTTACATCTGGGCCAACCGCTAAGAACAGTTATGAAACCATATGTGGCTTCGTTGTACGCAATTAGTACATTCAAATTCACGAACGATGACGAACTGAAGGGTACGAAGGTACAGTTGCAAGTAACAATCGTCGTCATAATAATATAGTTTAACTAAACAACGTTGAAAATAGTGGGTAATTAGGTGGTAAGTAGAAGTGACCAAAATTGAATAGTTTACATAGATCATTTTGAAATACATGTAGAAGATTAAACTTACAAGAAATGACAAAAATCAGTGAAATTTGGAGTTATACTGAGCATAGTTTGGGGGAGAAGCGAGCATCCCCGGTGGGGATACTTCAGCTGACTTCTTTGGGGGGGGGAACAAAAATGTGATTGAGGGGGAAAATTCCCCTCATCCCCCCGGTAATTCGCATCCTGTATATAATAAAAGGATATATAGGTTTTCTTACTGCAAATTATCTCGGCAGAGTTCATTAACAGAATCGATTCGTTAATATCTTCACTGGTAACGATGACTTTAACGGTAGCTATCCATATTCTGTTTAAAATCTATAATATTCCTAGCTTCTATGCAACCTGCACGTAGCAAAGAAATGTGGGTTGTATATAATAAAAGGATATAAAGGTTTTCTTACTGCAAATTATCTCGGCAGAGTTAATTAACAGAATCGATTCGTTAATATCTTCACTGGTAACGATGACTTTAACGGTAGCTATCCATATTCTGTTTAAAATCTATAATATTCCTAGCTTCTATGCAACCTGCACGTAGCAAAGAAATGTGGGTTGTATATAATAAAAGGATATAAAGGTTTTCTTACTGCAAATTATCTCGGCAGAGTTCATTAACAGAATCGATTCGTTAATATCTTCACTGGTAACGATGACTTTAACGGTAGCTATCCATATTCTGTTTAAAATCTATAATATTCCTAGCTTCTATGCAACCTGCACGTAGCAAAGAAATGTGGGTTGTATATAATAAAAGGATATAAAGGTTTTCTTACTGCAAATTATCTCGGCAGAGTTCATTAACAGAATCGATTCGTTAATATCTTCACTGGTAACGATGACTTTAACGGTAGCTATCCATATTCTGTTTAAAATCTATAATATTCCTAGCTTCTATGCAACCTGCACGTAGCAAAGAAATGTGGGTTGTATATAATAAAAGGATATAAAGGTTTTCTTACTGCAAATTATCTCGGCAGAGTTAATTAACAGAATCGATTCGTTAATATCTTCACTGGTAACGATGACTTTAACGGTAGCTATCCATATTCTGTTTAAAATCTATAATATTCCTAGTTTCTATGCAACCTGCACGTAGCAAAGAAATGTGGGTTGTATATAATAAAAGGATATAAAGGTTTTCTTACTGCAAATTATCTCGGCAGAGTTAATTAACAGAATCGATTCGTTAATATCTTCACTGGTAACGATGACTTTAACGGTAGCTATCCATATTCTGTTTAAAATCTATAATATTCCTAGCTTCTATGCAACCTGCACGTAGCAAAGAAATGTGGGTTGTATATAATAAAAGGATATAAAGGTTTTCTTACTGCAAATTATCTCGGCAGAGTTAATTAACAGAATCGATTCGTTAATATCTTCACTGGTAACGATGACTTTAACGGTAGCTATCCATATTCTGTTTAAAATCTATAATATTCCTAGCTTCTATGCAACCTGCACGTAGCAAAGAAATGTGGGTTGTATATGATAAAAGGATATAAAGGTTTTCTTACTGCAAATTATCTCGGCAGAGTTCATTAACAGAATCGATTCGTTAATATCTTCACTGGTAACGATGACTTTAACGGTAGCTATCCATATTCTGTTTAAAATCTATAATATTCCTAGCTTCTATGCAACCTGCACGTAGCAAAGAAATGTGGGTTGTATATAATAAAAGGATATAAAGGTTTTCTTACTGCAAATTATCTCGGCAGAGTTAATTAACAGAATCGATTCGTTAATATCTTCACTGGTAACGATGACTTTAACGGTAGCTATCCATATTCTGTTTAAAATCTATAATATTCCTAGCTTCTATGCAACCTGCACGTAGCAAAGAAATGTGGGTTGTATATAATAAAAGGATATAAAGGTTTTCTTACTGCAAATTATCTCGGCAGAGTTCATTAACAGAATCGATTCGTTAATATCTTCACTGGTAACGATGACTTTAACGGTAGCTATCCATATTCTGTTTAAAATCTATAATATTCCTAGCTTCTATGCAACCTGCACGTAGCAAAGAAATGTGGGTTGTATATAATAAAAGGATATAAAGGTTTTCTTACTGCAAATTATCTCGGCAGAGTTCATTAACAGAATCGATTCGTTAATATCTTCACTGGTAACGATGACTTTAACGGTAGCTATCCATATTCTGTTTAAAATCTATAATATTCCTAGCTTCTATGCAACCTGCACGTAGCAAAGAAATGTGGGTTGTATATAATAAAAGGATATAAAGGTTTTCTTACTGCAAATTATCTCGGCAGAGTTCATTAACAGAATCGATTCGTTAATATCTTCACTGATAACGATGACTTTAACGGTAGCTATCCATATCCTATTTAAAACCTATAATATTCCTAGCTTTTATGCAACCTGCACAGTAGCAAAGAAATGTGGGTTGTCTATAATAAAAGAAGATAAAAAGCTTTTCTTACGGTAATTATCACGGCAGAGTTCATTAATGGAGTCGATTCGTTAATATTTTCACAGGTAACGGCGATGTTAATGACGGCTATCCATTTCGCATATACTGAATACTAACCGCTTCAACTATCAGAATAAATATATTTGATTCATAAATGTGAACGTCACGCGATCCTCTATACTGTCTTTACGAGAATTTATTTATTTTCACACATGCAATATCGTACTAAAGTAAGCAAGTATCATATCATATAGCAAGTCTATTCCGTAGTCGTAGTAATTGAGTGTTATTATCACAGAAGTGACTAAAACATGTGCATAACATTGCTCACGTCTCCAAGATTACGTTTTATAAACAGCAAAATTATAGATAAATACACTTAAATAAGTTTATCAAAAACTGGACTAATCAGTGCAATTCAAAGGAGCAACAAAGAAAGCAAAATGGCGAATGAACGAGTATGCATTTAGACGTTACTTCAATATAGGGTAATAGAGCTTCTAAATTTTTATAGTTGATTTTGGCATCTGAATTTACACCCTGTTTCATAAAGAATATACGTATTACGAAGAATTAGTTTGTCCAAACTATCGATCTCTTCGCCTCGGCTCGGCAAATACATAGTCGAGTTTATATTAATAGCCACTAGATGTCAATTGTCTTCTGTTTTGCTTGGTAACCGTCATATGTTTAAAATGGCTACTCCGCAGCAGAAATCATTTTGTGTTCTCGAGTTTGCGAAGTGAAATACCGTGATTACAATGCAAAGATGTTTCAGATTGAGGTATCAAATTGATCCTCCGAATGGGTGGAACATTCGCAGGTGGTATCGATAGTTTGTAGATACAGGATGTGAACGTAAAGGAAAGATTCCTGGCCGCCTTCGTGTTCCTGAAGAAAATGTTGCACGAATTCAAATTGCTTTGCAATGTAGTCCTTCAAAATCAACTCGTCGTGCCAGTCAGGAGTTACAAGTGCCGACAACAACAATTTGGCGTGTTTTGAGACATCGGTTGGTTATGAAGCCGTACAGGTTACAGCTGTTACAAGCTCTGCGTCCTGATGACAAACGCAAACGTGTGGCATTTTGTAACGAGATTCTGGATGCTATTGACAATGATAACACTTTTGCACAACGCATCGTGTTCAGTGACTTCCCGTGTTAGTGGTCAGGTAAACAAACAAAATGAACGAATTTGGGGTCTACAGAACCCACATGCAGTCATTGAACATGTACGAGATTCGTTCAAAGTCGATGTGTTTTGTGCGATATCCCGATCATCTTTTTACGGCCCATTCTTCTTTAATGGAAATAATTCGCTTGGTTTGGAGCTTTATGTCGCAAACTTTAATTTGTTATTATTTTACTTATTTTGGGCCTGCAGAGACCCAGTGTTCACCTCCGGAACGTGGGGTTGGGGCCCTGATTCGATCTGAGTTTGCATCAACTGATCTTTATGATGGGCAAACACTGTGTACATGTTCTTTTTTTAAGGGGGGGATCTGTTCTTTTTTTTACTTATCCATCATTTCATTCATTCATTACCATTATCACCGTCCCTCTTACCCTCAGGAACAATTAAATCTCGCTTTCAATAACCAATCAAGCTTCTAACAGTCATACTTTCTTCTCCACTAGGACAGTGAACCATCTCACCTGTCTAGAATTGTGACATTTTTATTTTATTTTATTTTCAGAATGAAACCACTAAAGTGATTCTTCACCAACCCTGCTCACTAATTTTGACCTCAATGACTTCTGACTGCTTTCAGATATGAAGGTTTCTTCGGAAACAGACATTTTTTAGTCGGAAATGCAATTTGCCAATGTCTAGAACATGGCCCTAAAGGACATCACATATGTCTTTTTAATAGTCGGATAAAATGTTGCAACCGTGGCTAGAGATAGACGAAGACTATGTTGAAAAATAAAGCTATCACTTAATTTCTTTTAAGTGGATGATCTGAGAAGATGAAAAATGAAATGAAATCTTTAAGTTTTAGGTCCCACGGTTATGCCGGTTAGGCTAAAGGAGACGGTGATGATGAGAGATGAGTGAAAATGGTGGAATAAAGAAAGTGGGAGGAAACGAGAGAACCCCGAGAAAACCCACGAGCACGGTGTTTGTTCACCACAAAGTCCACACGGCGCGAGCTGGGATCGAACCAGAGACCCCAAGCACCGGAGGTGAACGCTCTACCACTGAGCCACCGCGCCCCCTCGATCTGAGAAGATGATACGGCCTCGTAATTAATATCTACCATCAGGGAAAAATATTACAGGATATTTTACATAGGAGTAAGGAGTTGAAAAAGATCGTAATTGAGACAAACGAGTGGTTCATTAGGCATGTACAGTAGGTGCCCACCTATAAATACCGCTCTGCTCAGGATTTTTTCCTTGAAATTAAAATTGTAGTTTTACGTCCTACGTTTGCTATTTAGACTAAAGGATGTTGATGATTAGGTCGGCCGCACATTGACCGGAGGCAGGACAGCCAAGGTGAGGCAGAGGGAGGTAGAAGAGGATGCGAAGAGAGAGGCCTGAATACATTTAACGTTGGAAGGCTTTTATCTAGTACGTGTTGGAGTGAATTTGCGGTATGAGCCTTTGTTGCATTGCCCATACCACTGTATCTCGGCTCGGCTGTTCTTTCTGTCCTCTTGTCGCTGTGCGGCCTGGGGCTACGATGGCTCAGTGTTTAGAGCGTTCGATTCTGGTACACGGGGTCCCTGGTTCGATCCCAACTCGTATCAAGTGGAATTTGTTGTGGACAAACTCCGTGTGCGTAGGTTTTCTTGGGGGTTTTCAAGTTTCCTCCCACTTTCTTCATTATACCATTTCATTCATTTCTCACAATCACCGTTTCCTTTAGCCTAGCCAGCCTAATCGTGGGACGTAAAACTGAAATATTTCATTTCATTTCAGTGTGTGGACTGTCTTAATGAAAGTGAGTGATTATGAGAGCATTGGAGGATAATAATGTAGGAGGAAAGCAAGGAACCCAGAGAAAACCTACAGACACGATCTTGTCATCCACAAACACAATAGCCTAAGATCGAACCAGGGACCCATCGCATCAGAGATGATTTCTCTACCACTGAGCCACTGTTCTCAATGGAGTTTGTTCTTGTTTCATAAATCAGTATGTATACCACTTTTAACGTGTAAATATGTGAAAATCTCAATTATACCGTATATTGTTCGTCATAATAACGCATTCTTTAATTCCATAATCACTTGAATGTAGGTAAATTTGTCTAAATTAAAAAAAAAAAAAAAAAGAATTCGTACTTTTAATATAGCCATTTACTCTACGATAAATTTAATTTTTGTAAAGATACACGTGGCATGTATTAGAAAAGATTTATTGTATTGAAATAATTCTTTTAACACTTTCGTGATAATGATAAGAAAGCTTAGAGTTAACATCACAAGCCGGTTTAAATTAACGATATGGGTTCTCAATGTGTAGATTACTTTAAGAAAAATCTTTTTATTAGTTCAAAAGATGAGTTGCCCCCGTCTTCTGTTCAAAGAAGAATATAATGGTTTTTCATCTAACTGTGATAGTAAAAAAGAATATTTGGATCTTTATGTGTTCTCTTCCGAACTTTTTGGCGAATCTGAATTCTCTTAACGAGTTTGTTATTCGATGACCTAATCAGGCGGAAGAGAGTGATGGGTTCTCACTTGGGCGTGGTTCTTTTTCACGATGAATCACGTGACGTGAAATGTCAGGTGTGGGTTGTTGAATTCGAGGTAGGGAATTTCACATCCACCTTACACGATGGTAACGTGTGCCTGCTCTAACGATACGGTAAGTGCACTGTTTAAAAAATATTTGTTTAGTAGATATAGTGACTTTTAATTGCACGCAGTTTTATCTGTTAATGTTTTGTAGAAAAAAGTGAACTTGCAAATTTTGGGAAAATAATATATATATTTTTAAAAAATTAGTATGTATAGTGTTCCGGGATATTTTAACACAAGGTTACTGTCAGGTAACAAATGCAATATGGTGGTGGGGTTGATGAGTTGACCACGCATTATCCCGTTGAAAAGTGCGTCATATGCAGTAGCGTAGCCAGGATGTGTGTTTGGGGGGGGGGTAAGTGCTGTTATAGGTACATATAGAAAAATTGCAAACAAAAAAATATATGAACATAAACATATATAAAAAATTACAAACATCAAACTACCAAAGTACATTGTCGGACCTCTTTGGGGGGAAGGGGCCTCCGGGCGCCCCTTCCCTACGCCACTGGTCATATGGATAACCATAAATAATCCTTTGGGGCTATGACATTATCGGGACATTAGGCCGATAATAACATTAAGGTACTAGTACATTATTCTCAAATGTACCTTATTGAGAATAATTGTAATAATACAAAAGTTAATATTTGACTCTGTTGGGAGATTTACAAAGCACTGCAGTAAATTATAAACATTTTTCGTATCTCCATATTCACATACAATAAAAAAGCTGTTTTCTCCAAGATAAGATATATTGCTAAAGCATGATGATAACTTAAAAAAAAATCCTTCTAATTTCAACCTCAATATAGAGCACAAGTATCCTAATGATATATTTTAACTACTTTAAAATCAACTATTTTGATGATACAATATTAATAACGTTAAAACAAACAAACAAAAAAAAGTGTTGAAAAAATTAAGCATATACCAATTAATAAATCTCATTGAGTGGAAGAATAAATTCTCATGCGCAGTTTTTGAGAAAATCGATAAAAAGCTAAATATTTTGTAATACTTATAAAAATACTTGCAATACTTATATAATATTTTGTAATGAATATTTTGTTCTTTTACTGTAATACGCCACCTTTTAAAATGAAACTGATATATATCCTCACCAAGATTTCTATTATGATGCTAGGAATAGGACGGTATTACAATATTGTTAATGAGACATAGCCGAAATTTATGATTAACGTATTAATGTTTAGTATTTGTTTAAATTGAAATATTTGGTGGTCTACGTAGATAACACAGCCCATACACACACAAAAAATAAACATTCTGTGCACCTTACCCCAGAGCGTGAATTTGATGTATTTTGTTACACAGAATCCAAATTTCGAAGCCCCAGGACGATTGACCGTGCCAGTTTCCATGGGTGAAGAAACTTGAGCAATATCCAATAGGGAGTATACATCTAACACACACACACACACACACACACACACACACACACATATATATATATATATATATATATATATATATATATATATATATATATATATATATATATATATATATATATATATATATATATATATATATATATATATATATATATAGGCTTCGATGTATTTTGTTACACAGAATCCAAATTTCGAAACCCCAGGATGATTGACCATGTCAGTTTTGTTCTATGGGCGAAACCGTATGCCCCCTTCCTATTCAAAATAGCTCAAATGTTTCGTTCACAGAAATTTGGCACTATCAATCACCCCAGGGTTACGAAAGTTGGATTCTGGGTAATAAAATACATCGAATCTATATCCTGGGGTCCGGTGCATAGAATTTGTGTGTGTGTGTGTGTGTGTGTGTGTGTGTGTGTGTGTGTGTGTGTGTGTGTGTGTGTGTGTGTGTGTGTGTGTGTGTGTGTGTGTTCGTGTAGTCAAATAGCAGATTTGTGTGTGTTTTGGTTTTGTTCTAACAGTGACATAAGAGTGATTCACATTTTGACTTGTAATATAAACTCACGTACAATACATGGATTTTTAACTCCTCCCAAAACGTTTTACCTAATTAATATTCCGAAATCATGCAATAAATATTTTCTTTTTGGCGTGGACGTCGTAATGAAATGATGAAACTCTCATAGATTCGTTACATCCTTCCCTTTGTACGTAATTCAAGAAAGAGAGAGACTTGAAACGACTGTAAAGAGATGAATTTTCACTTTTTATTCTAGTGGGCCGTGATCCGAAAAGCTATGTCAAAAATGAACAGTTAAATCCTCTAGGATAACAACAGTGTTTCAAAAATCACGTCTTTCACTTGTAATATTGGGTCGATGCATAAGTTCGTGCGGTTCTTATAATTTATATTTTATTTTTATTCTGCTGTTCTGTTAATTTAAATACAAATACAACATAATACGAGTTACAATACGAGCGTAACAATAAATTGCATACATATTACTGTCACTCACATTAACTCACAATCACTCAGTGATGTATTCACCTCCACTATCTATGACCTTCTGCCAGCGTTCAGGTAGCAGTTCAATGCCTCGCCTGCAGAATTGTTTTGGTTTTGACTGGAAGAAATCTGTTAGCCACTGGTCAAGAGAAGCTTTTCTGTGCTGTTCTTTCAGCGATTGCTTCATTCCCGTACACTGCAGAAATTTTTCTCGCAGCTTCTGCTGCACTGGATCCTCGGTTAAACTCGAAGAGTAAAATGTGACGGAAATGACCACTTTTCTCAACTTGACATTCCATATTAGTTTGTCTGAAATATATACAATAATACGTTCACAATCAAAAAAACCTATGTTCCACAACAAACTCCAAACTACGGAAAAACAACGGAATAACGATAAACAATTGCTTCACGCCGCATTGTTGCCAACCTAAAAGGAAACCGCACGAACTTTTGCATCGACCCAATAATTCGTCAAGGCGTGAAGAACAACAAATACTCCTGCTTTTAATAATGGAGTGGATTGTTGAAAAATATGAAACCAGTTATATCCCCTAGGATCATTTTATTACACAACCTATTATCAATATCGTCGAAAGAGCTTCCTCGTGGCTCTACATGTGGTTAACGTACACGCCTTTGATGCGGGAGACCCAGGTTCAATTTCCGGTGAGGAGACTTGCTAATTTTACATTAATTAAGTGATATCTTCAAATAAATAAAAGATAATCGAAAAGTGGAAACACAGCTCGCTAGACAATATTATTTCACATGAGATATCTTTATCACGACTCACTTATCTGCTTTCGATTTTCAGCCATTTAGAAAATTGGCATTTATTTCCGCGTTTCTAAATGACTGTAAGCGGAAAGCTACTAGGTGATTCATGATAACGGCACCTCATGCAAAATAATACTATCTAGGGGGTTATTGTTCCACGTTTCGATTATCTTATATCTATTTGAAGATATCACATAATTACTGTCAAATTAGCTGGTTTTTAATTTCGCAGTAATTAGGCCTCTTAATGATCTGTTTCCCTCAGTCTAAAGAGCATAACCATGAGATGTTAAACTGAAGGATTTCATTTTATTTTTTCCGTCGTTTATACCTTGCTGTTGCTCAAGGACGCAAAATACAAAAGCTCGAAATCATGTGAAGACTTTGGGGGCAAAAACCCCTTAAGTCCAAAAAGTGAAAGTGTAAAGGAGATAGCTTTGCAAGGGTTTCTCTTTATCCGATTTTCTTCAAACTTGGCACCTATAAACTAAACCAAAAATAAATCGACACGTATTTTTTTGTTTCTTCCGAAAAATAAGTTAAGGGGGGCAAAGGGTCCCTTTTCAAAAAAAAAAAAAAAATGGTTTCCTTGTTTAAAAGGTCCACTCTAAAGAAACGAAACTGGCGATGCAAAGATGACTTCAAAGTAGGAAATACAGGGTTTGTCGTTTTCGCGAGAAAAAGGTTGCAGGGGCAATGCCCCATCCGAATTGACAAAAGACCCCGTACAATCCTTACGGAAATTGGATTTCGGTGGAATTGCTTGAAATCGTGATATGTTGTAGATACGGTGTTCCTAAGAAAAGGTTTCAATGGGCACAACGACAAATCACTGAACGTTTGGCGACTACAGGGCCACTTTCTTGAAAACAACCGAAGATAGTTATAACCTGAATTTCGGTTTAAAAAATGACTGAAACTGAGATATGTTGTAGATATTGTGAGCCTGAGAAAGTCTTAATGGGCATAACCACCAACCATTTGATTGTTTGGCCACTGCAGGGCCACTTTTTTGAAAACAGCCGAAGACAGTGATATTCTCAATTTCAGTAAAACAATTACTGAAACCGTGATATGCTGTAGATATTGTGATTCTGGGAAAAAGTCTTAATGGGCATGACCATCCAGCTCTGACCGTTTGGCCACTACACGGCTACTTAAAAAGAAATGCTGAAGATAATGGTATTCTGAATTTCAGTGGAATTACTTGCAACCGTGATACTTTGTAAATATTGTAAACCTGAAAAAAGCCTCAATAGGCGCATCCACCAATCAATGACCGTTTGGCCACAACAGGGCCACGTTAAAAAAAGAAAAAGAACGGAAGGTAACGGTATTCTGGATTTAGGTGGAATTACTTGATCCTGTGATATGTTGTAGATATTCTGATTCTGAGAAAAAGTGTCAAGAGGCACAGCTACCAATCAGTGACGATTTGGTAACTACAAGGCCACATATTTTAAAACAGCAGAAATTAAGGATACTCTGGAATTTTGGTAAAATTGTATGAAATCCTGAAAGTCCTATCCCACAATCCGGAAAAGTGATGGGGAGAGTAGCAGCCAACGTCATTTAAGCATAGGCAACATTCAGATGTTGATCTTGCGGGACAAATGAAAACTCTGGAAAGCCCTAGACAATTTTTCTCAAGTTCACAACACCTACAATATATCACAGTTTCATTCATTTACACCGAAATCCAGAATATCGTTACCTTCAGCTCTCTCTTTTTTTTAAAAGGCCCTGTAGTGGCTAAAAGGTCAGTGATGCTATGGTTGTACAAATTGAGACTTTTTCTCAGGATCACAATATCCACAAAATATCACGGTTTCAAACAATTCCACCGAAATCCAGAATAACGTTACCTTCTGCTTTTTTATAAAGTGGCCCTGTAGTGGCAAACGGTCAGTGATTGATGGTTGAGCCCATTAAGATTTTTCTCAGGATCACAATATGTACAACGTATCACGGTTTCAGTCATTTTCCCGAAATCCAGAATGTTGTTATCTTAGGCTGTTTTCAAAAAAGTAGCCCTGTAGTGACCAAATGGTCAGTGATTTGTGGTTGTGCCCATCGAGACCTTTTCTCAGGAACACCATATCTACAACATATCACGGTTTTAAGCAATTCCACCGAAATCCAATTTCGGTAAGAATTGTGCGCGGTCCTTTGTCATTTCAAAGGCAGCATTGCTCTTGCAACCCTTTACTCGCAAAAACGACAAAACCCTTATTTTCTACTTTGAAGTCATCTTTGCATCGCCAGAGTTTCGTTTCTTTAATGTGGCCCTTTTAAACAACGGGACCATTTTTTAAAAAGGGGCCCTTTTTTCCCCTGAACTTATTTTCCGGAAGAAACAAAAAAAAAAAATACATGTCGATTTATTTTTGATTTAGTATAAAGGTGCCAGTTTGAAGAAAATCGGATGAAGAGAAACCCTTGTGAAGCTATCTCCTTTACACTTTCACTTTTTGGACTTAACGGGTTTTTGCCTCAAAGTCTTCATATTTATTGTAGGGTTTTGAAAGCAAAGAAAAAAGAAATAAAATCTAATGAGAAATAATCTCGCTCTGATTGTTATTTGCTTCTAAAAGATTATCAGACCTTAATACAAGACATCAATACTTAATAGTGTTTAGAAGAAGAAGGATCGCGAAAGTTTTTGCTGCTTTACGAGTATCATTTTTTGCTATCCATACAGAAACTACAAATGAACATTCGTGAGGAACTCAGCATCAACATAAACTTTGGCCCTATGCAACCTGCTCTATTTCTCAGTAAAGCTAGGTTATCTAATATACAGGGGTTGACTTGCTGAGTTGTAAGCAATTGGATGAATCAAGTAATATCGTCACTTTCACTTTCAACCAAAGTGCAAGGTTCCAAAATGCACATTTTCGGTTCTAAACAACATGTCGGTTAGGTAAGAAGAACATAGGCCGGTATGTGTTTCACTTTGTGTTCATGAAATGTATTCCTTTCTTTTCGATCCATTTGGTCTTTAAAGTTTCTTCTTTCGAAAATGTAAACAAAAATTGCAATTTTCCCTTTCATTATAATGTTTGGAAGTAATTGAAAAACATTACCATTGTAAGTTCCATATGTGGTTTTGTCTTTGGAATCCAGTTGAGACAAACAATTCCTGAAGAACTGGTGGAAATACGTAATGCTTGATTCATCCATTGTAGACGATTATCATGTTTCTTTTCAAAAACATAAAAATCAAAAATGCTCAAAATTAAAAAAAAAAAAAACTTGGTTGGGTCATATATATTATTATGTAAAATTAATTTATATACCAAGTTTTTTTAACCCTAACTTGAGGTATTCATGAGATACTCTATTTTAACCTACTTTTTTCCCGTACAATAAACATTTCATCAATAGTGACATTATAAAAATCTGTCCCAATCCAAGCGTTAACTATGTTCAAAAATTCATCGCAAAATTTAACCTTTTTCCTTGAAGATGAGACAGCCAAAGTCGATGTTATTTTTATATATTGACCAAAAGTATAGAAATTGCTTCTTCCTCTCTCAGAAACAAAAATTCCGAAAAACGCTGGAGCACGGGTCCACTCACTTTTGATAAGTATTTTGTGTATCAAGTTTCATCTCCGTGACATGAGGAACTGATGAGGTATTCCATAATGATATAATTTTAATCTTCCCCATTAACCCATTAGAACACACATTTCAATAAAAGTGACATGATAAAAACCCAGCCAGAGCCATATATTAACTCTTTTAGGATTTTTGGTAACTTTTGTTACCATGGCGTAGTATCATCTTTGATCGGTTATTTAGGTTCTATAACAGATATTTAAGCCGGTTTATTTATTAGTCAAGTCAAGGATGAGCTAAAGAACACCCCAGATCCGTTTCAGAACCGGATGGCTAACTTGGCGGCGCCAAGTGGGAGTGGAGGGGCGTGACTTTTTACTTTTTCTTAAGGCAAATATCAAAAAAATTTCACGCCTTTAGTTTTCACGATATCAGATTGGAACTTTGCACACGGATTGTGTGTATCTTGGGGTATTTCTCAAATTTTTCTGAAATCCCTATGTGAAACCGGGCCGGGTACGAGGGGCGCAAGTGTTCCGAAGGGGATGATTTTTTCAGAAAAATTTCCTGTTTTGCCTGATTTTTCCTGTCCAAGTATGAGTGGTACCGTTGGAAGGCCTCGTTATACTGAAGAAAATAACGCTTGAGTCATGACTCTAGGCCAAATAGTAATGACGCAGTAAATTCTTATTATATATATATATGTATATATACAGAGCCTAAATTCAGACTTTCAACAATTTTTTGTACCCTTTCTTTTTCAGACACAAGATTGAAATTTAGCATACGTATTATGTACATAACAACATTTTTTTTTTTAAAATCAGATCTTTACGTCAACCCAGGCCTGGGCCAGAGGGGCAAAGTATTTTGGTGGGATTTTCAAAAAAACTTCCGAATTCTTCCCTAATTTTCCGCTTCAGGTGTATTTTACGAACATGTGAGTGGTACCGTTGGAAAGGGCACGTTATACTGAAGAAAATGGCGTTTGAACATGACTCTAGGTCAAATAGGAATGACGCAGTACGTTTTGAAGTATATATATATATATATATATATATATGAAAAACATGGGTCACGTTGAGACTCAAAAATTTCTCCCGACCTCAGTTTTCACGATACAAGAATGAAATTTTGCACACGTATTATATACATAACAACGTATTTTTTTAAAAAAAATTCAGATCCCTATGTGAAGCCAGGCCCGGGCCAGAGAGGCACAATTTTTTTTTTTAAATTCGAAAAATCTCCTAAGTTTTTTCCAAATTTCTTCTTTTCTGGTGTATGATACGGACAAGCCAGTGGTACTGTTGGAAACTATGATTTATCTTGACCAAAAAAAAAAAAAAAAAAAACGAGGTA
Source organism: Thermobia domestica (assembly GCF_964235325.1). Taxonomy (NCBI): domain Eukaryota; kingdom Metazoa; phylum Arthropoda; class Insecta; order Zygentoma; family Lepismatidae; genus Thermobia; species Thermobia domestica. The sequence goes on from NC_137466.1 coordinate 174,845,592, forward strand.
TGAACTATGATCCTACAATAAATAGTAAGGAAGCGTAGCTATTTGAGTGAAAGTCTAAAATTTACCTCAAAAAGTGGAAATCCTAACAGGATTAAACAATTCATTACAAGCGATTCAGCTGTGACAATGAGACAAAGAAAGTCGATTTTAAAGTGGAGGAAAAATATCCAAATTACCCTCTCCTGCGTTAAAAGCGAAATTTTCGAAAACGTCCCTCCACTTATTTTAAATGAATGTCTATATCGAGCTTCATCCTCCTATATTTGAAAAGAACGTAAGATATTACATTCCTGACATATATTTTGCACCGAATACGTATTTCAAAAATTAAAAATAAACTACGCTCTTATCCATTGCTGTGACCAGAAGTGGTTAGATCCATATTAGTAATGCCCACGATATGAGAAATAAGGTTTTCTCGTCTCGTTTTTGCTCATAAATTTTGTACAACTTTCGTCTCATTTCGATTCTCGAAGATCGTTTCATCTTCATCTCTCTATTTTCGCAAGAGCTTTTCTTACCTCATCCCGTTTTATACATTTATATACAAAATTCTTGGCCTGATTTTCCTCTTAATTTTATCTACAAGTTGGACAGAAATACCTTGCATAGCGTGGTTTTGATCAATGTGGTTAGCTCTAACAAAGTTTCTATCATTACACATATTTACGTACAAGCAATTGGCTTGGCAATTAAAATAAAAGCGGCACATAGTATGTATGCATATCTACGAGTAGAAGAAATAATATAAAAGTTGAATCTAGTATTGACCTTTTGGATATCACTATGTTAATTACTGTACAATTGAAGAAAGTAGAGATGCGCAAGAGACGAGTTGAGACAGGATTTTCCTGACAAAATTCGAGTCGAGACACGGCTCTTCCAATAGAAAAATATACATTTTTTGAGTCGAGATATCACTTTTACAGCACATTTTCGAGACGAGACAGCCATAAATATTGTCTCGTGCGCATCCCTAGTAGAAAGGGGAGCACGATGAATCAGGGTAGTAGAGCGCTCACCTTTGGTGTGAAGGGTCCTTGATTCGATCTCAGGCCATATGAGCTTATACTAGACATCGAGTCCTTGGGTTTTGTTGGGGTTCTCCCCTTTCCTCCCACATTCTCATCCATCAATTCTTTTCATAATTATTAATTTTCATTAATCATCCAGTTTTTACAGGCCATAAATGCGGGCCGTAAAACTCAAAGATTTCAGTTTTCATTTACAGTTGAAGAAATATGTACCACATTTTGTTTTTTACAATTTTAAATATTAAAATCGATCTTCTGTAGTATGTAGTTCAAAATTTCTCAACCTTGCGGGCCGAGACTTCTTACGGGCAAGAGTAAAAGTTAGAGGGAACGCGGAGGAAGCCATTCTTCCACTTCCAAAAATATCTATGACGTCCCACCATTTCTAAAAATTACAATGGGCAAAGATAGGCACGGAGGACGCCGTAATGTCATGCGTTCTCCTACCTTTTCAGATCCACTTTTATTCCCGCGAGAGGAATATATGGGGTCGCAAAAATGAGGTGAAAAAGATAAAAAGTATTTAGAATGTAGTGGTGGAAAATGTATTTTTAAAAGATTATTTTGATAGACATACTTTTATGTCCTTACTTATTGTTAAAATATACAGAAAAGAATGTTAAAAAATCTTAAACACATAAAGAATAACTTAAAAATACTATTGCAATAAAAGATGCAAGAGCTAAATAGCATTTTTTTTTAAAAAAAGCTTATTATAAACCGGAAATTTCTTATGGGGTCGCTGCAAGAGAATGTTATAAAAAGCGGGGTCGTGATATGAAATAGGTTGAGAAAATTTGATTTATTTAATAAAAATAAACTCTTCTTTTATATTTTAAAACTTGATTACTATTCTAAATTTTTGTGGTGAACAAATTAAATTAAAACCTATTGTACAGCAAATACGAAATCGAATAGCTTTGTTTTGCATAGCACGAACCTTCCTTGGAACCAGTTAATCGCATCACATAAGGCGTGACAATACTTTCCAAAGACCAGCTTTTTAACGTTGCTTATCATCGAGAGATTAAAAAAAACAAAAGAAGAAGGTCATATTCTATCTTCTCTCCCTTTTTCTGTTCTGTTTACAGACCTAAGATCGATAACCAACCTCCACCACGCAACAAGTTTCCGTGAGTTGATTTAACTAATGGGCTCTACATTAGAGGTGTAAACGTGTGTGCCACTTTTATGACGAGAAACAAACGCAAAACCAGGCGTGATTGATTCAAAAGTGCCTATATTATCACTTTTTTTTTAATATCCCTTCTATTTCGCAGCACGGCGTTAAAATTCAAATGAATGAAACAATGTTTAAAGAAAAGGAAACCATAGCTCATTAATCACTAATTGAAAAGCCAGCAATAGAAAAATCTTTCAGTATAACGTCCCACGATTATTCCTGTTAGGCTAAGGGAGACGGATGATGAAGGCAAGTGAATGATGATAGAAGAATTGGTGGAATGAGAATGTGAGAGGAAACGGTGGTGCTCCAAGAAAACCCACGAACACGATGTTGTCCGCCACAAACTTACTTGATCGAGGACTGAACAAGTACTCCATGCATTAAGCATTCTACTGCTGAACCACCGTGCCCCACCAAGTGCTCGGCCACACTTCCCTCAACTGGACTCGGGCTCAAAACCATCAATGGGACTTGAGCTTACTGATATCAGTAAGGTTTGCACTCATTTGGGCTCGGAATCATTAATTTTGTGCGGGGATTGCACTCACTATTCTCATTGAGGGTCGTGTTTACTCGAGCTCGGGCTCACATCCTTCAGTGTGGCTTCCACTCGCTAGTCTGCAGGAGCTCGCGCTTATTAATTTCGTTCGAGCATGTGCTCACTTGAATTCAGGTTTACTACTCCTCATTGGGGCTCGCGCTCACTAATCTCAATGGCAATTTCTATTTACTTTTTTTATTGCACTATAAAATACTTCAGAGCTAACAACAGATTGTATTGTTGTAATTGTTGACTTAGATGCCCAAGGTTTCATTTAACGTCATGAAATTTGTGTCTTAGTGCAGGAAGACTTATGAATTGGTGCACGAAAGTGACATCACCGAATCATTGAATATCTAAGGACAATTTTCGTAAAATCTACGTTAAAATCGGTTCAGGAGAGCCGATTTTATTAAAATCAAAAGATCAGTTAAAATGTCGTTATAAAACGTTACATGCGTTAAGTGTTCAAATGTTTTGAAATTAAAACAACAATGTCTATTTTTTATACATAATTTATGTAATGGAAACCAGTGTAGTGATTCCAACATGTACAGAATGTGGCAAAGATTTTCCCACAAGGAAAGGATTAAACATACACAAAACAAGGAAACACGCCACACAGGAAACACATGTTCAATTAAATTCCCAAGAGTTTGTAACAGAGCTTACAACATTGAAATCCAACATATGGATAATAAAAAGAATCCCGAAAGGAGCAAGAAATGGAGTAGCAAATAAACTTGCACATATAATAGATGAATGTCTTCTTAATAATGATTTATCTTCCTGGAAAAAATTATTCCTTTTCTCTTTTCACAACTTACGACTTCCCAGGAATCGCAGTTCGGAGTCAGTTACCAACATCATCAAGCACAATTTAAGAGAGAGCTCCTTCACGAATTGTCCTCAAGTTACTGGCAAGAAACGCAAACTGGATTTAACAAACAGGATAATATCAAAAATTTCCGATTTTGATACAAGAGGAGCATTGAGGTTACTAGCATCAGATGACAGTTTAGCTCCTTCCAATGAAGAAACATATCACATACTCTCAACTAAGCATCCAACTCCTTCCAGGGTCCTTGAGATGCCAAATCCTCCAGAAGAACTGGACCCTTGCATCAGAGCAATGGAAGATACGGTTCTAAAAGCAATTCATAACTTTCCCAGTGGTTCTGCTTCAGGAATAGATGGACTGTCACCTCAACACTTAAAAGATCTAACATCGAAATCGGCAGGTGATTCAGTGGGGATCTTACTCACTTCAATAACGAAATTGGTAAACCTGATTTTAAATGGAAAAGTAAATCACGATATATGCAAATACCTTTTTGGTGCTAACCTATGTGCCCTGCGGAAAAAAGATGGTGGTGTAAGGCCGATAGCAGTTGGATGTGTGTTCAGAAGATTGGCTTCCAAATTAGCTGTATCATCAGTCTATAATCAGTGCACAAATCATTTGCAACCACATCAGCTTGGTTTTGCGACGAAGAAAGGGACTGAAACAATCATACATGCTACCCGTGCCTTCATTAAATCACACCAAAACTCGAACAATATAATCCTCAAAATAGATTATAAAAACGCATTTAACACTGTGGAAAGAGACTCTATGTTAAAAGAAGTGCAACGAGTTATACCCCAGCTATATCCCTATTTTTGGCAAAGTTATGCTAATCCGTCCATGCTATTTTTCGGAGACAGAACAATTTCATCACAGGTTGGATGTCAACAGGGTGATCCTGCAGGACCGATGCTATTTAGTTTAGCAATTCACCCAATAATTAGTACGTTACGTTCAAAACTAAATGTGTTTTATCTTGATGATGGTACTTTAGGTGGATCACCACAGACAGTCATACACGACTTAAATGTTTTACTCGTGGAATCAAGTAAAATAGGACTACAAATAAATCCATTAAAATGTGAGCTATTTTTTACGTCGGGAACACCAGATCCCATCATTGAAGCTCAATTTCAAGCTGTGCTACCTGGAATACGAACAATATCAACTCATGAGATATCATTATTGGGAGCACCACTACACGAAGATGGATATGATAATTGTTTGGAGGATCATCTAAATAGTTTTAAAACAATAACCGAGAGGTTGAAAAAAGTACCAGCACATATAGCCTTTTTCCTTTTAAAAAATTGTTTAGGTATTCCTAAATTAACTTATTTTTTACGTACCGTTCCAACATGGTTCAGGCCAACTAAAATTTTTCAACTAGATGACATTTTGAAAAAGTGTCTGCAATCAATAATTAATTATAAGTTAAATGAAACTCAATGGGCACAAGCAAGCTTACCCATTCGTTTAGGAGGTTTAGGGGTACGGAAAGTTTCGGATTTGAGTCTCCCTGCATTCTTGTCTTCTTCTTATGGGGTGTTGTCGCTCGTCTCCAAAGTTCTTAATATTCCAGTTGACGAAGTGAAGATTCCTCATCTGACAGAGGCATTAGAAATATGGAGAGGCATTTACAACACAGTTCCGGTTGTAAAGGAGTTGCAAAGAAAATGGGATGAAATAGTAATCAACGAGATAGCTGAAAATGAGGTAGTTTCGCAAAATGACATTGATTCAGCTCGCCTCAAAGCACTACGTCAAAAAGAGTCTGGAGCATGGTTGCAAGCCACACCCTCTAAAAACATCGGAACATTTTTAGAAACAAATATTTTTCAAATATGTGCAGCTTTACGCCTAGGACTTAGTATTTGCTATGAATTCACATGTGCGTGTCAAAGTCGGATGGATGAGAAAGGCTTACACGCATTAAGTTGCATCAAAAGTGGAGGGAGAATTTCACGTCACAGTGAATTAAATCAAATAATAAAACGAACCCTCACCAGTATAGACTGTCCTAACATTTTAGAGCCACCAGGAATGTATCGGAATGACAATAAGCGGCCAGATGGAATTACTTTGACACCTTGGAAAAGGGGTCAATGTCTAGTATGGGATGTAACATGTGTAGATACTTTTGCCCCATCTTACTTAACGTCAACTAGTGAAGAAGCGGGAAGTGCAGCAGAGACAGCGTGTATGCGGAAGCATTCTAAATATTCAAAACTTAAAGAAGATCGCATTTTTATTGCGTTTGCCACGGAAACAATGGGTGTTTTTAGCAAAGAAGCCAGAATGTTTTTAAAGGAATTAGGATCAAAATTAATTAATAAATCAGGAGATCCTAGAAGTTGTTACTTTTTGACACAAAGGATAAGCCTAGCCATACAAAGAGGCAATGCCATTAGCATATTAAATTCCTTCCCATCTTCACCCAAGCTAGACGAAATTTTTTATCTAAAATAAATATAAACATTTTCTGAATGTTAATAATTGCTACTTCAAAGACATATACAGTATAAAATGATATTTTTGTTTATTATTGTGTGACTGGGATTATGGCAAAATCTAAGTATAGAGGACTGAAACACTTATTAATCATCATGTGTTATCCTTCGTTTCTACAATTGTCGGTTTATATAGTACCAAAATTATGTTTAATTTTTACTGTTTGCTGGTTTAAATATGTTAATTTTGATGTTTCTCTAAAAGTTTAACTGTGCATTATAACTTAATATTTTATTCTTATGCTTTGAGGAATAGTGCTTAAATATAAATAATTTGTTTTGCATTGTAATAATTTGCACGTAAAATCTCTGACTTCAGAGCTAGCTGATTACGAAAAACACTTCCTTTCGTCAATGAGTTGATTCTAACTAGTCGAAATTTACGATTGAATTTCGGTCTGTTTCTCGTGCGCTTAAAACAATGATCGCTATGTTAGTACGTCATCTGTCGGTTCAGGGAAAGCTATCTGCGCCGCTCAGTAAGAAAACGGCTCAGAGAAACACATTGCTATGACGTTGTTAATAAAACGAAGAATATAAGAGTAACAGAACTGAAGATTTCTTTGAAAAGTAATCTCTATATTTATAATCAATTATTTGAATATATTCGAATATCTAAGAACAAAGTTATAGTGTACTAAGTTGCAAGATTATACACTGAAGTATTTAACGTAGATACTGAAGTTACTTAGTATTAAATTCAATGCATTGGATTTACTAAGCCACTTAAGTATTTAGTGTTACTTTCCTTAGCAGTACAACACACTCAGTGTCTATGAACATATGTAGTCTATACATATAAGCTTTGCTGTTTTAAAAGCTGTAATGCATGCTATATATGTAAGCACGCGAAGGCAGTTGTGATAATAACTCATTTAATACATTTACGTATATGGGTATTGTTGCAGCCTGAGTTAATATATTAATTAATGTTCTCATGTTTAGGTCATCAACCGACCTTACGATGCGACTTTCTTACATTCTTAAGAAAAATTCAACGATATGAAAGCACGGTGATTTGATAGTAGAGTGCTAATTTGAGGTATGCAAGTTTATCGTAGATTCGATAGGAATGCGTTCAAGAGGGGCCTCAGGAAATTTACACTGGAGAAAACATTTCCCCAAGTAAAAATAATCTAAATTCTTTATTGAATTCAATACTAGGACGAACAAACTCAAAGATGGTAAGTACGTAGTAAAAAAAAAAAAAAAAAAAAAAAAAAAAAAAAAAAAAAAAAACTTCAGAGGCAATCTCCTGATATGGCTTCTCTACGTTGAAGCAGATAGATGTTTCATTATTTTGATAACATACTGTACAAGTCCAATGAAAACAAAATCTATTTATAAATCTGTGTACTTAATAATGATAAATTTTAATACTCTTAGTTTTCAATTTGTTCTTATTAACATGCCGATAGATTAAAAAACTAAAATGACAAATCATATCTTGTTTACCTAAGAAATTGTCTCGTGTGAGGCATACCGTTAGTTCACAATCTTCATTTGATAAAATTTGTGTATAACACATAATACTGTATATCTGTCTATTATTTGTGCATCAAATCTATGTAAGCACTAATCTGTGTTCACACACGTTAGTAGCAGAGAAGTAACCACACTTTTGTAAAGGTCACATAGATGTTGGTGTAAGTTTTTTTTCAAAAAAATATGATTTATGTTACTGTGTTACGTCGTTTCTTCAATTTCTGTCTGATCTCTTTGTTAGATATTTAGAGTTTAGAGGAATCGATGGGGCTTTTCTGCACGTATTTCTCCACATAGGTTGCCTAGTTATTACACGACTAGAACTTCAAGAAGAGACCTATTTGTAGTGATCTCATGTCAGAAGTTTTATGTAAGGTATGTTATTGCTTATTTCATTTGTATTTTATTTGATTTATGTATTATATGTGTATACACGGTATTACCTTGCTTTTACATTCTCATATTTAACATTTCCTGCCAGTTTTCATATATTCACAATGTATTAAAATACAGTAGTTCGGGCAAATTAGTACTTTTTGGCGCTAAGAATGGAAAAACATTCAAATTAGATACAAAAGTTGGTGAAAATGCACAGAAAATTCCCCTAAGTGACATATTACAAATCCCTGAAAATCCAAGCAGTTTTTTTTTTTTTTTTTAATGTTTTCAATTTGGTAGCCGCTGCTAAACGAGTTATCCAGATAAAATAATATCTCCGTTACGGTTCAACGTAAAAAAGTAATTTAGTGCATATCGATCCAAAGTCACTAAATATTAGATTCACTAAATATAAAGCCACGATACGAAAGCGTACATAATGCTCTTTTAGGTTTATTTCAGGTTAAATTTTTATATTCCTCGTCGTTTATGAGAAATTTAAAGTTCAAAATTCAAATATTTTCCTACATTTCAGAATTCAGAGCTAAATACCGTATCTATAAACACATTAATACCAAAAAACTGCTATACAAACACTACCATACACCTGTTATATCAAAAATTGATTCTACATAAAATATTGTCTTGTCAATATTATTTAAAATTGAACTGTAACGAAGATATTGTTATTTTATCTGGGTAACTCATTTGACAGCTGACTCAGATATTGATGACGTCACAAGAATTTGTTTCTCCGCTTCGATTTTTGGGGAGTTGTACGTATGTTACTCGGAACGCATTTTTCTGTGCATTTTCACCATTTTTATTCCTGTTTGAATCTATTCCATTCTCAGTGCTGATTTGCCTGAACTAAAATCTTGATTTACATTTATGAAATTTTAATCTCACGCTAGTTACGCCACACCAAGTCGATCTCTAGCGTAAAAGCAAGATTGTATTACTGAGGTAATAGAACAGATCATGACATCGAAACCAAGATAATACAACCAGTCGTGGATTTTGCTTGTCACTAAGGTGATCTGTGCGCTATCAAATTATTTTGTAGTTTAGCGAGCGGAAAACTTACTCAATTTCCAGTTTCATTTATCTATGTAGGTTGGTCAGTGGGTGAATATCTTTACAAGAAAGAACATGATAATGATAACAGTTCATGATGAACTACTGTATGAATCAGAAGAGGAAGTTTACAACAATGCAAAGTGTGGATTGCATGGTTTAGCAAATATTGTGTATTATCCTATTCAACATTTTGGCATCTAGAAGTTAAGAACACATGTAGATGAATACGACGGTACAAAAGTTTCGACCTCATTTCTCGCAATTTACAGTTTCTCTTGAGTTACAGCAAGGTAATACCTTGAAAGCATGGTAATACTGTATTTTTAAAGTTTTATGTGAAACGTTTCTAATAATCGTTTTATACGCAATACTTTAGTTGCGCGTAAAGTTTGTTGTGTTTACGTAAATAAATACAGAAAACAAATAATTTTGGATCATACATAGTTAAAGGAGATTTTAATAACTGTTTTTAATAATTAAAATTTACAAATATTACTGAGTCAATTCTATACGTCATTAGCGTCATTTTTTGAGGGGAATAGGGGGGGGGGGAAAGATAGTTACTCCAAAAATGTAGGTAGTTTACATTTTTCATTAATATATTATTACACTATCGGTTAGAAAATGTTATCTCTCGAACGTAAGTGGAAGAATTGAATCGGTGATTGTTAAAAGGGAGTATGTGCCATGTAAATACAATAGAACATATCTCCTTTTAACAATGACCGATTTAATTGTCCTTTTGCACGCTCCACCCTTAAATGGCGCTTCTGTTATACGTATATAAAATAAAAGCAGCCTGCATTATTTAATAACGTTTTGGTATCGTAACAGTACCTTTCTTGGATTGTTCTCCCCATTGGAAACCTTAGGGATAATCCTTTTCTTTTAACACTTCAGAGTTCATTTCACTGTTCCTTTGCTTCGTCTTTCACTTTTAAATTCCACATATTGCTCGTTTCTTTCTCTTCTCTTCTCCTCTCCTTTCTTTCCATTATCTTAATTCTTCTATTCTCTTATTTTCCTCTTTCTTTTTATTCTTTATTTTCTTCCTGTGCTCTCTTTAGGTTTTCCTAAGTTACGTTTAATCCGTAATTGGTTGCTTTTCATCTGCTCAGTGTCCTACCTTTTCTAGTTGTAATACTCTAGTATCCTTCCAGGACTTTTGTTTTGGCCTGTGACGTTTATCAGTGACACTAACCTCACACAATATAAAATTCCATATCTAGAAGCTTAAAGATCCTAATTTGCTTTGAATTTCTCACGTTATACTAATTGCGGGGAAAAAATAATATACGAGGTGTTATCAAAAAGTTTCGAGACTAGGTCTATAACACGCTAACAGATGGAAACTCAAGGTTGCACGAGTAGGCACAGGGAGCACCGACCTTCATAAGTCAGTGTGCCAGGAGAGATTGTCCTGTGTACATCCTGTGTGAGCTGTGCAGCTGGTGCTATTGTGACCACGTGCGTTACCATGTCTGCGATTTTATCATGGACAGCATGTTAAAACAACGGGCGAACTTTAAATTCTGTGTGAAATTGCAATAGAGACGCTTGATATAATTCGGCAAGTGTACGGCGATGCTGCACTGAGTCGTTTGAAGTGTTTTGAGTTTCACGTGCGCTTCAAGAGCGGAAGAACATCACTGGAAGACGGCAAGAGATCAAGACGATCTTCAACGAATACAATACACGAAAACGTTGAAATCATTTGCAACTTGTGCATGAGGATCGTCGGAGAACAATCCAGAACATCGCTGACATTGTCAGTGTGTCATACTGCACAGTGCAGGCAATCCTCACGTATGATTTGAACATGTGCCGTGTTGCTGCCAAGTTCGTCTCCAGACTGCTGACCTAAGAGCAGAAAGAACACCGCGTCGAAGTCTGACAAGAAATCCGTCAGCGTGCCGTGGATTAACCTGTCCTTCATGTCAAGGATCATTATCGATGATGACACTTGGGTGTACGGGCACGACTCTCAGACAAAGTAACAGTATTTGCAGTGGAAGAGCCCATCATCAACATGATGGAAAAAGTCGAGGCAGGTCCGCAGCTCCATCAAGTGAATTCTAATCGTCTTTTTCAACTTTCGCGGTATTGTACATCACGAATTCGTTCCAAGGACCAGACCGTCAATAGCGAGTTCTTATGTCAGATTTTAAGGCATCTGAGAGAGTATATTCTGCGAAAGTGACCGGATCTGTAACACTTGAACAATTGCTGCTCTCCGACAACAATGTACTCTGTCGCCGTGCTCTCCTCATATGTAAGTTTCTTACCAGAAACAAGATGATCGCACTTCAGCACCAATCCTACTCGCCAGATTTGGCTGTTTAGAACTTTGCCATCTTCCAGAAGCTGAAGATCCAGCTCAAGGGTCGCCGTTTGCACACCATTACGGAGATCCAGCGCGAATCGCAGAAGGTGCTTGCCACGCTTTGAAAAGAAGACTTCCAGGACACATTCTAGGAGCGCTGTACTGCTGTATAAGGTGATTATTTTGAAGGTGATGGCGTGTAAACGTAGATAAGTAAAGTACTTTCTTGTAAACAAAACTGGTCTCGAAACCTTTTGATGTCACCTCATACAGTATATGAAAAGTGAAACTACGTTTGTTACTCGTTTTGTTTCCAATATCTGAACGATTTATCGGTAAATTACTTTCTTCCATGTTTATAAAATAGTTTATGAACAAATAAATACCTCCATTAATCAAAACAAGTATATTTTGTTGTCAGAAATTAAGTGTTTCCAGCATACCTTTGCGCCATCACCTTCTACTGACCGTAGCAATATTAGAAAACCATTGTTCTCTACATATTTCATGTGAGACGTTTTGAAAGTTCATTCTTTTTCTTTTGTTTTGTTCATTTGTTTTGTTTATTTTGTTCTCTTCTTAAATACCGGAGCACAATTTGTACTCATTGGGGTTTGATTTTTGAGGAGCACACATGATTTAATTCACTCCACAAATCACTTCCGCACTAATATGCACTTTCCTGATAACAAAGTAAACACTTCGAGCCATAAGTTGACAATTAACACTAATTTCACGTTCATGGATGACGTACTACGTCCACTTCCAACCCATAAAGAATTTGTTAGCGTCAATTATTAGGTACAAAGGTAACCAGGAAAGTTCTGTCGGTTTTTCACCCACCACTTTCGAACATTGATATGTCACTTAAGACGTTCCTGGAAGATCAAAAGTAGTCCCCATCAGCATTGACGACCTGCTGCCAACGCTCTGAAAGACCGTAGACCTTCGCGGTAGAACCATCGCGATAGAACTCGGTAGGTCGTGAAGCGAAGAAGGTATCAAGTGCATTTTGCACCTCTACTAGGGATTTGAATCGGTGTCCTCTAAGGTGATTATCCAAGGAATGGAATAGATTATAATCGTATGGTGTAATGTCCGGAAAGTATGGTGGATGCAATGGTGTTTCCCATCCAAGGGATAGAATGGTGTCCCGGGTCATCGTAGCCACGTGAGGCTTAGCGTTGTCCTGTAACAGAAGGACCCCTTTGCCATTCCGAAGTGCTCTCTCCAGAGTTCTGAGTTTTTCTTGAACACGGTTCAACTGCTGAGAGTACACAGTTGCATTGATGCTCTGACCAGCTGGTAACAGTTCTCGATGCACGATACCGTGAGCAGTCCACCAAACACACAAGAGAACATTATTTTTTGGTGCAGTGCTGGTTTCGGCTGTTTTGGAACCGGTTCATGGGATGCTAACCAATGATGACGGCGCCGTGGAGCTTCGTACAGGATTTACTTCTCATCACATGACAACACAATGTCTATAAATGGCTTCTTCCTCAGACGAGACAGCAAAGAATCACTGGTGTCTGCTCGCGTTGCCTTCTAGCCCGGAGTCAAATCATGTAGGACTCATCAACCCAACTTGTAGTGATTCCCAAGTTGATGGAGGTGCTGCCAAATGGTTTTTCCACTCATACTGAATTGTAGTCCCAGTTCCTCACATGTCTTTCCACTGTTCCCCTCAATTGCTGCCTGAATATCTTCATTTTGTACATGCACTGGTTTTCCGGCAAATGGTGTGTCTTCAAGTGTTTCGTCACCGTTCTTAAACTTGTTGAACCACCACTGCACTGTCCGCGTAGTCACGACACCTTCACCAAAGACCTGGCATATCTTCCGCCCCGCTGCAGTGATGTTTGACCCCAGTTTGAACTCGTACAACATACACGCCCTTATGACGCTCTGTGGAAATCCCATGTTCACTCTGTCCTTACGCAAGTTCACAGTGTAATTGAACTGCCACAACCAGATAGTATGTTGGATATACCCACTCCAACAACTGACCTTCGCCTTATCTTCATTCGTATTAAACTCACGGTGTGAGGGCCAATTGAACACAGACCTCCACAAAAAGCGACAGAACTTTCTTGGTTACCTCTATACGTTCGAAAAATTCTATTTATGATTTCCTTTATTCCTTTCTATGAAAAATAATGCCAAAAATTCCAAGAAATGGGATTTTACCCACAGTTTGACATAATTGGCTGTTGTACAAGTTTAGGCCACTTGCAATTTTACTTTATCAGGTTATGTGATATATATTCAGTTCCGTAGTGACTGTGGAGGAAACAAAGAAAAGAATGGAAATAGTATAACTGATAACAGAAGGAAAAAAACTCAATTTACAAACATCACAGAGAGAGTAATTAGGAGATTGAATGGTATAATAAAGAAAAATTAGAATAAGAGAATAGGACGCTGATGAGAAGAATGAGATGAATAAAAGAACGATGAACTTGAGTATAGAATTAAGCGTAAACTAGGTATGGGAAGAAATTCTAAAGAGAGCAGAGGAAGAAGAAGAAGAAGAAGAAGAAGAAGGAAGAAAAGAAAAAAATAAGAAAATAGGAGAACAATCTAAGGAAAGGTCTGTTAATGTTGAATCGATATAAATAATGTTTCTCTACGCATAAGGTTTGACTAAGAGGGATTTGCACAGAAGATGTGAACAACGAAGGGTATTGTGCATGCAATTAGTTTATTTTTGTTGTTTGTAAGTCATAGAATATAATTCTTCATTTTAGTTTTTTCTTCCATGAGACAGCTCAAATATACACATATAGTTAGTTGTTGATACACAGATCCACAAAGCAAAGAAAAGTGATCAACATTAAGTATTCTGTATTATAGCTAAAGTAACTTCCTATCCTACCATTGTTGAAAATAAATAGATAAAAAAATTTAAAGATAGGAAGAACAATACTGTTTACGTGTATTGTACTTGAATGTACTTACCTGTTACAGTGTTCGTTATGGAAAATTTCCCTATCTAGGGAAATTTTGTAACAAAATTTAGAAAATAGGAAGAAAAGGGGAATTTTAGGACAAAATGCTTCAATCCAAGGAAATAGCCGGATTGAATTAATACCTTACTTTATTGTATTAAGTTTTCCTTCTATTTTCTATTGAGAACAATAGAAAAGGGTAAACTATTTTCAGTTCCCTTGGAAATTTTCCTTCTCTGAGGTACTGGCAAATTACCCACCTCGTATCTTCGTTCTCACTTCTTTAGATAGATAGAAAGGAAAAAAGATTACAGAGCTTACTAAGCCATTCTCTTGCTTAAATTCAATGCTCTCTTCCAATCAAGAAAATCGAAACCAAATGACAGCACTTCTGATAATATTATCTTTGTCAGAAAATTCAAACATGTACAACACTACGTAAAATATTGCAGAAAATATAATAAGCTGTTCATTGCTTAGCATAGATGTCAAATATATCGCGTAGAGCTAAAAATGAAAACGAATACAAATTTTCAATGTCAGTTATTTAGATAAATATCTGTACAAGACAATATGCGTGCTACAAATTACAATATAGCTGTATTTATCTGCACACAGGGTTTCGAGGCAGCTGTGATATCATTGCTAAGTCAATGTCCGTAGTAAATAAAAATGTTTGGATGATCGCTCACGAAAAATAAAGCTATAAATATTAGTACGTCAATGGCTTGTATCCTGAGGTGTTACTAACAACACAGGGTTCATATTAAAAGAAAGCGGTGATGCTGTTCACATTTTCGCGGTCATTCATCTAGTCCTCTAACACCGCCGCAGTGTCATTTTCACACCGGTAACATCGAACCTTTGTTTACCGTAACATCGGTGCCTTGAAATTGAATTTTTTAATTTAACATGCCTTTTAGGCGAAAGAAGGCGAATGGTTAATGAAAGTGAATGATT
Organism: Thermobia domestica; assembly: GCF_964235325.1. NCBI lineage: Eukaryota > Metazoa > Arthropoda > Insecta > Zygentoma > Lepismatidae > Thermobia > Thermobia domestica. Next base: position 174,860,887 of record NC_137466.1, read on the forward strand.
GTAAAAATAAGGGTTTGTGTATTGCTATCGGGAATCAAACCCGGCTCCACGCGGTAGCCACTAGACCAGCGAGGAAGATTCCTGAATCCTTGGTGTTGAAATTATACCAGGGATGCACATAAGCAACACAATTTTACTCGCCCAAGAAAAAAGATACTAGCCCACATCTCACAATAGAAATGATTTACTGGTACTTACCTTCGGTATATCAAATACCGATGAACCACTCGCCCCGGGCGAGTGGGGGAGTGCTTATTTGCATCCCTGAATTATACGTTAAAGAGGTAATCATGCTGGAACCACTGGTCCGTATTGTAATTTTGTTTTACTTTTGTTGTTAAGACCATAATTTTTTGCAGTGTAGGTAAAATTTCATTAAAAAGGGAAAATTTTAAGAGTAATCAGGGTTAAATTCGCCTAAAAAAATTCACGAACACTGACCAGGTATTGTGTAAATACAAGTGCAAAAACTATTGTGTTTCGAGTAGTGTTTAATGTTAGTATATGTTTAAGCTAACTATTGCATTCAATGTAATTTTCTGTAAATATGTTTGTTTACCTGTTACATTGTCATTTAATTGTATGATATACTAATTATAATTCTTCAGTATCTTTCTTATGTTTCTGTGTTTCACCCAATGATTTGTAGATTTGAAATGTGTTTGCTTCTTTCTGTGTTTTCAATGTAGAATGCTAGCTCGTAGAAAACCTGAAGTTGAAACAAAGGATGCCCCTGACTTGTATCAAACGACAGAAGTCGCTTGTGAGGTTCGTCCAAATTTATTACTATATTCATTTACTTTTAAACATTATGCTGTGCTGTATTTGTAAATTAATTCTAGTTGAAATTTTAAAATGGTTAGGTAAACTACTTAGCAGCACATTTGGTATGCTAATGGTTGGCATAGTTGGAGACTGGAAATTAAAAATAAAGTTGAAGAATACATTTTCCCAATTACTCCAACTCGCATTCCCATCCACAATTTTACTTCTTTCGTAAGGGTTACGATAATTGTGTTGACAAATGCTCGTCAAAGCCGTCAATTATGATATAACGTAGGCTTAACGTTGCCAGTTGCCTAGCTTTCTGTTTCTCACTGTTGGATCTACATCCTGTGCTCTTAAAGTTGTAGATTCACAAAATCAAGATGCAAAAAAGTCGACCTTATTTTTAGAATGGAAGCTTTTCGGATAAAAAGCCAGATTAAAAATAAACAACAGAAATTAACGTCTGTTTTATTATGTGCCTCACATGTAACACAAAAGTTTATTATCGAATATTATCCAAAATCATTCATATAGTCCACTTTCTCAACTGTCTTATTATTTATCTTGTAATTTGCTACAGAATATTGAATCTTTCTTGTGAGGGATGTGTATTGACATTTACTATTGTTCATTTTCATACTATCATTGATAGATCAATACTGTACTTTATTTAGCTTCCTCTGTAAGGTTTTCCAATCGTAATCACTTTTTTTCATTTCTTTTAATATCTTTATATCATCACCATACAAGAGAATTTTCATGTCATATAAATGAATTAGATCGTTAACGAAAACTACAAACGACAGTGGTCTTAGTGCCGATCCTTGTGGAATACCTTTTTTTATAAAAACCTTCCTTTCATAGAATATTATTTACTTCCACATTAAAACACCTATTTGTGAGAAAACTGCTGATCCAGTTTAGGAGATAATCTAATATCAAGTAGTTTAGTTAATAAAAATGAATATTCTACTGTATCGAAAGCTTCATTTAAATCTATGTATATCGCATCTACTTGACTCTTATTTTGTAAGACGCAGCTTATATATTCAATAAACTCAACCAGATTTTTGATCGCTGACTTTTGTTTTACAAAACCATCTTGAGGTTTAACTATCTTTGAATTTAGTCTTCATATTAAGAATTCATGAATTACCGCTTCAAAATTTTTGCTAAATGAGTTTAAAATGGTAATAAGCCTGTAGTTAATAGCGTTATTCTTTTCTTCCCCTTTAAGCAATTGAAATTATGAAAGAATTTTTCTATGCTTCTGGAAAGATACCTGTTTTCAAAGATTTATTGAGTATATTTGCTAATATAGGTGGAAGATAATCTAGGCATGCCTTGATTGCATAATTTGGAGTACCATCCGGAACAATTGCACTACGCAGTTATAGCTCTTATGACGTTAGATGCAGTGATGTGTGGAATTCCTATTACATTACAATTTTTATAGTCTGATTATAATGCAGACTTTATATTTACAGAACCTGAAAAGATTGTTTGGAAATGATCCACAAATGCACTTGATATATTTTGCTTGTCAGAATGTAGAGAACTGTCATATACGCTATAAACATTATTTGGTTTCTTGATGTGACCAAAAAAACTGCAAATCACTATGGAGAGACTTCTCCAGACAAATAGTAGCAATTCTTGAATTTAATATACAGCTTTTTTGTTCGTTTTCTGTATTCTGGGAATAAATCATACCACTTTTGCTTGCTTATTTTCTTATACAGATCATGATACCTACTTTTTAAAAAAGTATTTTTAAAGCTCTTTGGTTATAAATGGACAACTGATATATTGCTTTGTTTTCAGTTTTGGAACATTATGATTGAAACTGTATACACAATCTACTATTTTGGGAAACCCGGGTTCGATTCCCGGCGGGATCTCATGTGGTTCGGATTCCACGTTAATCAGTAGGTCCACGTCTCATATACCTCGCTGCTGAACGGGACGTTAAATTCTAAAAAACAAACAAACAAACAATCTACTATTTCGTTTATTTTGGCATATGAAGGTATAACTTCTAGCGCAAGGAGATTTTTATAGATTTGAACAAGGTTATCATTTTTAAAATTGTAGTAAGAGCCACCTGTTAGTACATTCCTTTCCAAATTATTTCAATTTCTATTTGAAATGGAGAATGATGTTTATCTATTTAGACCAGACGGCAAATGAAGTATTTTGGTTTGATTTTTGACATGAAGTGGTTATATTATTTGCAGTTTATAATACAAGTATAACACAGTTCTAAGAGTTTTTATGTTTTTCTTCGAATATATTATTGTAGAGTGTATATTTCACTTGTATACAAATTAATTCTGGGTAAGTTAAAGTCACCATTAAGGAATGCCTTGTTTTTAAAGATAGGCAGCAAAATCGTTTAAGTTTCTATATACTTACAAAACATATTGTAAATTACATCTTGAGGTACATAATGCAGAACTATCCTTACATCTTCTTGAAAAAACTTAACTGTGACTCACAATGTATCTAACCCAAAGTTTTCTATATGTAACAATTCTTACTGTATGTTATTTCTAATAAGAAGTACACAGCGCCCTTCATTCGATTTACCTAAGAACTGTCTTTGGTATTTCTATCTTTTCTTATTATTGCGTAATTGCTGCTGATGTGATGGATTCATTCTTACACCATGTTTCTCTTATACAAATTATATCAGGGGCGGAGCCAGGAAGGGGTTATCGGTGCAATCACCCCCCAGAAGTGGAAACTTTCTTATTTTATATATAAATAAAACCCATCACAGAGTTTGGAGCTCTTAAAAAGTAGCTCTAAGTAGCAGTATTACAACCTACCGCCTCCTCAGAAGTCCGTCCTGGATCCGCCCCTGGATTATATCAGAATTATTTGTTTACAACTCATCACAAAAGACTTGAATTTTAGTGTCCAGTTCTCTAACATTCTGATAGTAAAGAACACTTTGAATTCATGTTCTTGATTCATAATGTAAAGAGTCGGGTTTCCGGAGGTTTCATTAATCTCTGGAATACATTGTTTTCTATTGCCTTCTTGCATTATTTTGTCATTAGTTAGAACTCCAAAGAATTTGGTAAAGACTATATTCGTGGGCCAGGAATCAGGATTAGTTATCTCTTCTGAAATAATCTACCTATAACTAACAAAATAACGCCGAAGGTTCAATGCCGCGTTCATAAAAGCTCTCCACTGACGTTTATCCTTAGTCAACTGGATCCAGTTTCTATTTCGTATTCCTATTTCTGCAAGATTCATCTTAATATTGTCCTCTCATCTGCGCCTAGATCTTCCTAATGGTCGTTTTCCGGTTGGTCTTCCAGTCAAGATTTTGAAAGCGTTCTTACTTTCTTCCATCCTGACTACATGACCTGCCCATCTAAGCCTCCTAGACTTGATGACCCTAACAATGTTGGGTAAACCGTATAAATTATGTAGTTCCTCGTTATGAAGTTCCCACCATTCCCCATTCCCGTTCCTCTTGGGTCCGAATATTCGTCTCAGGATCTTGTTCTCAAATACTTTCAATCTATGTTCTTCCTTCCGAGTAAGCGACCATGTTTCGCAACCATACAGAACAACAGACATGATTATCGTTTTATATATTTTAAGCTTCAAATTCCTCGTCAGAATTCGCGACGACAAGAGATTTTGAACTGAATAATAACACGAATTCCCTACTTTTAGTCGACATTTAATTTCTTCTTGAATATGGTTTTCGTTTGTTAATATTGATCCTAGATATTTGAAAGTAAACAATCTAATTATACTGCTATGTAAAATGAAGAATGTATGTCATACTTCGTTTTCAGTTTTTTGCATCTGATCACTTTATTTTTAATTTTTCCACCACAAAAATGATGAGATCCTTTATAATAATAATAAAGCTATAATAGAATTACAACAACAATTACCTAAACAATTAAATTTGATGAAAATTAAATTACACGACGGAGTCGAACGTGGGTCTGCCTCTTGGTAGTTTTGTATGATGCTTCGACCCTACAATTCTTTCGTGAAAAGGTGACAAATTAAGGTAAAAGTTACAGATGTAATACCTTTATTTTAAAATATGTGAAAACCTAGCTAATATTCCTGGACGTCTAGATTCAATTTTAATAATTAAAAAGTGACGTCTGCCATTTTTCTTCTTACTAGGTTGGGAAACAAAATATTAAAACTCAACCTCCACTTGTGGAACGTTTCGATGCACTTTCCTTGATTGACAAAAGACTATTTGATCTGCTTCTGAGTTGAAGAAGGAAATGATGAGTAACTGAATTAATGATCGAATCTTCATACAGACCTTAGTATCTGGACTAATCCTAAATGAAAGGTTTAAAACTAGCTGTTTTTTTTTTTTTTGCAACATCGGGTAACTGGTCAGCGTAGCAAGTGGTTACCGGATCCAGAGTTGGAGTGGGTCAATGAAAACTTCTCACGTCCCACGACCCACCACCCACCATGACCCACTCTGACCCACGACCTACCATGACCCACCACCCAGTGTGACCCACCACCCACAGTGACCCACTCTGACCCACCACCCTCGGTGACCCACCACCCACTGACCCACCAACCACGGTGACCCACTCTGACCCACCACCCACCATGAACCACTCTCATCCACTTTGACCTACTCTGACTCACCAAAATCCATCGTCATCAACTCTGAACACGATCCACGGCCTCTTCTAAACTGACTAAAGAGTTTAAACTTGTAATAAACCAAGACTGTGAAATTGTCACTAATCGGAGTTTGAATTTCTAGTCAATCGCTCAAGCACCACTCTGTTACAATAACAGTGGATCTGACCTAAGGTATAAAATGGTAAAGTGTTTGTCAGTGAGGAAATTGAAACAGTTCGAGGTGGGGGGAAATTAGTGTGTGCCTAAAATATACTTGTACTAAGAGAGTATTCTTTCAAGTGTTAATTTCTGAACGCATTCCACAAGAAACTTCTATTCGCAGGAAAATACCCCTGTACAATATGGAAAAGGTTATGTTTTTCAGTTCACAGTATTTTTCTCACAAAAGACTTGAAAAATCAGTTGTTCATACGGTATAAAGGTGCTCGGTTACCCTCTGTGAGAGCATCTCCATAAAGTATGCTCATAATTGTAATTTGTGTAATCACTAAAACACCATGTTAAATTTAAGTTACAAATATGCATAATTGCAATTATTATGAATATTTATTCAAAGTAGTTTACCTAAACCGAAGAAGAGACTTACTAAAAATTAGGTACAAAGTTGAATAACACAAATAAGCCATTAATAATACAAGTATACATTTTCCGTAACACGTAATTTTCCACCTTAAAACAAATCTGAAATCGGATTTATTTCCTGTTGGTAACTTTTTGGCGGTAAATCATCCGCAGTGGAATGATGTCCATCCTTCAGCCAAGAAATAACTAGCTCGTCTACTTTGAGGTTGTCTAGCGGTGGGCCATTAACATTGATGAACAACAAGCTAGACAATGTTTGAGCACTTAGTGTATTTCTAATATTAGTCATCTGTAAATTCATAAGGGGAAATTCCCGTTCGCATTCTGTCGTGGAAATTGATAATATTTCTACCCGATTTCTGCAACTTCTCATCGACAATCTGCTTGTTAGACTTAAGTGTGATAACGATTTTTCTTGGTTAGGTTTGAAATACTCAGCAAGAAGTATCATCTCTCTATCACTATACATCTTTTCCATATCGACCATGTCAGTTGGTAATGTCGACTCATGTAGAACAGAAACTTCATCTACCACGCCTTTGATAGGGAATCTTGTGAATAAATTCTCAATTAAAGCCTGATAAACTGATGATTTCTTATTTGTTTATAAATTTAATTTTTGTAATTACACATGAAGGTTTGATACCATTACCAAGTTCCCTCCCCCGTCTAGAAAGCGAAAGGGAACGAGGTTCCTGGAAAGTGTTCAGAGTTGAATGATAATTTCCCTCCTTCTTCAACTTCAATTACCACACTGCTGTTTTCCATGTGCCAAATTACGATGAATTTCAATTAAATTATCATAGTATAATTATTTCCTTGTTGAATTATCGATACTTTTCAGTGGAAAAAAAGATGAAATTTCAAAGTTTCAAATCAAAGTAAGTAGACCAACGTAAAGGGAGAAAAAGTGTAAAATTTTCCTTACAATTATGAATACAATCCAAACTTCAAATTTCCGTGTAATTAAGCTTACAGTACAAATTTTATGCTTATTTTTCTCACAACTTTATGGGTTGATTGCCCTGTGCTGTAAGCGCTCCAAATAATAAACATAAGCTTCAGCAATTATTATAGCAGAAAGCAATGGATATATGAAGCCAAGCACTGTATTTTTTGTTTCTAATTTTTTTCTTAAATAACATCGATCGTTTTCGATCATTTTTACAAACCAACTCACTACCAATTTTCCATATATAGAAATCTCCCCCACATAAAGGAGAATTTAAAAAAATGCTAGGACACACACTGTTTATTTTCAATAAAGAGTTAATACACTGAATTTCATCTCCGTAAGTTTAACGGCTTGCGAGATACTCATTTTTTTTTCCGCAAAAATTCGGATCCTCACTACCTCCTTAGGATAATATGCATTATAATAAAAGCAATATAATATCCCAATTTGGATTAAGGCCTAACTATATACCAAAAATAAATTCATTTGACTTTGCAATTTGACCGTGATGATCAGGCACACATAGTTACATTCAGTTTTTTATATAATAATTTATATATTACAGTGATTCAAAAATGTATTTTTTCCAGTAGTTGGCTCTAAAAACTCACAGGTCTCGAAAGCCAAGTAGTAGTGTAAGTCCTATTGCTATTATTACTATTAAAAATATCAATATCCAAAAGTGCCTGAAGTTCTTTTTTCACTTGGTTAGATATACTCACCTCAAGTAAGTAGACAGAAACAAATGGAAAAGAAAGGGAAATGAAGGTCTTGAAAGTAAAACGGAGACAAATTTATCAGTCTTCAGAAGATACTGTCTAAAATGCAGTGAGCAGAGAGGGTCGGTAGATTATACTGAGTCTGTGGGTCGCAGTTGGTTACGGTGAGTGGTTGCTCGCAGTGGGTCATGGTGGGCGGTGGGTCACAGTGGGTCACGGTGGGTGGTGGGTCACAGTGGTTCATGGTGGGTGGTGAGTCGCAGTGGGTCACGGTGGGTGGTCACAGTGGTTCACATGCTGTTGACCCACGACCCACTGACCCACCCAGAAAACTTGACCCACTGACCCACTCCATCTCTGACCGGATCGTCTATTTTTATTTTTTTTAACTAACAAGTAACGCATCCCAAGTGCAATACTCCGATTTTGATAACATTTGGCAGGTAGATACTACATACGAAATAAACGAACACGTGTTTTTTTTTATTTTCTGCGGAAACGCTGTTTTAGGGAGCAAAAGCCCCCGTCCAAAATTTCGGAATTTGACGCTAGAAAGGCAAAAAACAAGTGGACAGAATGAACAAAATTGTGCACAGATATTGTGGACGTAAAATGAAGGGATATAGTTTTCGTAGTTTCCTATAAAAAAAAAAAAAAGTTAGGTTGGACATGGACCCCTCCAAACCTTTGATCACGAAATATCAAAAGTGCTAATAACAGTATGTCAGGAGTATGTAAAGAACATGAAGAATTGCAACGAAACTTTGTGTAGAGACAATACGCAAAAAATAAACGAATACGTTTTTTTTTTCTGCGGAAAAGCGGTTTTAGGGAGTAAAAGACCCCACTCAAATTTTGGGATTTTAAACCCGAAAGGCATAAACAAGTGGATAGAAGTGAACGTAATTGTGCACACATATTGTAGACGCAAAATGAGGGAATACGTGTTTCGTATTTTCCTGAAAAAAAAAAAAACGGTTAGGTGGGGCACGGACCCCTCCAAATCTTTGATCACTAATTGGAACGAAACTTTGTGTATGGACAATACACAAAAACTAAACGAATACGTTTTTTTTTTTTACTTTCTGCGAAAAACGGTTTTAAGAGGCAAAAGCCCGCATCCAAATTTTTGGAAGTTGACACCCGAAAGGCCAGAAGAAGTGAACCGAAATGAATGAAATTGTGCACATATATTGTAGACATAAAATGATGGAATACGTGTTTCGATTTTCCTTAAAAAAAAAAAAAAAAAAAGTTTGGGTGGGACTAGTGTTCTGAAGGCCTGGAAAAAGCAGGAAATTCTGGGTATATATACACATGGCCTTATTTAGGTGGGTGCAAAGGTGCACGTGCACCCCCTTTTTTTGTAAATATACCTAAAGTAAGAAGCTAGGAGTGAAAATAGCAGCACTTTGCGAAAATTTTTGCTGTCATGCTTCCATTTGGTCTTAAATCAAAGGGAAGTTTTGCAAAATCGATAGTTTAAGTCAATTTTCTAAAAGTTGAAACACAAGGATTCACCAAGAACAGACACAGCATTTCCACTCCACATCACAGATCACAGATGCCTAAAGGCATTTAAAAAAATCCAGTGGACTGGTAGTTATTGGTGCACCCCCTCAGAAAATCCTGGATCCGTCCCCTCGCCCCAATTGACGGCGCTGAATTTGGATTTAAACGGCATCGGAAGTGTCACTGTTCATCTCAAAGACCCCGAAAACTATGAATTCGATACTAATATCGACCATTTTCAATCATTTCTATATCTTTTTCTCTCTAAAGTTGGGGGCCTGAGTTTGGATTTATGAGGGACACTAGGAAAGTTTTGAGATGTGGACAACTAGAAAGCAGGAAGTGAACAATTTTCACTAATTCGGATTCACTGCGTCACTGTTTATCTGAGCGGCACCCAAAACTATGAATTCGATATCGATAATTTTCCGTCATTTTTATATATCTTCCCTTCCCCCAATTTGCGGGAATCAATTTGGATTTAAACGGCATCGAAAGTGTCACTGTTCACCTCAGCGATCCCGAAAACTATGGATTCGACACTAATATAGGCTATTTTCAATCATTTTTTTTTTATATCTTCCCTTCCTCCTAAGTTGCAAGCCTGATTTTTTAAATTTAAACCTCATTGGAAGTGTCACAGTTCATGTTACTGAACCCGAAAACTATGGATTCAACACTAATATGGGTCATTTTTAATCATTATATACATATCCAGGGCCGTACCGTGGAAAATCAGCGCTCGGGGCGAAAGTATACGACTGCGCCCCCCTGCGAACCCCATCTATGTTGTAAATTTTGTCGAGATCGGTCTGGTGGTTCAAAAGTTGTTAAGTTACAAAAATAGTCACTTTCATTTTCATATAACTTGTCACACTAGAAAACAGATATTTGTTTACATATAGGATTTTGAATATAAAATTTATATAAAAGTCGATATGAGAATATTAAATAATATTAATTTCATGTTTTAGTGTATGAGTATTAGTGTAATTTGCCTACTGCTTTCTCTTTTAAGAAGAAATTTGGTTAAAATTAACAAAATTTCACTAGATCAAAGAGCATATTAAGAACTCAGTTTCATTCAAGAGACTTATTTGTTGCAACAGAAACGCTTCATGGTGGTAGATTTGTATGCAGCTGTTAAAATCCTGTAATTAATACACAACCACGAATAAACGACGAAAAGGCATATAAAGGAGAGTGCAGATTATTAATTTTCAAAAATAATTACAACAGTTTTATATTCGATTGGTTCTTTTTTTTTTTTAGATACTCGCAATATTGAAATTTCTCAACTTACACTTTCACGCATTTGAAAAAGTAAAAACGGTTCCATTACTAGTAAAATTCACCTAATACAAAGATTTTTGTTATTTTCCCAATTTTTTCCAATTTTCCGGAAAGAAACCGAAAAAACGATTTTTTACCAATCGTTTCAAAATTTCCGGAAATTTTACAACACTAGGTGGGACATAGACCCCTCCAAAACTTTGATCGTGAAATATCAAAAGTGCTAATAACAGTACATCAGAAGTGGTTAAATGACATGAAGAATTGGAACGACACATTGTGTAGAGACAATACGCAAATAATAATAATAATAATAATAATAATAATAATAATAATAATAATAATAATAATAATAATAATAATAAACGAATATGTGTTTTTTATTTTCTGCGGAAAAACGGTATCAGGGGGCAAAAGGCCCCAGCCAAGATTTTGAAATTTGAGGCCCAAAATGTAAGAAGTGCACCGAATTGAATAAAATTGTGCGCAGATATTCTAGACGTAAAATGAGGTAATTGGGTTTCGTATTTTCCTGGAAAAAAGCAGTTGAGTGGCGCACGGACCTTCTAAATCGTTGATCACGAAATACCAAAAGTGCAGATAAGTATACGTAAGAAGTTCCTAAAAAATATGGAGACTTGCAAGGAAACTTCGTATAGAGACAATTTGCAAAACAATAAATGAAACGTGTTTTAATTTGTGCGGAAAAACAGTGCTGGGCCCTAGGCCTCCTCCGAGAAAAAATAAATATTGCCGTGATAACACAGGAAGGAGTGGAGTGGACCGAAGCAAATGAAATTGTGTATAGATATTGTATAGACCTTATTAAAATAAGGCCGTTCGTGTTTCTCAAGTGTCCCTATGCGCTTTGCTTCAAATTTAACCCATCAACAGCAAACAGGAAATTAATCGACACGTGTTTCTGTTTATGCGGAAAAACATTGTAAGGGTTAAAAGTGACTCCTAAATACGCTATACTGTTTGTGCTTGTTGTTGATCTGCCAAATTTGAAGAAATCGGATGGAGACACTTGTGAAACACGAAAGGCCTTATTTTAGATATCTAATATCTACAAACAATTTTATTCGCTTCGGTCCACTCCTTCCGCCACTTAACGCCTCGGTCCACTCAACAGGTTATTTCTTTTCAGGAAAATACGAAACTCGTACGTCCTTATTTTGTCTACAACATCTGTGCTCAATTTCATTCACTTCGGTCCACTTCTTCTTGCCTTTCAGGCATCAACTTTCAAAATTCTGGGTGGGGGCTTTTGTCCCCTAAAACCGTTTTGCCGCAGAAAATTAAAAAAAAACCGTATTCGTTTATTTTTTGCGTATTGTTCATACACAAAGTTTCGTTGTAATTCCTCATGTCCTTTACACACATCTGACATACTGTTACTAGCACTTTTAATATTTCGTGATTAAAGGTTTGGAGGGATCCGTGCCCCACCTAACCTTTTTTTTTTTCAGGAAAATACGAACCCCGTATTCCCTTATTTTACGTCTACAATATCTGTGCACAATTTCGTTCACTTTGATCTACTTGTTTTTGCCTTTGGGGCGTCAACTTTCAATATTTTGGGTGGGGAGTTTTGCCCCTAAATCTGTTTTTTCGCAGAAAATAAAGAAAAACACGTATTCGTTTATTTTATGCGTAGTATCTACCTTCCAAATTTTATCAAAATCGAAGTGTTACACTTGGGAAGTGTTATTTGTAAGGCTCGAATCCCCGCATGTTCAAAGTTTTTAACATGCTATAATTTCAATTCCAATCTATACTCTGTGTAATAAGCAAGATCTCCTGTGAAAAAGGAAAGAGATGTTCGAATGACAAGAATGACGGAGAACCGGAGTAGGTCCATAAATTCCAGAATTGGTATTTTCGGTTAAGGGTAGATCTTTAGGACTACTTATGGTCCGTGGACCGCATTTTGAGAAAGACTACCATAAACAAAAATAACCCTTATTATCAACTAATTTGTATATTCAGTGTAACATATAATTAATATATATTTTAAATGTGCATTTATACATGCATGTACTATTGTTTCAGTTAGAATTAATAATATAACAATAATGCATATTCTTTTCAGCATTGCAGTACAACTGCAACAGAAAATGGAGATGGCTGGTTCGAGCAACATGTTGCTGGAGGATTCAAAGTATGGCAGATTATGTTTCTTTGTTGTGCAGGATTGCTCACAATCGGTAAATATCATATTTTTTGAGGGGTAAAATTACTGACAGTTACTGAGTTATATGCTTCTTTTGATGCTATAGTACCATAACAACAACTAATTGTTTTCAGTGCTGCAAAATTGGGGGTTTTCCCCTAAATTTGAGAGCAACGTTTCTTCTTAAAATAATTTGTAGTGTAAATTCCTGGAGAAATTGTTTATCTCTTGTTCTTATAACAAATGCTTTTAACCTCCACACATCCTTGAGGTTCTTGTCTCTTTTCTACAAACTCACTTTAAAGCATCTATTGAACCTATCTAACAATTACTCCTTATCCTCACTCAAAAATATTTTGTTATAACTATCAGGTTTCGTTTTTGAAACAGCACAGATCTCATATACTATTTTAAATTGAAAGGGTTGTATGGAATTTAGACTTTTCAGATACAATCTAGTGGAAAATTTTCTTTCTGGATTGGCATCATTGATTATTTCTTTGTGTTCGGTGAAAACATTGATTTTGTTTCTAGCTGTGAGTATAAATAAAGTTTATATTTAGAGATGCAAAAAAGCCGGCTTTTTTGAATCGATGGTTTTTTTCACATAAAAAGCCGGCTTTTTTGAAAAAAAAACGAGAATATTGGAAATTTTGGCTTTTTTCATTTTCATGATTTTTCTATCTAAATAGCTTTCTTATAGTATACTCTATAGTTAGATAAGAATTTCATGACCTAAATGCGATATTTCGCTCTGAAATTCACCATCAAGATGGATGGAGCACATTTTTTACGAATTAAAGCTAACATGAAGAATGTAGTATTTGAGGCAATTTTAGAGGCTATTTAACTTTATTTTAACTTTTGAGTTATCGACATTTTTTCTTCTCTAGATCATTTCAATTTGTCATCCGTGTTTCATTTCTAAGAGCTTAGTACTCTAGCTTCTAGAGCAAAAGTTAAACTTCCTTTTTTCTATATATTCGTCAAAGCGTACTTTTTCAATATATCCGTCAAACCGTAATTCCACATTTCTGTTATACTATAGCTGTGCAGCGATTTAGCCAGGGGTGTAGCCAAGGGGGAGCCCATCGGGGCCAGGCCCCCCCAAATGGTTTCCTGGCCCCCCGAATGACCAGCTTTTAAAACATCATAGTAAAATTATCTCGCTTCATTCATTTAAAAGTAACAAAGTTTATTGACAATTAATAATTTATGGTAAAATAGTATGGAGAAATATTGTTTTTCCATACCGATCGAAAAATAGTATAGTATCTCTTCCTTATATCGATCGAAAAATAGGATACTTTTTGTGACAGCAGATTACACAATTTACTGCGATTTATATTTGACAGTTTGAAGACAAATGTTTTGACAAGGTACTACAAATACAGCCATAAAACAAAGGTACTAAACTGATTTGTAAGTACATTATATTTTACATGCTTTAACAAATGTTTTAAAAGACTTAGAGGATAGAAAATTAGGTGAGAAACAATGCTTTTATTCAATTTGGATTTCATTCGCTCTCTCTTTTATTTCTACTCAGTGTAATAAAATAATTATGTTTTTTAGTCACGAATAATAAATAAATATTTTTGTCAGGAAACCGTAAAGAAATTAAGTGAAATTTCAAAGAAAATCAATCTTGTGTAGATAGGTTCTGTACACAAGGTCTTAAATTTAAATATAAAGGTAACCAAGAAAAGTTTTGTTGCTTTTTCACCCACCACCTTCGAACATCGATATGTCACCTAACCTAGAAGATCAAAAATAGTCCCCATCAGCATCGACGACCTTCTGAAATCGTTCTGGAAGGCCATGCAATCCATCGCGGTAGAACTTGGTGGGCCGTGAAACGAAGAAAGTATCAGGTGCATTTTGGACTTTTACTAGGGATTTGAACTGGCGTCCTCTAAGGTGATTGTCCAAAGAATGGAACAAGTGATAATCGGACGGTGCAATACCCGGGGAATATAGTGGTTGCAATATTGTTTCCCATCCAAGGCGGAAAATGGTGTCCTGAGTCATCCTAGCCACGTAGGACTTAGCGTTGTCCCGTAAACGAGGACCCATTTGCAATTCAGAAGTGACGGCTCCAGAGTTTTGAGTTTTTGTTGAGCACAGCTCAACTGCTGACAGTACACAGTTGCATTAATACTCTGACCAGCTGGTAGCAGTTCCCGATGCACGATGCACCAAACACACAGAAGGACCTTCTTCTGGTACAGTGCTGGTTTCTGCTGTTTTGAAATCGGTTCATGCGATGCTAACCAATGATGACGGCACCGTGGAGCTTCGTATAGGACACACTTTTTATCACATGTCAACGCCCTGTCCAGAAATGGCTCCGAAGCAGTAAATCAACACAGGCGACTGCCGCGTTGCCTTCTGGCCCGGAGTCAAAATATGAGAGACCCATCGACCCAACTTGTAGTGCTTCACAAGTTGATGGATGTGCTGCTGAATGGTTTCACCACATACTGAATTGTAGTCCCAGTTCCTCTTTGTACATGTGTTGGTCTTCTGGCACGTGGTGTTTTCTGGTGTTTCGTCGTCGTTCTTAAACTTGTTAAACCATCGCTGCAATGTCCGCGTCGTCACGACAGCCTCACCAAAGGCCTGGCATATCTTCTGTCCCGCTATAGCGGCGTTTGACCTCCTTTTGAACACGTTCAGCATACATGCTCTTATGACGCTCTGTGGATGTCCCATGTTCCCTCTGCCTTTACGCAAGTTCACTGTGTGGCTGAATTGCCACAACCAGGTAGTATGTTGGATATACCCACACCAACCACTGACGTTCGCCTTATCTCCACTTGCATTCAACTCACAGTGTGAGGTTCAATTGAACACAGACCTCCACGAAAAGGGACAGAACTTTCTTGGTTACCTTTATAGTTATGCACAAAAGTATAGCGTTTGGTCCTGGGCAGTAGTTCTTGATTAAGCATAATAAAAACTATCTTGAATATAA
Organism: Thermobia domestica; assembly: GCF_964235325.1. Lineage (NCBI taxonomy): Eukaryota > Metazoa > Arthropoda > Insecta > Zygentoma > Lepismatidae > Thermobia > Thermobia domestica. The sequence goes on from NC_137466.1 coordinate 174,876,528, forward strand.
TTTATGGATAATAATAAATAATAATAATAATAATAATAATAATAATAATAATAATAATAATAATAATAATAATAATAATAATAATAATAATAATAATAATAAGCTAAAATAGTGTTTTAGTCTTCCAGAAGGAATCCAAAATTTTCCTTTCTTTCAGGCCTCAAAAACACTAGCAGCAACACATTTTTTTTTGGCTTTGTACATTGTAGCTGGCCCCCCCTACACAAACCTGCTGGCTACACCCCTGGATTTAGCAATAATTTTCCAGACACAATCTTGAATACCAATTTATACAAATAATCAGTAGCGGATTTAGAAAAGTACTTTAGGAAGGGTTTCTCTGATTGTCTCGTTTTCTAAAAAGTCCGAATTTTATTTGGGAGGTGCTTGAAGTTTATGAGTAAAGTCATAACTAATAGATATTTCGTTTGTTGCAGACATTCCGTAACTTTGGGGAACAGGTTTCAGTCCAAAAGACCGCCCCCCTTAACCTTCGCAAAAACCGTTACTGTTGGTAATTAGTAATAATAACGATTTAAAAACAATGAGAAAGGATACGGCCAACTCACAGTACACGCACTATTTCTACATTCACAGATGGAATGAAGAAAAGCTTTGCCAGAATGGTCGAATGCTGGGTTGAATCCCGGACTTCCCGATAGAAGCGCAAAAGCTAACCACTCAGTCATGTTTGTTGTGCAGTTGTATTTAGCTTAACTTAAATATATTCCGTAGTCCTTTTTTTGGGGGGGGGGAGTTCCGTAATGATATGTTGAATCCATCTTGTTAAAAATTAAGAAAACTTGAGGATTGGGTAAACCGTGATGGTGGTTATGTAAAACTTAACTGTATAATTTCAAGAATATACAGAACCAAACGCTCTAGATGTGCAGCCTAATATTTCTCTTATGTTTTATTTTAATTTTATTTTGTTTCAAAAAGAGGGTATGGAATATTTTGGAGTAAAAATACTACATACAATTTTGCTAGTTATTTGTTTATTTTTTTAAAAGAAGTGTTTACTTTTAGGGTTGGCTGGTTTACACCAACTTTTTTTTTTAATAACTGGTTTATACCAAAAAAAATAAAAAGAACGAAAAATGCGAATCGTGTAAACTTCATGGTGACGTTTCTACATATCAAACCATCTGCATTAGTTTTATTTCCTTTTCATCTTTTAATCAAGGTGTCCCATGTTCAATTCTCGGTCGAACCACAACCCTTCTTTCATGCGTAAACCAAGTAGCGGTTCGGATGTCACTTTAAGCGAAAGTCTTCTCCTTTATAACCTCGGTATTACGTAAGGATGTTAAGCCTAAACATACGAAACGAAACCAAATTGTATATTTCTGCATGCCTAAATGCCTGTTGTTTTATAAAGAAGCCAAGATTGCTTAAATATATTGATAGAAATTGGCAAAATTTATCGATTGCCTACGTAGCTTCCAACATTAGCTCTGATTGGACTTTCAATGATATCTACATACTAAATTTGTAATTTAATACCTCAGTTTTAGCGTACTAATTATGATACGTTGATCTTTAAATTTTACATGCAAAGCAATAACAGGATTTTCCGTTATTGTTTTACATTTCAAGTAACGACGGGATTTTCCCGATGGCTAGGGCGGAAGCTTCTCAATTTAAGACATTTACTGACCGGACTTCTTTAAGCTTATGGGACTTCTTCTAGCATAACCCCGCTGTTGCATAACAACACCAAGGCGACACAAACTTATTTCTGTGAATATGTAATATAAACACATAAAGCAAAATATGTAAATCATAAAACCTGGTTTAAACCAAAACAGCCTGGTTTAAACCAAGAAAACCTGGTTTAAACATCCCCCCAAAAACGGGTTTTTGGCATTTTCAAAAACAACCATGGTTCTTTCCAACTCTGCTTACTTTTCTATATAGGAAGTTAAAAACTTCTTATTATATACATTGGTTAATCCTTTGGAATTCATAATGTAAATATGTTGAAGTAAAATTGTTTGAAATATCTTTTCGAAATTCATGGTTTATTTTCAAGGTTTTATATTATTATCAGCATCAACCACTAACTAAATGACTTTTTGTGTTATAGAGAAGCGAAACAAAGTCTGCTTTATCAATTTAAAGCAGAATTTTGAAAAAAGCCCAAAATTTCCCAAGCAAAAAAGCGAAGCAGAAAAAACCGAGTTTTTTTCAAAAAAGCCGTTTTTTTTTTCAAAAAAGCCGGTTTTTTTCCGAACCCTTGCATCTCTATTTATATTGAAAGGTTAGTGCTTCCTTACTTGAATAGCTAAACTCAATCAGTTTATCTCATACGTATAGTAAGCTTACATATTTTCTACATTTACATTATAATAAACAGAAGAGTACCTACCTAAACTTGTAACCAAGTGTTCGAATTATCTCTGTTCTCACAATAAATTTTATGACATCCTCCATTTTTACTCTATAGTCTTCATAGTAGCCTTCCTTTTTAGTATCCGCAATTAATGTAGGTTGTAATTTGAGAAAATTAATAAACTAAAATATTGTTTGCGTAAATCCTTAAGGTATTTATTTTCTAAAATGTGACATTTTATGAGCGAATTTATTCATATAAAAAGGGGTATTATACTGTTACAACATTGTTATCCTGCTTAATAACTTCGTTGGACAGGAGTTTAAAAAAAAAAAAAAAAGGTTTGATGAAATTAGAATTTGTATAATGAAGCTAGATTTCTCAATTTCCACATTCATTTTATTGTCAAAGTTATTTCTTGTAATCAAAATGAGAAATAATTGTGAAATATGAAGTTTCTAACCAAGGTCATTTCTAGAAAACATGAACATATTCTGTCATAGTTTGTAAGGAAAAGACTTGAAGAATAGACACTTAGGTTTTCCGAATTATCGTAAATCGCAGCTCTTGGTATTGGTAAATCGAACCAAAGATTTAGTTAAATGCAACGTGTGTCTTTCTTACTTGACAGTCTTTTGAACTCTTTTAATCAAGTGTATTTAATCTTCTTAAATTCCTGAAGTCGCACATTTCTGGGAATTTGGAATTTTTATGTGAGCATGCTATAAATTTATCCCGTCATAACTTTATTAAAAGTTCAAAGTAAACATTTGACATACTTGGATGTCTTTTCAATTTTTTTTTTACCTAGTACCTGACTTGCAATTAATTCATTAAAAATAGAGAATACATTAACCAATATTAAAAATTTCGTTAATTTTTGGTTAATAAGAATTAAATAAATTAGTAACAATCAGTCGGCCTGGGACGAGCCCATCGTTAATTACCATGTAGCTTCTTTATTGCAGACTACAAATAACATTGAAGATAAGGCCAGGCTTCTCGCGGTCATGTCCTCTGAAAACGGTGCATGGCTTCAAGCTCTACCATCACCTTCTCTGGGCCTACATCTATCCAATGAGAGTTTCCGAGTATCCGTCGCTCTACGGTTGGGAGCAGATATATGTGAACCACACCACTGCCCCAATTGCAACACCTTAGTAGATAAAAAAGGATTACACGGTTTGTCGTGCAAAAGCACCGCCGGCAGACATCCACGTCACTCAAGTGTGAATGATATAATATTAAGAGCTTTAATATCTGCGGGGCTTCCAGCAGTGAGGGAACCAAATGGATGTAGCCGTTCAGACGGAAAAAGACCTGATTATATGACATTAGTACTATGGAAAAAAGGAAAGGCATTGATTTGGGGTTTCACATGTTCAGATACTTATGCCCCTCCAACCTTCAATATTCCTCAGTACAAGCTGGACTCTTAGCTGCTCGAAGAGCAAAAGAAAAAAGGAATAAATATGGTAATCTACTCGATAACTATTAATTTGTTGCAATAGCAATTGAGTCTAGCGGTTCTTGGGAAGAAGGCGACCTCAAATTTATAAATAAAATCAGCCACCGTCTATCAATTAAATCAGGAGATACTCGAGCAAAATCTTTCCTGATTCAACGCATTAGCATAGCCATTCAACGTGGAAACGTGTCGGCTATTATGGGAACGTAACCCATCGGTAAAGACCTAGAAGAGGTCTTTCTTCTGTGATTGCAGAGCAGGGAGGTTTTAAGTAAAAACAAATCATTGGTGCAACGATTTATGTAACAACCGAGCAAGGAGTAGGGAGTGACAGCTCACAGTCCATAAGTTTATATAAAAAAAAATTACGGCAGAATGCTGTACCGTACGTCAAGATAGTGACATAACATGATCTGTTGGAGCCATTTAAAGCAGTTAGTATTGCCTGCCAAATAGTATGGGAACAAAGGTGTGTATGCGAGCTGTGGTTTCTTGGAAAATATCTCCGATCATGCTGAACGGGTAGCAATTCGAGGAGTCATGTATATTAGGAAGCTTTCTGAGGCCAGCAGAGCGAAACAAGAGACACGTAGAACAGGCGAATAAGAAAGTAAAGGGACAGAGAAGAGTTTAAGCGTTCTTGATGTTAGTAAAATTGTAAATCATATATGTATTGTCTTAAAAAGATGATAAACAAATTTTTATTAAAAAAATAATCGTTATATATTTCTCAAAAAGATTATATGAAATTATCTTTGTCGTTCTGTAATAGATTATTTTGCCGCTACTTTGTAAAACTTCTCGTCTTCAAATCAGGGTCAATCTCATTTCCTCAAAGAAAAGAAACTTTTAACGGATTACGGAATATTTTCATAGTTGACGTGCCTGATTTCTCCGGAATAACAAAACACTTAAAATGATCAAGTATTCTTTTGTATTAGGCAGAAGTGTCTTGGTCAACTTTTTCTAATAATCGATTAATTTTCTCATACCTAAATTTTATCTATTATATTTTGTTAACTTTTATAACTCTACATTGGTCTTATCGTGACGGGGATAATTAGCTTCCCTGAAGACTCCTAATTTATAACAATCAATCAATTAACCCGTGTTCTACACTAATGAGAAAATTGTCGTTTTTAAATTCTAATTTTAATAAATAAATTTTGAAGTTATTTTTAATTGTCAACCATTACCTTTTCTGACAAGTCTTTTAAATCTAATCATTTCTTTCATATCTTTATTTCTTAATTTTAAACTGCTAAATTTTCGTTTTTTTTTTTTTTTTCAATTATGACCAGCACTAACGTAAAGAATCGATTAGTTGAAGTGATGTGTATGTTATACAATTGAATTTTAATTGTAAATTACCTACTGGAAAAAGAAAATAGAATTCTCAAAAAAACAATGTCCCACATACGAATAATATATTATTGCATTTTAAAAAAGACAATGAATAGAAATTCTTAAAAAAAAAAAAAATAGTAGGCCTTATGCAGAGTCGTTCTCACACGTAATTAGTGCCATACTAAAGAGTTCGACTAACATATATTTCCTGCAGTAGTCAGTCTTTTAGTATGATGTTAATCACGCGTCAAAACGACTCTGCATAAGGCGGAGCATTTTTACTTCTGAATTAGCACGATTACTTATTGAAAAATGTACGCTTACTTAAATAACTTGTATAAAATACGAAACGTCCTTAAATAATCTTCCAAAACTGGAATATTTTGGTGTCCCAACTTCCTAGTAAAATCTTTTTATATCACAATCATAGATAGAATATTTTATATGGTAACCTTATTTTTTACAGACGTTTAGAAATAAATTGTTTCATTCTGCTACAAGTAGGCCTATATTCACATTAAGTTGTTCTTGCAATACAATCCGTAATATGTATAGGTAATAATTTACTTATTAAGGGTAGGTAAACATTATGTACTGCAGTGAATAGTCAATTATTTTTGTGGACGTTTTGTCTAATTGTTTAACCTTAATGAAAGTCAATATATATTTTTTTCACTAATAGCCAGCACTATTTCAGTTATTTTCGTTTGCTGCTGTTGCCGTTTCCGAATTCCTCGCACAAAACAAGAGATTGAAGCTGACTATGTACGCAAACAAATCACGAAGAAATTTCGAAAGCAACTTCGGATGATACAAAATGCTGAAATGGACGAAATGGATTTAAAAAGAGGTATCTTAATACATATGTTTTTCAACCACACTTAACATATTTTATTTTCCTAGAAATTTTCGTAATAAAACTTTAACCTGATAGTGTTATAAACCTATATTCTTGCACACATTTTGAATTTAAAAGAATAGAAAAATGATTATTCTGTGCCTTTTGTTCTAGTGTACAGAAAAATATTGGAAAAAATGTTTTAGGGGCTCGTTTCAGTGGATTTCATCCATATATTAGTTTTTAACAATTTTTAAGTTGATAAATTTCTATTTGTGTCTGATCTTATTAGTTTTTGAAATATGAATTTGAAACTCTATGTACAAAATTTTGTCCTTTCTTAAGTACTGAAATGACGAATTTGAGTTTGCATATTGAAAAATGCGACACCTAATTTTATATTTACCCTTAAATGGAACATTTTATACGTAATTATAAATCATATTTTTCTGTCGGTGTGTGGAACTTTAAAATCGTGATTGGCCTGCCAGATTATGTTTTTTCTTAATTCTTAGGCTATTCTCCTAAAAATATGCCTTTTGTTATTTAGAAATGTTTTATGGTTTTCTTTCCAGACTTATAGTATTATTTTACGTAGCAGATATATTTTGTTCTTTAACACATCTCATGGACGGGATACCAATTTTGAGGCTGATGGCGAATGATGCTTTAACCCTATTTAATGAGAAACGACTTCTACCGTGAGGTTTGAGTTTGCGTGATCTGTGCACATGCAAACTCCACTCGACGCAAGTCCCAATTGTGATTCGAAGCCTATGTTCTTTATGACCTCGGTGTTGCATAAGAAGGAAAAATACAAAAATTGAACTCAAGCGATTCTGGGATTTAGGAACATTAAAACAATAACTTTCTATCACTCTGTCAATCTACGCTGCTGACAACCGACTTCTCTTGTCGTGTCTTTCTAATTCTTTAGTTGTGACAGAATTGAAACAAATTATACATACACTTGCCGTTAGTTGCAAATAATTGAACCATCATTTTACAGTGTTTAAATTACGGTATTTTTACCTAGTATTTTATTATTGTTATTATAGTTTTCAGTTTTTTAGTACTCATTTTCCTCCTGAAACACTTTTCCTGTGACGAAATTTCTTTTTCCAAATCTTCCATTTTCGTTCAAAAACTTGGATTTTATGTCGATTTTGTTTAAATCTTACTTTTCATTCCAAAAGTTAGGTTTATTTTGGAATTCCTTTCTTTTTGTCGAAAATTAATATATCAGTCCTAATAACGATTAAATCTACTTACATAACAACGTTGCAGTGTTAAATTGTTATAAGATGAAAAAAAGTTCATAATCCAGTCACAGCAGTACAATCATACTTGATTACTTTATCATATTTTGCATTTTTTCTGCACTATATATAATAGATATTAACAATTTTCTTATGTTTAATTCTGTTTCCAGCGTTGGATAGAATCCGTGCTGAATTCAAATCGGACACGGAAAGTCTTGCCCAGTCAGAAGCTCTGAGTGTTGCAACGTTCAGCTCTTGTCCTAGTCCAACGTACAGGAAAGGCAGTGATATACAGCTAGGTGAATAGGCGATGTCTCCATGCTTATGTACATAGCTCTCTCTTTCTACACTCTACAACTGTCTGAGAAAGACTGAATTATGTTCATTTGTAAGTTATCAATCTGCACATTTTCTAACTTTTATTACACGCAATCTGTTCTTGTAAACAATTTGTTCCAAAATAACTACTTTCTTGCGTAAGTTTACTGCAAAACAACCACGTAATGATAAAAAAGCTACTTTTCAGGCATTGCAATATTCTCAGCTATCTTCTTATTCTTGTATAAGTATTTCAAAATGCATGAGTTCGATCGGCTTAATTGCAAATTATATTTATTGCAAGTTTCTCTTTTGCATTTTAAATATATTTTTATTATATTACATATAAGGTTTCTTTTAGATCTTTCTATACTATATTTCTTAAATTGTGAATAAAAACATTTTTTAAACTATACAAGTAAAATAAATTTGAGATTTATGTGTGTGGTCTTAGGTTAGGCTCCGATAATATATTAACCCTTAGGAGACACACTTGATAAATGCCAACGTAGTAGACACTCTGGGATGTTACAAAGCAGATCACTTAATTGATTGCAGAATAAGTTGTAATTATTTTCGTTATTATTAGACTAATTGTTATTTGTCTTTAACCGATTGCTCTTGAGTTTGTATATTTTTATTTCATTTTAAGCAATATTTATATTATATGAAATTATTATATAATATAATTTTATATTATATGAAAAAATATATGCGATTTTTTTGCGAATTTTGCAAGGTAATTTCGAATATGAAAACAAAACTATTTGTAAGTGAGTTAGGTTGGTAATAACGAACTTAACATGCATAATATAAAGTGTAATATAATACAAAGTAACATAATATAAAGTGTACATAATACAAAGTAACATAATATAAAGTGTAATATAATACACTTTATATAATATATAAAGTGTAATATATAATAAAGAGTAATATAATATAACATGCATAAATTTCCTAGAAACATACCAAAGTTGTTAATTGATACATTATATCATCTTACTCAAGCAAACTATTTGTTAACATTTTTAGTTTGCATTCACGACATTTTAGTCTTGGCATTCATAGCAAAGTTTTACTCTATGTTCATCTCATGTATACCTTTGGCAGGAAATGCATATAGTTTTTGCTTTTCTATCTCATGTGCGGGAACAGAAGCTACAACGCCTCTGAAGAGCCGGTTCTGCTTCGGGTGTTGGCACTGGTTGAATATTTTGCACTCCTAGTACAGTATTTCACAAATCGCGTTGCGGATACTGCGCCTGAGTGTTGGAATTTCAAGTTTGGCTTGGAGAAATGGCTTAATCATTGACAAAGGTAGCTCCATTAAAAACTTCCTTCTCCGCGTCTTTGTGTTTTGCATCCCCAAATTGTAAAGGATCATGGCGTTTACGGCACTTTGGTCCATCATTCCATACCATATTCGTAGCTACCAGCGCTTAGTTCTCGACACTGTATACGAATGACATAATTGGCCAAATGCGTCAATGCCTCCTTTCGTTGCGTTGTAAAACAGTATAACTTGCAGTTTCTTAGCAGCTTCATCAACTTCCTTGCTTAGATGCATAGAAGACAGCAGTAATACGTTTTTGTTGTTTTGGGGAGAATATGACATGAGCATCTTGTTACTATCAAATGCAAAGTATGAAGTACCTTGTGGTTTCGTTGCGGTAAATGATGGAGGTATTTCTGGTTTATTTGACTTCAAGGTTCCAACCATTGTTATTTGGATGTTCTTGAAGCATTTGCTGAAATAAAGGCACAGAGCTAAACCGATTGTCTACCGTTATGTTTCTACTGGTTCCATGAATTGGTTCGCTCAAAGTTCTTACATAGTAAGAAGGTATTGGTTCTCTATTAGGAGTTGTAACTTTCCCTACATATGGTTTCGCATTTAGCATATAAAATGTTTTCGCGCCATTCATCATCGCTAGTTTTAACCCATACTTATCGGATTTATTTCTCATATAGACTCTGAAGGAACATCGTCCTCTGAATCCTAGAAGCTGCTCATCTATTGTAACGTACTCAGAGGGAGTATACAAAGATTTAGAGATTTCTATAAATTGCTCCCAAATATCACGAATTGGAGCAAATTTATCAGTTGCTCATCTTTGTTGCCTGGTATATTTGTCATCAAATCTCAAGCAAGTTCCTATGAATTTAAATCTGTTCAATGGCATGGTTGCTCGGTAAATCGAGGATCCAAAAGCAGCAGACCAAAGTTCTTCCACATTTGTTCGGGCGACTCTCTGTGCTCCACTCAAGAAAAGCAACCCCAAAAATGCCAAAAGTTCTTCTTTCGTTATGTTGTTGTGATTGTTTTATATTGATTTTCTGAATATGCCTCTATATCTCTTGATTTATTCTTAGTACAATTTCTTCCAAAATCATGTCATCTATAAGTAAATACCATGCAGATAGAGGGCTACTTACATTCCTAGCTGGTCCTTTCGCTCCTGGTAAGTGTGTAATCAAATTTTTTGCAACCGGGCGGCCTTTTCGTTGAGGTTCCTGTATACTCCACATATGTCCATTTCTTCCGATACAAGCAGCTGCATTTCTAACTCTTGCAAGTGGTACTGAAACATTAAAAATTCTTGGTTCTTTGTTTAAGTTAGTTGAAGGTGGCTGAACTTGTAATGGTTCTGTATTTTCATTTTCATCTTCTTCATCAGACTTGACACGTTCTTCATACGCAAAATCAGGCTCTTCATCAGTATCATCACCAAATAAATCCTCAAGACTGTTACTATCAGTGTCCTCCTTCAGAGTAAGTCCCTGATATCGTCACTTCCTAAATCCATGGTTATATGCTGCAAACCATCAAAGATAAACAAAAGTAGAGTAGAATTAATATTTTACACAACAGGCACACAGGGGATTTTAACAACCTACAAGTATTACACAGTAGACACACTGGGGCGTGTAACACCCCACGAGCTGAAAATCAAGAACTCTTCACTCCGTGAAAGCACGGCCAACAAAGGCGAATGTCAGGGGTTGCAAGTAATGATACCAACTGAATTTACAAATGAATCAAAATTTCCCTTTCCCTAAAATAAAAAAAGTAACCAATAAACAAAAAATATTTCGGGGTGTTAAACACCCCAGTGTGTCTCCCGAGGATTAAACAGAGTTGTTTAGGTCCGCTTTTAACGATCACTAGCTAATGTGTACCTGATACTCGTATAACCACTTACTGGTAAATTGACTACGCCTTGATATAAATCCGCATGTACACAAAGTTGTTGAAATTTAATTTTTCAGAATTCAATCATAAACAAGAATTATAACTGCATTTCATTTAATGTGTAAATTTACATGCCATTGCGTCAACCAATGGAAAGTGTTTCGCGTGTGTTAAAAATACTAACCAAATAAAAAGTTGCATTATATTTACAAAAATAATTGGTAGTCTTAAATAATATTCTTCTTTTGCTTCAGGATTGTCATTTGAGGATATACAAGCTAGTTGTCAACAGACTGGTTTTCGTTCACGGTTGACGTCCATTGTTCAAAATACAATCGCGAAACTTCCGATTGGGAAATCACACTCAGGAGACAAGAAGTTAATGGTTGTTCAGCAGTAGGAAAACCAAAAGATTAATTATACACGTAGATTGTTAAAACAAACTGGAAGAATTTTAAAAAAATGTCTTGTTAACAGTTTTTGTTGTGTTGTTCAATGTTTGTTGTGCTTTGAATGTCAGGTTGTATAGTTAAGAGGCAATTAACCTCATGGAGAAGACTTCATAGACATATAATTATGTATTTAAGTGCTAAATATCTCAGAAAATTGGATGAAGCAAAAATATAACAGAAGGTGAGTATTGGAGTTCTGTTGAGGTCTAATCTCGTTATATTGCCTTCTTTGAGTATCGATACCTGTTGCAATTGAATTAATACGCGTAATAATAAAAAAATACGCACAAAAAACAGGAACACACAACTATTGATTGACGTAATATTTTTGTATACATAAAATTGAATGAATTAACATAAAATGGTAAATATTTTATCAATTATAGGTTCAAAATATTACCAAATAGATATTTACTCTGTGATCATTTGAGATATCTTGTACAAGACTTTAGTAAAAACTTTACACTTGTACCTAGGTACTTTACCCTTCTGCTCTTTTCAAGAAATAACTATTATCACAGTTATTAGATTACGACAAGAAAGTGTTCCAATTGTAGCGATAGTATTTTTAAGAATATAATATTTAATATCTTAGGCTACTTTTTTGTATATCAAAATATAATCACAGTGTTCTTAGCACAAATCTCTACCTCTATTTTTTAAACATTGCAAATATTTAGAAATTTTACTTTGTTTGAAAATAAAAAAATATGACATGATCGTAACAATTAGTAGTTCTGGTTGTGGTTTGCAAAGTATGCTAAGTATTTGCGCTACATGTCAAGATATTAGCCAATGATTGTTTTAGGTAGTGTATCTTATATTTGAGGTACATACTATTTACTTGTATTGAACTATATTTAAAATGTATTAATACTCATGATACGTCACTTGCCGAAGTTTCATAGTATGCAAACTATAATGAATTAAAAACATTTTCAAAATAAGCATTCCAGAAAGTGTTAACGGTAATTTCCCTCTTGGTGGAAAGCAGAATTATATTGATATTATGATCATAATTATTTTGTATAATAGACTATTGTAGACTATATTACATCAAAAGCTCGAAGGAATAGGGTAAAACTGAATTTTTGAGAATAAGTATTTGAAACTAGAAAAGCGTAGCATACAAAGGGAAAAAATACTACAAAACATTATTATTCCTTTTGGAAATATATTGATTCCCCTATGACTATTAAACTGTTGCAACTGTAATATTAGTTAGGTGTATTCAGATATAAATGGATAACTTACGGTGTATGTCCTATCCAGACTGGTTTGTTAGTTTGCTTGATAGAAAACACGAAACAGCAGTAATAACTTTACACTAGTGTTCTAATGTGACTTCATTGAATTTTGATTGCTACATACAAACAATTGCTTGAACAATTTCATTTTCGAACTGACTTGCATTTCTTTCCTCTTTTAAGCGAAAGTTCGGAAAACGGTCATTATTTCTAGATGATCATTGACACTTATTTCCACGTGATCGAAACTTACACAATGTAAAGAACTAGTAATTATTTCAATATGTTAGATTTGAAATTACTTATTGATGCACAAAAATTGTGTTATAACATATTGTTATATTTCGGAAAGAATATACTGTTATAACGTATGTAATTATGTTATGAAGTGTTCTGTCTCTGCTGAATTTCTAGTGGACTAGACTGCTCGCCTCTTCCAAACTGTTTAGCTAGGAGCAGGCAAAGGGTTGATAAGTACTTAGGTCATTACTAAAAAGGATTAGCTCGAAAAAAAAAAAAAAATATATATATATATATAAGCAAGAATCAGAATCAAGTATCTTCGCTTTCAAATCACTAAATTTTTTTTATTCGCCATTTCTAGTATTATACAAGGGCCATTCACCCAAAATCACCTGTGTTATTTGTGTATGGCCTAGTTACTAATATTTATAAATGGAAGTTTATTTTGTGTTTTCTCATGGTCCACAATTCGTAATGTCTTTCATAACTCTACATAAGTACATTTACATGTTACTTAGGATTCAATTGTTATATTTAGTATTTCTTTTTGTCATATTTAATGTTACGTTATTTTGTTTGAATAGTAGTTAATATTCACAGTTAATTTATTGTCATAAAGTAGTATTGTCATAAAGTGGAATAGTAATAAAATGTTTGTACAATGATGATAATAGTTTCAATTATTCTCATATTAGTAATGTATATAATAAATTGATTGGATCTAGAAAATTCTGGAATTCGTATTGATATTTACGTTCATTAGTAATCATGAATAAATATTTTACTTTTCTCCAATTATTATTGGTTAAAGTTAAAAGTTTCACTAAGTAACTTGTTGATGTTTGGAGCGCTTGTTACCGCATTGTAAAATGAAACATAAAATTAATATAAATCTTCTAAAACTATTCACTCGATTCAAACAATTTCATTTCAATCCATCTCAATTTCTGTCCCCAATCATTAAGCCACGTCTCTACATTTATCGAACTATAATTCACTATTATCAGATTTTGGTAGTTTCCGAATTATTAGCTAAAAATTACACTAAATTAACATTTATATGTATATACAAGCTTGTAAGATATTTGGAATGAATCATCATTAGCAACTTTGCTCAATTGTTTTATTGAAACTTGTCCATAATACTGTCCAATTTTTATAAAATTGATAGTATTTATTTTGGTCAGAGATGCTTTGTGCGTTTGTAATATGACTCGCAGCACTTTCTTTCAATTTGTGATTTCGATCGGCGCAAGATCATTCTACATTCTTTAATGAAGGTTTTTCTCCCAATATTTACAAAAGTTATATATGATTGTTTCAATATTTCTAGAATCTGTTTAACTTCAGTTTCTAATATCGTATCATCATTCCAATACAGTACCAAGAACCATAGTACATTAATTTGCATTTTGATTCAATCCAAATAGCATTTTAAATTAGCTATAAAATACTTATAATTTATAAATGCCTTTTCAATGTTATTAGAACCTTTAAAACAAGTTTCAAAGTATACTTTTGCAAGAATATGTTTATGCTTTTTATAGATTTTTGAAATTCAACTCGCTTCAAACACCATCACCTTAGCACAGTGTGATAATACATGACCAAAAGTTTGTAAGAGTTCTCAAAGCATTGCTGAAAAACTTTTCGGGACGAATATCTTTACTGAAGCAAAATCTGAAGTTCTGAACTAATGTACTTAGTACAATTACTGTAAGTAACAATCGAATTTTAGGTTTTAGGTATGCATACTATCTGTAAATAAGTCAAATATAAACAATCGCACAATCTTTATTTCCAGAAATGATAAAATAATTACAAAGCATTTTCTAAATTAATTGAATGCTAAATTAAACATTTGACACAAATTGATATAAAATACTGATTCTTCTATTTCTCATGTACTTTCAGTAAAATCATTTAAATAGCATTATTCTTCCGTTATAACTGCCAGTGTAATTACCTGAGAGGAAATTCAGTTATCTTGGTAGATCCTGATGAAAATACTGCATCTTGAGAAAAGGAAACTGCGTGAAAGTACGTAAAGTAGTTGGTTAATTATCTTCTTTGTGGTATTTGAAAAATATTATTTATTATACAACATTCCTTTAGAATTCGCAGATATATGCATAAACAAGAGGAAGACAACACGCTTCATATAGACCACTGTATAAATAGTTCCGTTAAAACGTAATTGCCATATTCCCTAAGGAATAAACATTTCAAAAATATGCCACTCTATACATACACTCTCTCTACGTAAGTACCAACAAATTGGTACACAAGTAGAACTAACTAACATGTCAAAGTGTTTTAACAGATATGTAAAATAGAAGCATTTATAATTATCATTTTTTGCACTTTTGGAGATGAACACATGACGTAGATAGTACGTATACAACATATCACAGTAATGGCTCTGTCCCATTCCAATCGATTACAGCATTTTTCCACTTGGTTCGAATACAGTGCTCTAGAGGTGGTACCAAATCTTCATCTCTCTCGGCAGACAGTGCATGACCGCTGGTGTCTGCAAAACAAAACATTTTAAAGAGATTCTCGGTAACCTTCTGTATGATAAAATTAAAACAAACAGGAAATTCACCGTGCATATAGTAAAGGAAAAGACATACAGAAATATATGAGACTACCGCTAGTATGGCACTTTTGCAAAATTAATTAGTATATAACGAAGATTGAGGTCAACAATTAAATCAATATTCTCCAAAGTTAAGCTTGAACCCGCTTCAGCGCACTAAATATAGTATCTTTTCCTCAAATGCAATACATGGGGGATATACTGATCAGAATTAAATTCTGTGTAAACTCATCTTAATTTTTTTACACGCATCATTTCCATGTTAATTACACTAAATGGTAAGAACACGCACCTTCGGCACAGAAAATCCCGATTCGATTCCGGATGAAAGCTCATGTAGTTGGGATTTCACGTTAAGCTGTAAGTTCGTGTCTTGTATAACCTCGGTACTGAACAGGGAAGTTAAACTCCAAATCAACCAACCAACATGATAATTTGTCACTTCTTTACTAGTGTAAATAATATTTTTACAGAAAGCAAAACCAGTGACGCAAGATATGCATATTACATCCCACGATTTTTAAAGTTTTCCAATTATTTAAATTTCAGAGACAATGTGCTTGGTTAAAGTAATTTACTTCAAAAATGGAACAATTTGAGCCAAACTTAAATAGTTTTAAGGTGGATCACTAGGTGTTCTCGGTGCTATGCTAAACGCTGCTTGAATAGTGCTGCGTTGCCAGGTAGTGTCGAGTGCTTACTGGTGCCAGATAATAAAAGAAGTAATCATGGAATTCTGTTGGGATACTTACTGGAGAAATTAGTTTCCTACCCTTACCGCAATTCACAGCTAAGTCCGCTTCTCGAACTGCAACGCTAAAATCCAGGAATTAAACGTTCAAATTTGGCACCAACGCATTATGGCGTTCTGCGCAAGTTTCGTCTCAAAATCTATTTCCTTAAATGTAAATTAATATTTAAATAAAATGTGAAACATAACACGAAAAACGGTCAAACAATATATCTATTTCGTAATAAGATTGTTACTTTAAAATACTTTACACATACAAATAAACATTTCATAAAATTGGGCACTTCTAGTAAGATCTAACAGCAACTGCCATCTTGTGTGCTTATTATGAAACGAATCTAGTATTTTCTTTTATTTGTTCCCTTTTTCGATATCAGAAGATACAATTAAATGAATCAGTATCTTGTGTTGTAGCTGAAACATAACTTTATCTTATAGTACAATATTTATAATATGTAATTGTTTCATTGTGCAGTGGTTAAGGGAATGAGCTAAAATATGTACTGACTTCCGGGTAGTGATCCACCTTAATTAAACGTAATCCATTTGTTCGTTCCACTGTTAATATTGGTTAATGTTTGAGCGGTGTTGATCTACTAGTGAGATCCTTTTAGTCATTCAATACTGATTGAGATCAGTTGTCAGATGCTACGTTGAGACTAGATGTGTAGGCATTGAGATGTTCATCCAACTCTGAGGCCAATATTGTGAAATTACTTGAAAGAAAGAAGTAAGGACATTAATAAATAAAACCAGTAGCAACGATTCGCGATGTGCTGACGGCACATTCACCGATGTTAGAACGCTGGCTGGTTGGCTTAAGCCTTTCTGGGCTTCTTGCCAGGCAGTTTTAAGTTTGTGTTAAAATTAAATACGCACACATACTTAATAGAATAGAATAAAATGAAAACTTATGTATATGCGTGTTGGTGATGGCATTTTCTTCTTTTCCATTGAAAAGCATCACACGTATATGTAAATAACCGTGTGGTGTCGAATATTACGTATTTTGTCAGGATTTTCAGACACACTAACTACCCTAAATTGCGACACTTTTCGCACAGAGTACTTTAATTTGTGTTATTACCCATTTTTTTAAAACAAAATGCAACACTAAGCTAAAAATCACAAAGACTTAATATTAATATATGCAATAAAAATTTATTGTCCGTTTTTATTTCGTTGTTGGTAAGCATATCCTAAATGTGGCATGTAAAAGTTTCATAGTACGTTACGTTTGGTTGCAGATCACACTTTAAGCGAGGAATTTATCTTGATGCCATCTCAATGCTACAGAATTCAGTAGCTCAAAATACCGACTAGATTATCGGTTCCAGACCACACGGTCGCCATTTGGAAGAAACTTTTTTTAATGTATGAGCTTAGGTTGTTAAAAACAAATCATAAATCCTAACAAAATCACATATTATAAAAGTACACAATAAACAATAGATGAGGTGCTGCAGCTGGAAACTATATCAACAATTTAAAGTACTGTAGTGATCTGGTTTACGTTTCAGTTGCACGAGCGAAGTAGCTCAAGTGGTAGAGCGTTGGCTTCGCATTCGGGAGGTCGTGGGTTCGAATCCCGCTGCCGACCATCCTGACTGAGGTTTTCCAGGGTTTCCCCCAGTCCTACCAGGCAAATGCCGGGATGGTACCTACTAAATAGGCCCTGGCCGATACCTTCCCAAATCCTTTCCATTGTTTTTGTTGTTGTTGGATATCCAGTGTAAAATGGCCTCTGAGCTGTATCTGGTGATTGTTAAATAAATAAATAAATAAATAAATAAAAATTATAATTTCGCTGACAAACTAAGAGCCAAATTACATAAATTTGGATTGGAATATGATAATGTATGTTCAAAAATACTTAGTTACTCATCTCTTTTTCAGAAGTTTCATATCTTTATCTTTAGCTAGAAATGCAGCAAGCAAGAGCGATATTCTTTCCCCAATCAAAGCCATTCTTAAAAGCTTACTTATCGAACGCTTGATACGGGAGCAAGTAAAAAGCTTTCAGATTGAATGGTGCTATTCACCTTTTAACATGCCCTACATTGTTGCACCAAAATCGAATAGTAGAAACAATAAGCAAAGCTTAAAACTAAAACATAAGATGAACAAACAGTTGGTTACCAGAGCTGACAGAGAAAGCTAGTGATATCAGCTACAGTGATTATTTATCTATATCCTAAAACTCACCGCGTGAAAATTAACTTGTCATGCCGTTATACTTTCTAATTTGAAGTACACTACAAACTATATAAAAACCCCGTTAAAAACATATTATAATAACTAATTACAATTACTTCTACACATTTGTTTCAAACAAATAACTATTTTCCTTCTTTCTTAAGTCAACTGTATGAGAACTAGTTAATACCGTCTAATGTTCACTATAGATTGTTATTCTCGATTAAAGCAAATAAAGGAACAAGAAGTTGAGATGGCATTTTCCTTTTGAAACTAAATTCTTTATAAGACTATTATATGATACCAGAACATGAGATTAGACAAGAAGAATCAGAACCATCCCGAACAATAAATTGCGTTTTTACCTCCTGTTTGTCAGGTTTCGCAAGCTGTGATATTAACCGTGTGGGGTGTATACATATACCGTTATTTAAATCGCTAGACAATACACATATGAACTATATTAATTCTACGATTTTTACCTATTTATTGGGTAAACTAAGTGGAAGTAATTTTCTGGAAATGTGAGGGAACTTTCTCAAGTATGTGAAGCAAGTAATAGGATACAACTCAGGCATATAACATTATCCGCAACTTATGTTAGATTTTATATTGACAGGACATATAGGATAACTGAATAACATCAGCGCTGAGCAGCAAGTTGTAGTAAGCATCTCATTTTGAAAATAGCTCCGAGTTTTAGGAATTATATAAGTAAATAATAAAACAAGTTCAAGAAAGCATTTGCTGATTTAAAGTAACGCGATTTATCAAGTAGGGTGTGCATATAGTTTACTATATTTGATATCAAATTTTTAAATAACACTGAAATCTGCAATTACTAGCACGTGGAAATAAATAACAAAAAATCACAATGAATCACATTCCTCAAGATTAATTATTTAAAAGCAATAAAGAAACATACAGAAGCAAGATAGCGCTAACATCAAATTGTATCGCTACAGGATCACTAAGTCATATCTTACCGATAGTCAGTTTAATCTCATCATCTTGCTGTGCTAGGCCATCGTAATAATACAAATCAAATTGTTTCTCTTCCCTCCAGTCAGAAACCAGCTCCCTTTTCTTCGAAAATAAAACTGAAAAATGACTTTCACTGCACACAACCCAGATTGGATACCGCGGAGTCTTCAGAAATGATCCAACCTGTAAGAAGAATTAAAAATCCTAATATGACAAATTATATTTGGCGTAAATTATACAGTTGACAGCAAAATACATGTTTTTTTTCTACTTCAGTGGTACTTCATCAGATTAGAAAAATATTGGTAGAGTCAAAACTAATTTAATACATAACTTGAAGATTCAGTAGCAATTCAAAATGAGCTAAATGATGTTCTGGAGTTAAAAGAACGAAAATGCTAACCATTTAAAGCTCTTTTTGCACGTGGACACACTGTTTTCAGTGTTGGTTTGAAGTGCGGAAAAATGGGTAATATGTAACGGGAATGTATTAAGAATGTATATGTAATAACGTTTCAACACAATTTCTATCCATTATTATTATTATTATTTTGCTTTACTTAATTTGTCTATAAATCAGTTCAGTGCTATCTTCGCATTAATTGTTACTAGTGGCAATCCGTGCGCTAAAAGTAAGGAGATTTGTGGAATCACGCTATCAAAGATTTATTAGTACAGGGGAATTTATACAACTTCCGTGTTCTATACTTTTATCTCCCTGTCTCTATATTTAATCCTGTCTTCCTACCCTGGAAGAATATGTCTTCCTTAATTAATTTTTATGAAACTACCTTCATCTTTCGAATAATACCATTATTTCTTATCATTTGTTTAGTTCTTCTACATTAAATCCATACAGTACTTTCTAACCATTTTGTTAGTTGTTACAGATTATGCTAGAAACCGCAGATTAATGTAAATTGATCGCTCTGCAAGTCTCAATCTGGCAGTGAGTACCGCCCACGATTGGGAGGGTCGCGGCCAACTCCACGCCTGAAATATACGGTCATCCGGAATGTAAGAACCTAGACGTCCGAATATGCCAGTGACAACGAAGCTGAAGTTAACAGATTAGTACGAATTATCTAGTCTTATTTGTATGGTGCGGAAGTGAACAAAGGCCTCTGTTTATAAAAACAAAATGACACAAAGACAGAATCGATTACTTCCATTAAACAAACTACAACATGTTTAGAAACATTCTCTGATTAAAGTCGACTTTTCCAATTCTCAGACAACAGTCGACAATGGGTGAAGAAATGATTGACTATGAATCATCACAAATAATTCCACTATCTTACCCTGAAATAAGGCGGCATGTCATGGAGTGGGGTGCATTTGGCAAGGTGAACGGACATAGTACCCTACTTTTTGCTGTGGGATCAATAATGCTGCGAAATACATCGAGGTATCGCAAAATGGATAACTACTCTTTTTTCTCTCTCACTTTCTGTTGAAACAAGGGAACTATGCGGAACGCCATACTAGTTTATCAGCCATACAGGGCATCATATCGTAGGGTAAAGGAGGCCATCCGCTAGAAGAGCCAAAACAGGGATCTATCATGGCCCGGATATGAGTCATGTAGAAAATGTTTAAACAGTAATAGAATTTTTTAATTATTATTATTTTGAATATTCTATCTAGTCATTTACGACTTCCTCATATACACAAATTGCACATTATTATTATTATTATTTATTATTAAGCAATTAAATGGAACTAAAAAGTTTGTTAACAGAAATAATTTCTTCCCAAACAAATTAAGGCATAAAATGTTCACAACTAGTATGTGAAAACTATATATATATTTAAAAAATTCTAGATCTCGTTCAGAATTTTTCCAGCCGGTGATCATTTTAGGAAAGAAATTCGTTGATTTCGGATACATTTGCACAGGTTCTTTTCATCAAATGTATTGAGTATTTGTACTCTTGGCTGTAGCACTCATAATTCTGTTTGTCATTCATGCTTTCATAGTGAGGTTATTTTACCTTTATTTTCTATTTAACATTCAAAACTACCGATTAAGATTAAGCTGAAAAGGAGATCGATTTGGCCATTGAGAGACCAGGGTGAAGAGTCCCTTTGGAAAGGTCGTGTTTTACGCTATAGTAGTTACGCCCTTGGGTGGAACCCAGCAAAAACGGGTAATTTGGTAACCATAGATTGGAACTATCATAAAAACAGAACAGAAATATATACATTAAAAATGCATATGTGAAACTAAGTCGCTTAGGTGTCCTGAATTAATTCACAGATTACGATTATTACCTGGCAAGAATTGTAGTGCTCGAAAAGAGATAAGAGGCCGATATCTGAACGGGCAGATACCCCACGTAACACCATCTTGTCAACTTCTAAATTGTTATCAAAAACATTAGAAACTGCACGTCCTGTCAACAACAAATTCACCAATTCCAATGTACAGTATCCATGCTGACCGATTAATGATACATTTTCATCCATGTCACTTTTCAATCTGGAAAGAAAATACTTTTTATATTATAATGAAAGTTACATATTTTTATTCTTATTATAGCCTTACTAATTATGAATAAGCTTTTTCATTTTGTTGCCTAGCAATGTTTCAAACATACAATGAAACCAGAAGTCTATTAGAACAATGAGACAGTTTTTCTCAAATTGATTACAACATACAAAAATAGATGGAGCTCTGTTAATATTTAACACCAAATTCTGATACAATAGCGCAGCCAGTTTAAAACGATGTACACTAGCACACTAGAATGCCGCGATGGAGTCACATGTGTGCCGAGAAAAGGTGAAAATATTGAAACAAAAATGCACGCTTTATATAATAATTGCACCTGTCAAAATGACACCAGTACCTAATTTTCGATATTTGAATTTTCGAAGTAGTCGGAGTTCTGTGGATAAGGTTTCTATATTATCGAAAATACAAAATAACTTGGCATTAGTTATTTAAAATATTTAGATGGTCCGAAGGACTTTAACTTACAATTAGTGTGCCAAAACTGAAAAAAGGTTTAAAAACGTTTCACTAGCGTCATCTCTTCGTATTTGTTGAAAAACTTTAGACGGTTTTGCTTTAATGATGAACACAGAACTTGTATAAATTAGATTATTCGTTCTATCAAATTTTAAATGCAATTTCGTATATGCTTTCCAATTTTATGTTTAGATTAGAGACTTAGAAAATTCATCGAGTCTACTGTCATAAGTATAATTTACGAGCGAGGCATACGAAATGTGAGTAAGGAATACGTTTTATTTGGTACAGTACCTTTAGAGTTGGTTTACGTATTTGACAAAATTTATCGAAGAGTGAAACAAAGGAAAAGACAAGAACTTAAAAACAGCTATCACTCGAATATACATAAAACAGCTACAGTGTCCTCGTAGCTAACCGCAGATATCTAAAACCACAATTAGTTTTACGACCTCTATTGTTGAAATGTAATTACAACTCAATGATCATCTTGAGTAACTACGTTGTTTCAATTGGTGCCTCGATATATATATATATATATACTCAATCAATACTAGTAATTAAAACCCAATGTATCCTTACTTCGTCTCAATCCACTCTAAACTTTATTAATATAATTACCATACATTAGTTAAGTATTAACTGTGATTTTAACAAACATTATTATAAGCCTCTAATAACTATTAATATGTCGGAGCTAACATATCTAAACCAAACAACGTACTAAACAACTCAGTAGCAACTAGCTTTTCCTTTCTTTAACCTGTTTTGCAGGTTGTCATGCCCAGTGTTCTTCCATAGCAATGTAATATTCTACTACTTACTCTTTATTTTCCTGTATATATCGATTTAAAACTAATGCTTTTATTTTTATGTATTCAATTGATTGATTGTTTTGAGGTTTAACATGCACCTACTTACGGCTTAACGTGGGATTCGAACTATATCAGTAATAACATCATATAATTGATACGTGCTGGCTACTTTCATTGAATTTACATTTTGATTCTTTAATAATGTTATTAGAGAACCAATGCATCCATCATTAGATTTTTAATACCAACTTCATCCTTCAAGAAAAGCGTGAAAAGTTTTTGTTTTCCTACAAAAGATTATTCGGTTAATGTCAGACGAATTAGGAACGCTACTGCCATCTGAAGAATGGCGCTTGGACGATGTGTCTTCTGTCGTGTGCAGTAGTGTTGGCTAAAGTTGTAGGTGGGAGAATGTCATGAGTGAGTGTCGTAAAATAGGCCTAAATTACACCGCTACTGGGAAGAGTATGCCATGGTCCTTTTCCATGTTTGATTTTTCTACGTACGTACATATACACAGTGAATCAAGTGTCAGGAGAATGGATTCACACTCGGGCTATTATGGTTCGTTAAACGCACCAGAAGCCCGTGGGAAAACAGTCGCTCACGAGCACCAGGAAGAGTGTTTCGAGGAGAGTGATACCTACAGTGCTACTAGGATCCGCCAATTGAAATAAATAAATAAATAAATAAATAAATAAAAAGGACATGTGATGAGCCAAGTGATTCAATTTGGTACTTCCAACTGTGAACACAACCATTCGTAAGAGGATCCGGTTGAAGAGCTTCGGTAAGGACCACGTATACTAGGCCTATCTGTACCATATTGCAGAGCGTAAAACGAACTACTGGTAACTATAAGAAAAGTATCTATAGGAGTGCAAATGCGAATAACACTAGGGGGCCGCGGTGGCTCAGTGGTAGAGCGTTCACCTCTGGTGCTTGGGGTCCCGGGTTCGATCCCAGCCCCCGCCAAGTGAACTTTGTGGTGGACAAACACCGCGTGCGTGGGTTTTCTCGGGGTTCTCCCGTTTCCTCCCACTTTCTTCATTCCACCATTTCATTCATTTCTCATACTCACCGTCTCCTTTAGCCTAACCGGCATAACCGTGGGACGTAAAACTCAAAGATTTCATTTCATTCTTTTCTAATAACACTAGTCAATGCATTTTGCAAGATTTTTGAAATTATAATACACAGACATTTATATTTTAATGTAAAAAAATAAGTGAATTTCAGCATGGATTTTATAAAGGAAAATTGATTGTAACAAATCCTGTACATTTTGCCGATTTTACACAGTTAGGAATTAACAAGTAGATTACAAGTAGACACTATATATATAGATATGTCAAAAGCTTTTGATTACATTGAGTATGAAATTCTTACTCATAAATTAAGAAACATAGCCTATCTTCTTTGTACTGCGGTGGTTTGTGAGCTAACTAGCAAACAGAACATTTAAAGTAAAAATTGGTCAAATAACCTCTAGTTATGGTTGTATAAAGAATGGCATACATCAGGGATCTCCTCTGAGACCCTTTCCTTTTTTAATATTTATTACTGATCTGCCTGAGAAAATTAAATGCACAAATATTTTGTTATATGCCGATGATTTAAAATTATTTTGAATAGTAAATAGTGAGTAAGATAACTACTTACTACAGGAAGATCTAGACACTGTTAGTACATGGTGTAAAAATAACTTACTGAAAATAAATTGTGAGAAAACTAAATATATTTCATGTACTAACAAAACCCAATACTACGTGAGCAAATAAGTAGTTAATGGAGTAACATTGCATAAAGCCGAACAGATTAAAGATTTGGGTATAGTGTTTGACAGAAATATGAAATTTGCCTATCAAATTAATGATATAATCCAAGGGACGAGAAGAATGATAGGGTTTATTTTCAGACAATAAAAATGCCAGTTCATATGTATATTTAAACAAGATGCTTGCAAGATCAAGATTAGAGTTTGGTGTAGTTATTTGGAATTGTATAGATATAACATTGGCAAACAAAATTAAGTCAGTACAAAAATGTTTTACTAGGCTATTATGCCATAAAATGAATAGAGATTACTACTCATGTAGTTATGGATGCTGGAATCGATATTAGGGATTACAGGCATTGAGCGACAGGAGAAAACTTATTGAAAGAGATTTTATTAAGAATATTAGACAATAGATACCATAGTGAATATTGCTTGCATAATATAGGTATAAGGGTGGTACCAATGTATAATACGAGAAATAGGTCAACATTAGTTCCTTTGAATTCAACATCTGTAATTTAAGGAAAATTGACCAATTCTTTTAATTTAGTTTATTTTTTTCAGTATAGAAGCATGAATTTTAGAGTTTGACAAATATTATTTTTAGTATTTTTTAACGATGTATCTATTTTGAGGCTAAAAATATTTGGTATTAATTTAACAAGGAATTATTAATCAGATACTATTTTATTTTATTATTATGTTTAATTGTTTCAGTAGGTAGGTTACATTGTACTCAATATATGTTTATTTTGTCTGATTCTTGCCGTTAGGCTGTTCATGGCGCAGAAATAACTGACTAACTAACTAACTCTATGGCCTATGGAACCCGGAGGTTCAATGCCGCGTTCATAAAAGCTCTCCACTGACTTCTATCCTTAGCTAACTGCATCCAGTTTCTACTTTGTATTCCAATCTCTGCGAGATCCATCTTCGCCTAGGTCTTCCTAATGGTCGTTTTCCGATTGGTCTTCCAGTCAAGACTTTGAAAGCGTTTCTACTTTCTTCCATTCTAGCTCCATAACCCGCCCACCTAAGCCTCCTAGAATTGACGACCCTAACAATGTTGGGTAAACCGTATAAATTATGTAGTTCCTCGTTATGAAGTTTCCGCCATTCCCCATTCCCGTTCCTCTTGGGTCCGAATATTCGTCTCAGGATCTTGTTATCAATCTCAAATACTTTCAGTCTATGTTCTTCCCTCAGAGTAAGCGACCATGTTTCTGAACCATACAGAACAACAGGTATGATTATCGTTTTGTATATCTTAAGCTTCAAATTCCTCGACAGAATTCTCGACAAGAGATCTTGAACCGAATAGTAACACGAATTCCCTGCTTTTAGTGGACATTTAATTCCTTCGCGAATATGATTTTTCTCTATTAATATTGATCCTAGATATTTGAAACTATCCACTTTATCAAAAGTATTATTTAATATTTTAACGCATCCACAATTTGCTGTATTACGGTCCGGACGCACTTTCATGTATTTAGTTTTCTCTGTATTTACTTCTAAACATATGTCCCTGCAAGCGTTTAATAAGATATCTGCATTTCTTTCTATTGTTCTCCTACCATCCCCTATTAAATTTACATCATCAGCATATGCGATAACCTGGTGAATACCGTTCAACTGTAGGCCCTGGTTGCTATCTTTGATTTTCCTTATAGCGTATTCCAGAACCAAGTTAAATAATAATGGCGACAACGTATCTCCTTGTTTCAGGCCATTTTCGATGTGAAAGCTCGTGGACAAAAATTTTTCTACCCGGACTTTACTTTGGGATTCATTTAAACATATCTTAATTAGTCTAATTAGCTTTCTCGGTATTCCAAGTTCTGTAAGAATGTTGTATGATGTTTCTCTCCTAACCGAGTCGTACGCCTTTCTAAAATCAATAAATATTTGATGTACCGGGGTATTGTATTCCCACTTTTTTCGAGTATTTGGCGAATGGAAAATATTTGGTCGATAGTTGATCGATTTCGTCTAAATCCGCACTGATAATTTCCAATAATTTCATCTGTGTATGGGGTCAATCTTGCTAATAGAATATTTAAAAGGATTTTATAGGATGTTGACAGAAGAGAAATGCCTCGATAATTATTAGTCAGTTTTGTCGCCTTTCTTGTGAATTGGAAGAGTGATTGATTCTTTCCACTCTTGTGGTAATTCTTCCTTGTTCCAGGTAAGGAGAATGAGTTTGTGTATCTTGTTCCACAATTTTTCGCCTCCAGCTAAAATTAACTCAGCCGGAATTTCGTCTACACCAGGAGATTTGTGTTTCTTTAATTTCTTTATAGCGGTTTCTACTTCTATTCAGTTGGGTTCTGGAATATACGGTTCTGCGGTGTGTATCTCCTTTTCTCCACGCACACTAGTTTTTGGTTGCGTGTTAAGCAAATCTTCAAAGAAATTTTTCCATCTATTTAAGATGCTATCCGTATCAGTGAGAACTGTGCCGTCACATTTTTTAAATATATAAACACGAGGTTGATAGCCTTTTTTAAATTTGCTGATTCCCTTATACATGTTCCAGATGTTCTTATTTTTACTATTATCTTTGAGTTCCTTAATTTTAACTTTCAAAAAATCGCGTTTCTTTGTTCTAAAAGTTTTGTAAGTTTCCCGCCTGATATCTGCGAAATTTTGTGTAGTTATTTCATTCGGATTTTGTAGCCAACGTAATTTTGCCTGTTTTCTCTTCTCTGCTAATTTAATGCACTCCTGGTCGAACCATGGTTTGTTCCTACGTATTTCCGCGCGTTCCAATTTTTCTTTTGCTGAAATTTTAATGCTATCTCTAATTTCAGTCCAGGTGTCCTCAACACTAGTGCACTCCGAATCTTCTAAAGCCGAGAATCTATTCGAAACTTCAATCTGGTATTCCTCTCTTACCTGGCTCTCTTCTAATTTCTTTAAATTGAATCCCTCCGTTTTCGGACAATGAATATTACCTTTATTCAACGATAACCTCTTTCGTATTATCGCTACTACCAAGTAGTGATCAGTGTCAGAATCAGCCCCTCTAAACGACAGCACATCAATTATGCAAGATTGCCTTCTTCTATCTACTAAAACGTGATCAATTTGATTATGTGTTTTTCCGTCTGGTGATGTCCGTGTATTTATGAACGTCGCGATGTAGGAATTTTGTACTCTTCACGATTAGGTTTAAGTTCACGAGTCTAACACCGTTGTCATGACTTTCCTTATGCAGACTTTCGTTCCCTATAATCGGTTTGAAAATATCCTCTCGTCCTACCTTCGCATTGAAATCCCCTAATAGAATTTTCATATGGTATCGCGGGAGTTGTTCAAATATCCGTTCCATTTCTTCGTAAAAACTGTCTTTTACATCGTCATCCTTATCTTCAGTTGGGGCATGTACATTTAAAACAATAATATCACACCACCGTCCCTTAAGAGTAATAGAAGAAAGTCTGTTAGTACGAGTAACAAATTCAACCCGTTTAATTGCTGGTAATATTCGTTTGTGAACGAAAAACCCTGTTCCTAACTGGTGATTTTTATTTCCTTCCCCGTAAAAGAACGTAAAATTTCCGGAATTCTCAGATCCATTTCCTTCCCACCCAACTTCCTGAACTCCTACTAGGTCCATCCTGTATTTCTCTAACTCACTCGTTACGGATTTTAACGCGCCTGCTCTATAAAGACTTCAAATATTCCATGTTCCAAATCTCATGTCCATTTTCTTTTGCTGAGGTCGTGCCAAGTTATCAGTCCTTGTCCGAGGCTTTTGTGAATATTTCTGAACAAGTTTTTTTATTATTATTATTACAGGATGAGGTTGTTAGCCTTACCCAAACCCCCAAGCTGTAGGACCACTCCTAGTCGGCTGTCCGCGACTGCTTATTCAGTATATTCGTAGCTAACCTCTATATCTAGAGACCTTCTCCTCGATCCGCAACCTGAGGACGCACCATGCCGTGGTGACAGGAACCCACTATTATTATTATTATTATTATTATTATTATTATTATTATTATTATTATTATTATTATTATTATTATTATTATTATTATTATTATTATTATAGTTAACTGCGTTTTGTCGTCCTTTACTTTTTATTTTCTTTCCAAATACTCAATCATAAGGACATTATACATACATCATACAGCTACACAGCGCATCCAATCTTGACCAAACTTGGCATGGAGTGGACTTTGACTTGCTGAGTACGCACGTGAAATATTTTCCTGTACAAACACTTGGTTTCAGAGGAATGAGTCATCAAAGCTGCGGTTTGGACTTAGTGAAATAAAGAAATGCATACAACAAATCTGTTAAATGTCAATGAGCCATAAGGAAGTAAATGATGAAACGGTCGTTCAAATAAGTTGTAGATATATGTCATCATAACAATTTCGAACGACACGCTTTTTCAGAAATTAAATTAACCTTAAGCTTTATGCGAAAACCATGGAAAACACATCAAAAACTGAAATTCAGGAACTTGTGCACTTTTAAGAAATATTTGCTACAAATCAATGAAGGACATATTCCTCCCCCCCGCCCAACACGAAAAGTCATTAATTTAAACTCAGCACGAACTTGCATAATAGAAAAATTTAGATGTGATAAGCTTTAAGATATAGACTGTATAACAGTTTGTGGCCTGAGCCTTTCTACCTTTCAATCCCTCGGGACAGTATCGCTGAAAACAATAAGAGTAAACATCCACTTGATCCATCAGTGTAGAATTGAGCTATATTTTGCTCAATGCACGAAACGAGTGTCTCCTTTGATGTGAATACAAAAAGATTAAGCGTTTCCGTCAGACCGTCACGTCGGAATCTTCCAGAACCTGAGAAATGAGGTCGTCCTGAGGATCTGAAAGAAAAATAAAATTTTACAGACGAATCTAGTTGTTAGGTTAGTAATCTTCCAAAATTAATACAAACTTTGAATTAAACTGTAAGTTTTGTAAGACGATGTATACGAGATAATCTTTATTAAAATTAAAGTTCCAAAACCACAATTTTTACGCCAATTATTTTTCTTTAATAAATCATCAACACTATTCCAATATTCAGAAGTTAGAGCCTTTTTATTTCAAGTGTGCCCTCGGAAAATATGTGAAACATACTTACCGTTCTCGTAGGGGGAAAATCTTCCCTTTGCTTTGGGGAAAGAAGTGAATGGCCTTGGCTGTGTTGCCAATTTCTCATTCAGTCATTTGGTCTTGGCGAGTGAAGGTCGGAAGCTGCTTAGAATGACTAACAAGCCAGTACACAGTGAAGCCAGTGAAATAATTCAATTTGGCAACCTTGTCCGCATCCAACAGCTGAAAGATCTCGATCAAAGCAACTTGTCCCTCTTCTTTCGAGGAGATATGGGAAAACATACATCGACAGCAGCGCCAGCCGGGGCACACTTGAAATGGAAAGGTTCTACTGACATTGCAAATGCTGATATTTGTAAGTATAACAGTACCACCACTACCATTTAAATTCTAAGTGTTTTATCTTCGGATATGCTTGTGTTCGGCGTATCTCTCAAAAATGGAAAAGCCTACTGTTGACTCTTAAATTGAATTATATCCCTATAATACCCCTTATCATATAACTGTGGAGTATTTTATTGTGGTATTGTGTGGAGTATTAGATATTACAGTATTAAAAAGTATTTGACATAATGATACAGGTTCAAGTTCAGAGATTATTTTAGAAAATGCAACATTAATTTGCATAATTGAAATCGTTACTATTTCTCATAATATTTTAAAATATCCTGCTCTTTCCTGAAAATATGCGACTCATTCTATTCATCTGTAGCATAGAAGATAGAGAGGAAGACCTGTCTTCGTTTACAAGAGTTGAAGAGATTAAGAAACAGAAATAAAATGACGTTTACTTGCACTGTTACTGTTACAAGTTTCATGACACTGTAAAAGTTATATGTTAGAAGATAATACAAAAATTAGGTTTTGAAAACCGATATAGGCTTACATTAATACATTTTGCTGCGTATACTGCAATGTTTTTTTTTTTTCTCCCCGGACTTTTAAAACATTCTTCTAGCGAAGCAGTTAAAGTGCTTTGTGACTTATTTTCTGTTATATTGCATTTTTGCAACATCAGTTAATTCTTGAAAAATCCTATTGCAAGTTAATTCGGTAATTAGTGATGAAAATAAAAATACAAATACTGAAATGAAGAAATACTTAAAATGAAGAATCTAGTTTAAAAAGTAATTTCTGACATCTATTTTAAAATTAGGACTCAATTTCCAATATATTATGTTTATGTACAGAAATATAAACATAATATATATATTTCTTTCAGTCAAATAAAATTTTAACTGTACCATACTTGTACATATACAAAAGTATCATATATGTAATGAGAAATGAAAGTAGTTTTCTTCATGTTGACGATGTAATTCATAGAACACACGACAAAAGAATAACATGTTCACATCATACCAAAACTATACGTGGACCAAAAGAAGTGTCATTCCTATGTCCGCTAAGTTGTATAATAAGCTCCCGGCTTACTCGAAGGATATCAAAAGCATACTGAAATTCAAAAATGAACTGTTCAAATTTTGATGTAACAAAATGTATTATGACATTAATGAATACTTGGGTGATAGTTTGTAAATTACTGTAATATCAATTATATTGAAATATCTTCATATTATTTGGCAAGTCCTATATACTGGTCTCTGACCGATAATGTACGAAATGGAAAAATAAAAGAATAAATGAATGAATCCAGTGTGATAATTTGAAATCGAGACTGGAGCTGTAGGATAAAAAAAGAGAGTGAAAATAGTATGTCCTTATATGATTCAAAGTACGACCCTCTGCATTCATACATCGTTACGCGTTGGCCGTCAGTGCATAGGACTGCTGGAAGTTCTTTTGTGGAATGCTGTTGAAAACCTTTGTCGTAGTCCTATTGATGGGTGTTACGTACCAAAAGTCTTGCACAAACACTATCATGTGACTTGGGACTATTGATGGGTGTTACGTACCAAAAGTCTTGCACAATCACTATCATGTGACTTGGGACAATGTCATGGAGCAGATGCCACTGAACATCCAGATACTCGGGCCTCACACGTGTGACACTTGCAGAAACCGCTTCAATACCTCACGGTAAAATGAGGCATTAGCTGTTTTTCTGTAGGCACAAATTCCTTACGCACAATGCCCCCTTACTATCGTAAAAAACAATGAGCAAAAGCTTGATTTTGGATTTTGACTGGCGCAAGTTTTTGGTTTGTGGAGAGTTATGGGACTTCCATTCTGCACTCTGCCACATAATTTCTTTATTCACGTGCAAATCCTGTCAAGATTATTATCAGTGTCGCATTTCGGTCTTCTGTGATTAGTGTCCTCATTTTCTCCACCAATTCCTGTATTTCCATTATCTTTGCTGCAACTGGATGACCGTCGTCTTCAATTGATTCCCGTCCCACCCTGAAATACTTGTGCCATGCAGATACACGTGTGTATACACTTGTTGTAACATTTGGTTAGTTTCGGTAGCAGTCTTACCCAGACGCGCACAAACCTTGATATTTGCTCTTTGTTCCATGTAGAACTCACGATGTACCTTAGCAACACCTGTCTACATTCACCACGCCCACACACGTAACTCCAGTCAAGATCAATGCATTTGGTATCAGTTACTCATGAAAGATTCCACTTTTGTTTGCACCACAGCTTACTTATACAGCTGCGCCACATGTAGGAAAAATCTGTCTCGATTTCAAATTGCCGCACTGTATCAATTATGAGGGAATGGATTTTGTCCCTCTCTGATTTTGAAAGTTATTTAGACTTGGTTTTCGGACGAGGAGTGACTTCATTTGTCGTGATACGTCGATTATCAAGATTTTATTATTTAGGCAATTATCCGAGATTATTAATGACCGGCGTGGAATGTCCCAGCTACGTAAATTCGGTCATATCTTCGATACAATTATCATAACAAATGCATATGGAAATCTTCAACGATTTTGTAAATTAATTTGACGACCAATAGCTATCCATTGAATATTTACAGCAGAATAGAGCATAGACGAAATTCAGTTCTTTTTCAGTGATCAGACCATTTCGAGGTAATTTGGCTACTACACTCGCCTGATCTGTCACTGCCTAATTATCTTTTATAATGGCTAATTAATAATTAGCCTGCCTAATTAATACCCGCAACTTACAGAAATTAATCACGAAACATTGACGTCCTTAAAGCAAACCAACGAAGCAATTCAGGCGCTAACAACAGGTGTCCTAAAAACGTCGTTATAATAAATGATGCGCCGGACTCAATTGTCTGGACGTAAAAGATGATCACTTGCATTTTGCACATTTAAATAAGGAATTTCATTGCAATATTTTCATCAGTGTAAGAAGTGTAAGAAACACTGGGTTCAGTAGCAAGTAGGACTATACTGTATGTAAAAGTGTGTGCGTATCTCCTAAATTTCTTTATTTTCATGTAGAATCAATCTTAGGAATAGGGATAATAGTTCTGGGCTTTCGGCAACTATGGTCATTTTAGCCTATGTATAACATTTTGAGTAGAAAACGAAATGGGAAATCTTGGCGAGAGAGTTCTAAAAATATATCCTTTATACGGTTTTATTATGTAAAACAAACGGAAGAATTAACAAAGGATTTATTTAATAAATCAGTACACCGCAGTTGAGTTTTTGATTTGTTTAAAAATTAATAATGTTTTCCAAAAAAGAACTATGAATAATTTTTCAACATAATAACAGCCAATCCGATATATTTGCAAATCAATTATGATTCATACTCACAATGCAACAGTGGCACTTTCACGCTGACCAGCTTGCCATAAGATTTCACTAATGGCCGACACGAGACCCAGATGCAATTCTTCATCAGACAGATTTAAATTGGTACTACTCTTAAGACTTGAAACTAAACTCGAGCCAAATAATAACGTCTTGAGTAAATAAGCTTGAACGGATGCTAGAACACCACATGGGCCACCCTGAAAATTTAAAACAAAAATATTTGTAGAGAAACATATATATATATATATAGGCATATACAACTGAAGCATTATTGAATAGTCACAGCAAGTGATATAGTAAGTATATATATACTAAGTGCTGATAAATGAAAAAAAAATCACAGTACGATAAGCTTACTTACTAATGCTTCAAACATTTTGAGAAATATAATATATAGAAGGCTGGAATTTCAAGATAGAAGAAGTACTATTTTACAGCAGATGACCAGTTTGTATTCAGAAAGCAAATAGGAACGAGAAAAGCAATACTTGTATTAAGAAGATTGTTCAAAGAAAGAATTCGAGTGGGAAGAGGAACTTAAGTAGTATTTGTGGACCTGGAAAAAGTGTTTGATAATGCAGACTGGGACAAAATGTTCAAAATTCCGAATGAATCAGTAATAAACTATAAGGAGCGAAGAATAATATGTAAGCTTCAAAGAATAGAAGGCAACAAACGAAGTAGGAGAGAAAGAAGACGCAGCATTTCAAAAAAGGGTTACACAAGAATGCTCATTGTCACCAATTTTATTTAATCTCTACATTGAAAAAGCAAAAACAGAATAGAAATAACTGTTCATGGGCAGAATATACACACACTTACTAGTTGGATTTACAGACAATCTCGTGATTTTGACAGTGAGTAAAAATTAGTGACAGGTCTAAACGATACACAACAGCTACTTAGCAGTGCACAAGAGTAAAAAATTAACAAAATGCACTAGAAAAGAAACAACAAGAAAAATGAAGATCAAAATAAGAGATCACCTGGTGAAAAAAATGGAGGAATTCTGTTACTTAGGCAGTAAAATAACAAGTGATAACAGGTACCAACAAGGTAAAAAATTCAGAATAGCTCAGGCGAACAAGATATTTGAAGAAAAACGAAGCTTCTAACCGGAAGCACAGTATAAAACTGAAGAAATGGCTGATGCAAGCATATGCGTGGAGTGTGGCATTGTATGGATGTGAGATATGGTCACTAAGAGAAGAGGAAAAAACTGAGAATGGTGGTCTTTGAAATGTAGTTCTATAAAAGTATGATGAAAATTAGATGGATAGACAAGGTATGAAGCAAGAGAGTATTGGAAATGGTAGGAGAAAAAAAATGGAGTACATTATAAAATATTTCGAAAAGACGAGATAGGATGATTGGACACATTATAAGTCAGGAAGGAATTGCGTTAGTAGCTATGGCGGGAATTGAAGAAGGAAATGGAAGTTCTCAGTTTAATGTTCCATGATTATCACCTTTAGCCTAAGGGAGACAGATGATTAAGGCAAGTGAATGACGATGGAAAAACCCATGGAAATGAGATTATGGGAGGAAACGAGAGCACCCCGAGGAAAACTACGAACACGATGCTGACCACCACAAACTTACTAGGCCGGAGATCGAACTAAGGATCCCATGCACCAGACGCACGCGCTCTAACACTAAGCAATTGTGTTGCAGAAGAAAACTATCTAGAGGAATGCCGCGATTGAAATATACGGACCAAATAATGCAACATATGGGTCCCAGACGTCACATACGCGTCAAACCAATCCAGAGATTGCTCTCTCTCTCTCTCTCTCTCTCTCTCATATATATATATACAGGGTTTTCATAAAGTATGGACGGATTTAATTCGCTTATAATTTACATAAAAATGCTCATATTGAAATCAAATAAAGTGCAAACGGTAGCGGAAGGATTAAATTTTTACCTGTAATCTGCACCAGCTCAGTTCATTCACCGCCACACCTCCATCTGGGCGCCACTAGGAATCGACTTCTGTGGGCTGTTGATGATGCTTTCCCTTACCCTGCTCACTGTTGCAGGCGATGTTGGCGGCCTCCCACTTCGAGGACGATCCAGGACGCTTCCTGTCTCCAAGAACTTAGCATGCCACTTTCGGATTGCACTCTCAGTCGGTGCCGGCTTTTTGAACTCTTTGGTGAACTTTCGACACACCAGAATTGGTGATTTTAGCTCTGCGTACCACAGAACACATTGCGCTTTCTCTTTCACCGACGCCATCTTTGATACGGTAACAGTGTTGCCAACTAAAAATTTAATCCTTCCGCTACCGTTTGCACTTTATTTGATTTCATTATGAGCATTTTTATGAAAATTATAAGCAAATCAAATCCGTCCAGATTTTATGAAAACCCTGTATATATTATAGAAAACACCTATGAAAATATACATGCAAAATCCGCCTCTTTCGTTCTAAATGTTTGGCGATCTCGCCTTTTCTGTGGGATATCCAGTAGTTCAGATCAACGTTATAAACTATAGGTTTATATCTTATATGTAAACCTCATTATATTCTATAGTATTTATGGGATGTTGACTTGCAGACACTTCCAATGCTAACATATCTCATTTTTTTATTAATGAAAAGATATTATGAAAATAAGGCTCAAAATTTTAACAACAGTAGAAGAATGATGAAAAAAGAAAAAAAATAAATCAGTCGGAGAGGCTCAGATCTACCACAATCTGGAATCAAGAACTGATTATAATGATAAGACTTACCATTGTTCATTATCATAAATAAATAAATAAGAAATAATAAGGTAACATTAATACAAATATGACTTGATATTAGTACTATAACTTGATATTATTACTAAAGCTAAATTAAATTCTACATATTTATCATTTTAGAAAGCTTTCTTTATCATATACTTCCATTATGTTATCACTCACGAACTTGAAATTACTAAACAATATTAGTTTCGTTCGTAATGTAAGGGTGTGTTAATAAATTCTATGTGAAATTAAGAACATATAGAAAATGGTAACACGAAAAGATTTACATTTTAAACAAAGCGTTTAAGGAGAAAACCAATGCCAATAAGCTTATTATGAATGTCACCATCGATTACGACTGGTGAAAGAACAGTCAACTTACTTGAGTTGAAAACAATAATGTTTTAGCTCACTCTATTCGTATACTGTACAATAAATTAAATTTGATTAAGAGAGACACTATGATTTAGTAGTTCAGCTACGGACTTCAGGTTCGATCCTAGGCCATCTCCTTTAACTGTCACGGTATAATCAAAATACATTAAACTTAAGACTTTACTCACTATTAACTAGCAGTAAGTAAGTATATATAGGATTTGTAATTTTGGTATTTCAAAAAATAAAACCTCTCATAAATCTTTCGATATGAGAAATTTTCCTATTCTGACCAAAATGAAAGTAAGAAGAATTGCAGTTTAGGTATGTTTAACACTTTATCACCTTATGACATTGGTACTGAAGTATGATAAAAGTACCTTAAGTTGGAAACAGCATGGAAATAAAATATTTAACTCTATATCTCTACTATATCTTAATGCACTAAGGTTTAGTAAGTTTTCCTGTCCATACTTCTCTTGAGAGAGAGAGAAAAAAATATTCTTGATGGTATATTTACCTTTTTCTGGACAAATCCATATTTCAGTTTTGAGTTTGAGTTGAACATAAAGCTTTGTTCCAACCATTCAGGGCTGAAGCTAGTAGTTGCTGCACCGAGAATTAATTGTTTCATATCCATGGCAACAGACAACGTAACTGGAGAACTACCTAACATGTGTGTTTTAATTCCTAACATTCGTGAATTGGCTATAAGTCCAGTCATTGATGTTTCCAGATCATCTATATCGTAAAATTCTAAGTCACCACAAGTAGTTATGGCTGAAGTTGTATCTTTACCTCTTGGTGAACCAAGAGGTGGAGATTTATCACTATCAAAACTAGCACTGGATTTATCACTACTTGATTTTCTTGATAGCCCACTATTTAAGCTGGAGTTCTTGGACCTCTGCTCCATATTACATCTTCGCTCAACTGGTGTTTGTTGTTTGGAGGTAGCGTCAACTTCTCTTTCAATATTAAATGTTGCTAGGTTAGAAAAATCAATCGTGAACTCTTTCTTAGGAGGTTCATTAGAAGAAAAGAGCGACTGACTCTTGGATGGAAGTCGCCACCTGTCTCTTTCTAAATTAGTAAGAGTGTTCATATCCATACTTAGAGAAGACAACAATATATTTTCTTTCGCTTTCAATGCATTGCTTGCTGTAGACATGGAAGAATTGTTATCACGTTGACTAGGATTATTGATGTGAGAATCAGAAATACTTTTACTTCCAAAGCCAAACAGATCACTTCCTAACCCACCAGGATTCATCGATCTCCGCGGTCTGGCAGTGCGTGGAACTGGAGCTCTAAATCCCAGTGGACCAATATGCCTTGTAGTTCCTTTGATATTTGCTGCCGTTGCGGATTCTGGCTTTTGAGTCTCTTGCTGGACTCGATATTTACTAGAGATACTTCCAAGCTGTATATGGTCTGATTCATTTCGATTTCTTGGATGCTGTGAACCAATAGATTTTTCCTTCTTAACTGTAACATCTAATGATACCTCTGCTTTACTTAATTCACCTTCAATCTTATTGGTTGGGCTGGTTGGAGACGTCTCTTCGTCAGATTTTTCGACCTGTAAGCTACTGACCTCATTCGACGGCGAGTAGGCACTTCCATCCCGTGAACCTCTCGCTGTGCCGTCTGAAATAAGAGCCAAAGAAGTGTAAAATTAGAATATTGGTTATTTAACCTCAAAGGTAGTTTAATTAATAGAAAACATTACAATAATAGAGTTTAATAAGGATATCATAAACAACTCTAATACGAGATAGTTTGAAAGAAGAAAGTTCCCGAGATACGTTCTTCAAGGGGGAATACACACATTGTTATCAGGATTCATGAAGGTATGGTAACTTTTCCTGGGATCAACTTTCAAAATCCTCAGTATTTCGTCGTGTACGCGTAAGAGATACAAACTGTTTGGAAGTGTTTGTGGACTCAAAATCTTAGAAAGAGAATTTTCATAGCCTTACTTCCCTTTTCTGTTATGATTATCATTTCGAACACCGATCCTGTGCACCAAGGCATATCTACTGTATGTATAACTGACCATGAGGTCGCAACTAATGCTGCTAAAATAGAATAATTTATTATTCGAACATTTTAACAGCACTTATCTGAACCATATGATCTGAAAGCGAAAATCCCAGCCACGTCATCACAAGGTCTATCAGCTCATGACGGCTATAGAAGCTACTTCTACTAGTGTTATCATTATGTATTGGATGGAGGACTATTTTCGTATAAAATATTCATAATTATTAGAGGTTGGATTTCTATGACCTAAAAACTTAGAAAATATACATGCGTTTATGGGCTAATAATAGCAACATATGACATTACAGAAATATGTAATTTCACACTACTATAATAAAATTCTTGCCTTTAGACATCTTGAAACTATATTGCCAAGTTCTCTAACACAAAAAAACCCTCCAACAAAATGTGAAATGTCCGTTATACTTGAAAACTATACCTTCGCTCAATAAAAATAAAAGTCTTACGAAAATGAAATGAAATCTTCCACTTTAACGTCCCATGATTATGACCCTTAGGCTAAGGAAGACGGACGATTAATGCAAATGAATGATAATGGAACAATTCAGGAAATGATAATGTGGATGAAACGGGAGCACCCCGAGAAAACCCACGGACACGATGTTGTCCACCACAAACGTTGTCTTGGCCGGGGATCGAGCCAGATACCCCATGCACTAGAGGTAAGCACTCTACCCCTGAGAAAGTCTTGTCGTAAGTACCAGTGAAGATTTCTTGTTCAATATGGATTACTACTTGTAGTATTTTCACAGTACTCCCTTCATTGTCTGTATATTAAATGGATGAAAAAAAATATACAATTTTCAAAATGGTTGATGCTCCATCAGGACAAGGACTCTTACCCCATCACACTGTATATTATTCCTTCAAATCCCATTAGTCAAGACCAAACATTTCTAAGAGAGTTCCAAATAACTTCGCTGCCGATACCGGCAAATACATTTTAGAGAAGTAAGTAAAACACTTAAAATATAGCCAAAAATATGTTTTTATAATACTTTGGACTCAAACATGCCGTAAACCTAAATTATGGTCAGGGCCGGATTTCTCAATAGGCCCGGTAGGCCCGGGCCTATGGGCGCGCGCTCCCAGTGGGCGCACGGCCGAGAGAAAAAATTAAAAAAATATCTAGAAATAAAAATAAATAGCCATAACTTAACATATTTTTTGAATTGATTAAAAATATCAAGCTAATAAAGCATTCTGATTTTGAAGTTCATTGGAACAAATAATTGTTGGTAAAGTTAAACTATTTTTCAACATTATGCATCAACTTCGTTACAACATTGATCTCAAACACGGGAGAACTGGCTGTATTTTTTTACTTATTTAATTATTTTTTACTACAGTTTTTTTATTTATTTGCCCAAATGGCTAAATTGAACAAAACCAAAGTTATTCACCTATCTTTTGTTAATACATTAACGGTATTTTGTTAAGCCCAGAACCAAGTAAATTCCTCAAAAACTTGCAATGATAAAATTGCATCGTGGAGTGGTGTTTAAGCAATTAACATATAGGCCGGATATAATTATTTAATAAAGGTTTTTAGGAAAGTAACTTTAATCAGACTAGGGGCGGAAAAAATTATTGGGCCTAGGGGCGCCAAAATGCTAAATTCGGCCCTGATTATGGTGCAAATATGCATTCGTATGATCAAAAGTATGTTCATGTTCACAAGAATCAGAAATATGTGTATATTTAATTAGACATGTAAACAAATTCCAGAATAAAAATATGACATGTCATAGAAATCTGAATCTTAAATTTATGTTCTGAGTTAGGCGAAGTTTCTAAAAAATTAATATCAAATAGGTTGAAATTGAAGGCATTTTATTGTCATTGCAGATAAGAATGCATGCAAGATTTGAAGAAAATCGATTCAAAAGAAACACAACAAAAAATTACGTACAAAATTTGACCCTGTTTAACCAGCTACAATGAATCTTGAAAGTTCTGAAGCCAAAAGCTAAAATAGGCTATCAGCATACTTTACATTAGGCGGAAATATTGGTCAAAAACTGTACTTCCGTTAAGATCTGTTAATTGTTTCAGAATCAAATTTATTTACGCTATGTTGACGTAAATGAATGGATCTACAAAGTTAACATTCTCGAATTCCTTTCCTATCGAATGAATTTAAATTGCATGCTAGCACGCAACAGTTTTGTTTTCTTTTGACTGACAACAATATATTCTGTTTTATGGTTATGCTTTAAGTCTCTCGAAAAAAGAAAAAATGGGAGAAGGAATTCACGCAGACAGTGATCCATTTTGCATTTTTTTTAAAAATGAAGTTTTAATCGTCCAAACTGTTTCTTTGATCTTACCCGCGTTTGTAAGTTTTCTTTCCTTCTTTTGCGATCTGCTCCAATTACATGTGATGCATATAATGAAGATGCATTGTATATAATGCAGTTGAAAGAAAAGTTGAAAGAAAAGGATTCAGCGAGAACAGATACTTAACGTTTCGAGTGCATTTGCTCATTCACACCACAGATGCCTAAAGACATTTTAAAAAATCCAATTCAATTCAAATGTGCTGGTAGTTATTGGTACACCCCCCTCAGAAAATCCTGGATCCGACCCTGTCTATATAACTCCTAATCGTAATCATGCACTTATTCTGAATGTCAAAGAAGCGAAACTTTAAAGTTCATCACAAAGTTATACAACAAATAGCGGTGTAACATGTTGGTTTGTATGGCGTGAATTTTTTTCAATTAATATTTAAACTGGAAGTGGTGGTAGATTTCTATCACTTCCGGTTTTAGTATAGAGATTAGAATCAAGATGGGATATTATCGCGATACTTAATCGATCGCAGAAAATAGCTTTTCGCTATGTATTACCGTTTCTATTATATAGTAATCAACACTAAACCCGGAAGTGGTTGATTTCTGCTGCCGGAAGTAGTGATTGAAGACAGAAGATTGTGCCCATTATTAGAAAGCTAAATCAATTCAAAATAACCGCTTTTTGCTCTATGTAAATCAACATTGAAAGCGGAAGTTGGATTGGATTTCTATTAGCTCCGGCTTTAGTACAGTTGATGGAGATAAAGTGTTTTCTTGGGACGCTTAGTCGATTAGAGAAAATTAGTTTTCACTATTGCCATTTCTGCTCTATAGCAATCAACGCAGATAACGGAAATGGTTGATTTCTATCACTTCCGGTATGAACATCGTCTCCATCCACGAAGCTGATTCCTAAGTTTCGACCCCCTACATTGGGGTGGAGCAAAAAAATTAAAAGTTGTCCAATTAAATAGCACTAGGTATCCAAAGTTGTGTATTGGCTAGTGTAACACAGTCATAATTTTTGTACTTCATATTCATTCCCCGCAAGAGCCTCAAATGTTTGCCATTTTTATGAAAATTTGAATTTTTTCAAAAATATTGATTTTTTTAAAAAAAAAAAATGTATCTAATGAAATCGAACTAGGTGACAAAAGTTGCATAATGACTAGACTGACTTCCACATTAATGATTTTTAAAATAAAGTGCATCATCATTCCCCGATAGGGCCTGAAAGTTTGCAGTGTTTATGTTATATTCTAAGACATATTCTAGAGCATTTAGATGGCCTAACAGCAGGTCCTCAAAAATGCTCGGGAACTATAGGGAAAAGTTTAATCGATTGTGAGGATTTACCAATCGTTAATTTTCAAGTGATTGAAGGAAGTTTTCCGGCCATGGAAGAAAAATATGTCAGAAATCTTAGCACACACTAAAGATATATGTGGAATATTTGCAAAACAATCTCTGCTTGTGAGTGCTCACCGAATTTTGCATAAAGAAGTCCTGAAAAATTATCTTATGGTAGATGGATTACTACTGCCAACAGAGTGCTTAGAGTGTACATAAACACTACAGATCCATCTTCAAACTTGAAGGAGTTGGTTATGTTCATGATGCAAGTGTATGTTCCGATGTGGTTTTACATTAAATGTAATCCTACTATCAAGGATGCTCCTGTAAACTTATATCGTACTATAGCCTTTTCACGATACTTATGCAATGAACTGAAGCTCAATGTAAACAGAACAATTTAGCGCAATGGTTTCTTCGAACATCCGGGGAACTTACTGGTATCTATGCTCGCCGATGATCGAAAGCATATTCGAGAAGAACTTAGACGTGGAATCCTTGACCTAAGGTCAAACAACTCAAAGCAAACATCTCCTGTACACAAGTTCAGTATTTGAGCAATACACTTTAGTGTTCAGGATTACATTGACTTAATCAACTGGAAGGAATGGGAAGTAACCGAGCCATTTGTCGGAGGAGCATCTACAGAAATGTGTAACAGAAGTTTCATCTGTCCTTCCGCCTGTTTTCCACTTGTCATGTCATACCCAAGCAGTCGAGAGGATGTGCGTTAAAACTATTACCGAAGCTTCATCTGAAGTGTGTGGTGTCTTAGCTCGAGACGGATTTATGGGAGCAAGACTTTTGGATAGGTCAATTATGACCACATTCGAAACAAAATCTGAATACAAACCAACGAGTTAGAGTTCCAAAAGTAGGGTGGATGGGCGGAACTCTACATGCAGCCACCTCTTCGTGGTGAGTTCCGGGTGGTTCTGGGAACTAGCAAAGAGCTACATATCAAAAATAATTTCAATGTAAAATTGTTAAACTTACGTAATGTATCTCAATGTTATGCTCAACGTATGTTTAGATATTACTGTGAAACTGCATTTTAAAACTTGTTGGAGGTAACGAAGATGAAGGGAACATATTTTTAAAAAATCATTAAAATTATACTAGTCACGCACAAGGATTGACATCTACTAGGATATTATTTGACAGTTCTTGAAAATTGTCAGTGTCTTCAAGGAAGTTTGAGATTTACACTATAAACTTCAAAATTTTAAGGCCCCTGCAGTCAATAAGATAAAGCACTAAAATTATTTTAAAATTATGGGTATTTGGTAGTTAACACAACTCTTTCTTAAGCTTGTGAATGATTTGGCGGATTTTAAGTCTTTTTTTTAAATATTTTAATTGACATTTCGAAATTTACCATAAAAACTGCAAAATTTCAAGCCCTAGTGGGGAATGAAGATGCAAATTACTTTAAAAACCATGAATGTGGAAGTCAATTTAGTCATTATTCAACTTTTGTCACCCAGTTCGATTTCATTGGACACTTTTAAAAAATTTTCAATATTTTCAAAAAATTCAAATTTTCATAAAAATTGCAAAATTTTAAGGCCCTTGCGGGGAATGAATATGAAGAACAAAAATTATGAAAAAAAAATCACGAATGTTATACTAGTCAATACACAACTTTTGACACTTAGTGCTATTTCGTTGGGAAGCTTTTGATAATCGACCCTCTATTTCGCTCCACCCTATTCTACATCCTGGCCAAAGTTCATCTTTATTCGTCAGTAGTTCTGAGGTTTTTTGTCTTTCGGACGGACTGATGGACACATGGACATATGGACAGAGTAAATCTATAAAGAAGTTTTGATAAATCAAACTCCTTAAAAACCATGGAAAATAGCAACAAAGTTTTGAATAATAAGAAGAAATACAGACTCTTCCT
This sequence comes from Thermobia domestica, assembly GCF_964235325.1. Classification (NCBI taxonomy): domain Eukaryota; kingdom Metazoa; phylum Arthropoda; class Insecta; order Zygentoma; family Lepismatidae; genus Thermobia; species Thermobia domestica. The sequence continues at coordinate 174,920,875 of NC_137466.1, forward strand.
TCGACAAGAATATTCCTGCTTTCGCCTTACTCTCAACAGCAGAAAAATACTGAATCATTTCTCGCGAAACGGTAGCTTTAGGAATAGGTCAAATGTCAGGATTTTAAGCATCTTTCCAACGAAAGATCTGATTCACTTTTTTTCCTTCCAGTTGAAGACAACGATTCTTTAGACGTTAGCCAGCAAACGTACAGAGAAACCAGACTCACAATAATCTACGGAAAATTCAATGTACAAAACTTTCGATATGGCCTTAAACTTAACGTAAGAAAGGCTATTTAGAAAGGAAACTATGCAGTGCTCACAAAATACTATTCAATAAGTCACAGAAATTGGAGGGCCTATAGGAGATTTGAATAGAGCGATGTGCTGTGAGCACATAGGTTATTATACACAGTTATTTCTGTATTTCCTTATCTCTTAAGCATCTTCTCGACTATCTCACAATATTGAGTCTACACGGATTTCTCTCTACTGGAAATCGAGGATAGGACCGTGTACATGAAAGGCAATGGTAAGTGCAAGCCATACATGAATCAGCTACATGAAAACATCATTAGGTAATTATGCTACCAAATTTTCCAATTTTAAACTTAATTCTTGGACTTGTAACGAGTCGTGTTACTACGAATATATGTAAATAGATTATGTGTTTTTTTTTCTACAGTGAACCATGAATCTTTTTAATTGACCAATAGTGCCATCACTTATAAAAATAAGCGTTTTTTTTAAAAAAAGGTAAAGGCTTCAAAGTAACCAAATTATAGCCATGATCCTGAGATCTTGAAATATTTACAAAATCACCTGAAAACGTTTTCTTAAAAATCGGGGGGTGAATTTACGTTCTTTTTCCTGGATCGATTTCAACTTCAAAGTTGTAAGTTCCATTGGAAAGCCTCAAAAAAGATACAGCCAAATTTCCTGAATTATATATATATATATATATATATATATATATATATATATATATATATATATATATATATATTTGGACATTCACTGTTACATAGTCTTTGAATGTGAGTTTGAGCCTGAATTTTTGCTTTGTGTTACTATGTAACACCGAGGTTATGAGGGACAGTCTATCACGTAGGCTCCATACTACGGCCGGAGATCCCTCGTAGCTATTAGGATAGCGTAGTTCAGGTGGGAGCTAATGTAGTTAGCTGTAGGTCCACGTTTCATATAGCCTCGCTGCTGAACGAGTCGCTAAATTCAAATCCAAACAAAAAAATCCATACCACGACCGCAATTTGAATCCAAAGTAGCTTGAGTCCCACAAATCATCAAGAAAGATAAAATTCTAATAATATGCTGTAGAGGCCGTCCCCCACCACACTATCTATTCTCCAAGAGAGATAGATTACAAAACTACGTCACATGTTTGCTTTTCGTTTTTAGAAGATGTGTTGAATTCAAATCCTTCTCACACGGTTGATTCAAATCCCATGCAGTTGAAATAAGGGTTGATTATCAAAGAAAATATGCGCTATGCTTTATGAAAATCCGAGAATTTTTACAAAATTTATCATAGTAGGTAAGAAATCTACCTACCAACTGAGCGACCCAAATTCGATTCCGAGTGTTTGTATGGGTGAATTATAGTTCGCTTTATGCTCGTCCTAACGCAGCTCAGACACTGACAATTTCAGGGGATGGCCCGGGGAATGTTAATCCAGAGTCACAAAATTCCCCCCGGGCTATATCTCCTATCGTCTTTAAAGTCGATTCCCTATATTCTCGTAGTTTTAGTTTTCACTAGTGCTGCCCACGACACGAGATGACAAACTTCACGAGTCTCGTAGACAACACTAGTTCACCCAAGTTTTTTAAGTCTCAAACACTGTTGAGTATTACATGATTCATAGTATAAAGGCTATAAATTAATACAGTGATTGTACAAACATAATGAAGAGCATTTATCAACGATTTAAAGATATGTAAGGCATTCCACAATATATTCCAATAATAAATATGGTTTAAATGTTGTTATACAGGGTGGCCCACATGAAACTAATCCGTCCGGATAACACCAAAGATGAGCAAATAGCTGTAATTCTCTGAGTAATTCTGGTTGACACCGAAGTACAGCCTGATGCGCTGTCGTTTAGCACCTTATAGGAGTTGTTTCTGTCTGGTCCCGCGAGTGTGTCGCTCGACTTGTCCGAGTTGTTTATCTGCAATTTCTTGCCTGTTCAGTTCTGGTAAACAATTCGCGTTGAAAAGATGTGTTTTCCGTGCAGCAGGGAATGATTATAGTGGCAAAATACGTACGGAAGCGTCAATTAAGAGTACAAGAGGCTTTCACTGCTAGGCACCCACAAACAAAACCAACTGAGAAACGCTGTGTTCAGAATCTTGTACAAAAATGGCGTCGAACCAGGTCTGTGGTGAATTGTTGGATTTTTTAGATTTCTGGGCTTTCGGCATCTAACGCCATTTAGCCCTTCACGATTTGAAGGATGACGTCCCTCGGCGAGCACACAATCCGAGGAAAGGGAAGGAAGAGAGAATTGGGAAAAAAGGGAAGATGCATGGGACCTATAAATTAGGTACCATCCCGGCATTTGCCTGGTGTGAATGAGGAAAACCTTATTCAGGGTGGCTGGCCTGAAAAAGCATGTTACACTTTTTCGACCGAGTGACCCCACCGGGAATCGAACCCGGGACCGCTCGCACCGAAGGCGAGAGCGTTAGCGACTACGCTACACGGGGCCACTCTGTCATGAATATAGTAGGTGGAAACCATAGATAACGAAGCTCGCAAAAGTCCACCTGCAACTATCTTAGCAGGTAACTGTGTCACGAAAAACATACCAGCATGTGCGAAGTCTCTGAAAGTGAAACTATACCGAGTAGCATGCGTCCAGGAACTGAAGAACCCAGACACTAGTAAACGGTTTGTCTACTGTAACTGGTTAATGACAATGATTGCTGACGGATGTTTGGACCCTCTACTCTATGCTCGACAAAGCGCGGTTCTATTTATTGGTTTACGTAAAAGTACAGAATGTGAGGCACTTGTCTGCTAAGGATACATACAGTGGCGGCGATTGAACGTTAAAAGTGGGGGGGCAAGACATGATCTGAATATTTGTATATCAATGTTATTTTTCCTGGTTGTTTCTAACACTTTGACGAAAGGTTGTTTAACTAATAGGATACTATCTTTTCAGTTAAAATACCATATATCATATTTCATATCTTATTAAGTAAATTGACAAGAGCAATAAAAGTAGGTACTAGCTCTTTGCACTCTTAAACAACTAAGTGTAAGAAGAAATTTGATTCCTTGCTCATCAACATCTTAACATTCTGCCTGGAAATTGTTTGATCAGAATTATTTAATAACAAATTTGCAAAACATACAAATAAAAAGGACAATATTAATCATAGTAATGAATAATGAGGCTTGTTTCGTAGAAGTTACATTGAAACTGGGATTAATGCACAACTTTATTTTTAATTCCATACATGCTACTAAATGTATATTATTACTCTTAGAAAATGAAAGACAGTGAATACTACAAGCATATGCTACATTAAAAAAAAATATTTACTTTTGCAGCTTCCCGAAACATGTTCTTTGTTATTAGGTGCAGTTTTCACTTTTTTTGGACCACATCAAAACACAAAAATATTTAGAATCACTCCACACTCCAGTTATACAAAATAATCATAAAACCTAGAATTATGTTGAATTCACTAAATTTAATTGTATATAACTCGTACACGCCTAAACACAACACTTCACTCGTATGCTACACTGCAAAACAATGGAAAAGCTGGTTGTTTCATCTTACTCTCTTTTTAATCAATATTCCTTACTATTAGAAAGAAGAAAAGACATTTTAGGAACCATCAATTTCTGCGCAATTAAAGAATAACTGTGAAAAATTTCTTTTTTTGCGAAATGTTCTCTCAATTAGTTTCAAAGCGGCTGACTAACATATCGAGCCCTTGTAAGAAGAAGTGAAAGTATGCTGGAATTGTTGTGCTTCAAAAGGTTAATTTTTGGGTTATTTTCAGTGGCAATTAAAACCCAATTCTTGTTGCTTTCTTAACTCCACGGGAAGACAACCGACGCACTCGCGCAACGGCAAGTACTATATGGCAACGTTTTTTCGATGAACCAGTAATACACACAAAAAATGTACATTTCTAAATAAAACTATATAACTTAATGGGTTACTTCAAAAAAGTGGGGGGCAACTGCCCCCCTTTGCCCCCCCCTAATCGCCGCCCATGGATACATATATCCTGCACGAAACACCCTTCCATAACCAAAACATTGGTGTTTGGCAGTTTCAGGGACACGTGTAGTGGGCCCAGCATCCTTTGAATAAACAGTAAATAGTGATTTATCATTATATCGGGAGCAGTGATAATGATTAGAAATAATGTACGTAAAAGGCTAATAGTCACCGCAAGAAACAAACTTCATCTCTAGGAAGTACTTTCGAAGAACATCGTCTTCATCGTCAGCCTAGGCACATTTTAAAAAGGATTTACACCATAAAAAGAATTTTAAAAATGTACGAAGTAAAAATCTTCTTGTCACTATAATCAGACATACTGTATGTTAATAGTAATTCACTTGTTACGGTTTACTGTTGTTTAATGTTTTTTTTTTTCTTTCTTTTTTCATTATCTTCCAGACGGCAAAAATGAGTAGCAAAAAAAATTGCTAGAAATGGAATTCATGTTTGATCGAAAAAGCAAAAACAACTGAACGGAAAATTAAAGAAGCTTATTACATTCATAAGGAGAAACAATTAAGATAAAGGTGACATAAATGCCATAAACGTTAACGGGGGTCACTTTCAAAATCTCCTGTGACAAGGAGGTAAATCTGTTTATATTTTCCTATTCTTTCGGAATATTGTAATTCGATATTACCACGCCGGGCTAATTTTAAATGGGTCATCCTGTATCATTTCCTTCATTGACCTTTCATGACGCACAAGTATTTTGATAACTTTTAGGTAAAATTAAGTAAAAATCAGGGCATAGGTTTTGTATATACATTACAGTAACTGTAGTAATAAACGACACGAGAAAGAATCCTCTGAGAATCGAGACGAGACGAGAAATAAGGATTTCTCATATCGTCTCGTCTAATGGATAATACACTTTTTACCCACAGCGTTTTGAAATCACCCATTGGGCAAATCTGACATCAGTGGACTACGGGGTTCGCCCAGCCTCTATAAAATGGTGGGAATATCTGGCGGATAATGGCGTCCAGAGCGGAAGAATGGTTTCATTACAATGTGCGATGGCAAAACTTCCGAGTTGGAACTAATTTTCCCAAACAATAGTAGTTGTACTTGGAAAACCTCAAATAAAGCAAGCACTACGTTTCAACAAAATCAGATTGATGTTAACGAAAGCAATAGACACACAAATGCAAATCATATAAAAAGGTAGATGCTCGTTTCGATGATAATGATTAGTCTTGAACAAAACAAAAAGTACGTTTTTTCTTCATCCTCTCAAGGAAGAAAGAAGAAAAAAAAAAGAAAAGAAAACTATTTACTTACATTCACATGAACTTACAGAGAAAGCGACAGATTTATTGGCTATCCCGGACTACTACTACTAATAAATTACATATGGTCAGGAGTCGAACCTTATCAAATTTCCACCTGGTGCGCTTTCGAAGAGCACATCAGGGACCCACTTATATTTGTGCCATCGCGTGCAAGTTCTAAACACCGTGCTCCAGAAAATCCGTAGATCGATAGCAACCTCTCCATTTAATTTTCCCTTGAAGCCCAAAAATGCGAACTCGAGGTCACAAACGCAGATAACGATCAATATGAAGCCACAGACCGTAATAAGAGAAATGTAAGGACAAGGGTTCAGAACCTCTATATCGTATTCTTATTGATTTTTTTTTGTTTCTTCCAATTCTATTAGCAAACACCAATAATAACTGCAGGTAATATACGACTCTCGAAAACTTTTTTCTACTTAATATGCGGTCTTGGAATATTAAATATGTGTGGTGTTCCTTTTACGTGCTAGCTATTCCTTCACAAGAACACATTAAAAAGAGTTTTCTAGTACTGAAAGTGAAAGTTATACTTAAGAAAAGAAGTATGCATATTAAAGAAATAAAGAAAAGTACAGCAGTAGAAAACAATCAATTCAACGTGGAATCACCAAATGAAGTTGGGAAGTTCAGTATCACTTACACGTAAATTATTTCCTGGATAGTCCTTCGTTTTCATTTTGTGAGTCTTTGGATATTTATTTCAGACACTTTGCGAGTCATAAAATTCTTATATGAAGTATTTTAATTTATAGGGTAGAAACTTAAAAGACACTATGCAAACGTGTCTAAAAAAGACTGGAAGATTTCGAAATGAGGGCATGGAGAAGAAAGGATTCATTGGATTGAAGTTCAGCGTTCCTTTTTGGGACCGAGGCTGTATGAGACGAGACTCTAAAGCTTAACGTGTGATTCGAACCACATGAGCTCACACGGGGAATTAAACCTGGGTCTCCCGCGCCAAAGACACATACCCTCTGTAGCCACGAGGGAGCTATGGAAAAGACTAGAGAAAATTAACTCCTGTTAAACGGAAAACAACGAGGAAGTGTTACGAATACTAGGAGGGGAAAGCAACATTAAAAGCAATTACAAAGAGGAATGGGAACTGGCTGTCACATTGGCTGAGATGGAACTCTAGCCAGGACATGGTAGAAGATACGGTGAAAAAAAAAGAGGAAGAGGAGGAGGAGAGAAACTACAATTGATGGACAGAACTCAAAATACAATTGCTACGTCAATACGAAGAGGTTAGCTGCAGGCGGTAGTGCATGGAAAGTTCTGTTTGTGGGAAGTGATCTGTCAACAATGGCAAAATCCATTTAATGATAGTTTCAATTCCTTCCGTGCAATTCATTCCATCGTGTCACCATTTACTTGCATTTAGATCTGTTCTCTTTAGGTTTCCGGCTGTAATCGCACATTTCACTGTATTTTATATGTTATTTAAAAAAAAAACTCCCAGATGGTTTAGTGACTATAAATATCGGGTTCGATTCTCGGTGGGAAGGCACAAAAAATTTAATTTCATAATCATCTATTTTCATTAACCATTCGTCTCCTTTAACCTGAAGAGCACGACCGCAGGATGGTAAACTAAAAGTTCATTTTATTTTGAAAAAAAAGAGGCCAATGTATTACCTTGAGTTGACACCTAGTCTTCCGTTTCAGGCGCTGCTATCGCCTGAAGGAATTCCACTCTCTTTCGCTAAGGCTCTTTCGCTTAGCAGCTGCTGAACCCTTATTGGCTCAGCGCGTGGGTGAGAGTTTTAGTTCGCATTTTTGCCACGGCTCAAGACATTTTGGCAGCACAATAGCACATGCGTCTCCGCTGTACGTGATCACGGGTTCGATTCTCGGTGGGAAGGCACAAAATATTTAATTTCATAATCATCCATTTTCATTAACAATTCGTCTCCTTTAACCTGAAGAGCACGACCGCAGGATGGTAAACTAAAAGTTCATTTTATTGTGAAAAAAAGAGGCCAATGTATTAGTGTGCTTAAATATATTTTAATTTCATGCAGACCTATTTAGTGTTTTCGTTTAGGAGATTAAGGGAAAATAATTTACTGATATCTGTGTATATGTATTCCTTATCTAACTCGTTTCGGAACAAGTTCGATTAAAAAATGGTAATAGTTCAATGATTTCTACTTAATACTGCTTATATTAACTTTGTAGCTAAAATATATTTTACAGCATCTGTTTCGTGATTCATTTTCTATTGTGCGCAACTAGAAAACTGCGAAGAAATAAAGGAGAGAAGGAATTATAATCAAAATTGCTAAGTGAAATGAAAATAACGTTAACATAAAAACACAAATTATTCAGAAAACGAAATGAAAGCAACAGTATTTCTTGCTCCGTTTATGATAAGGTTCGATTATGAAACATTCAAGTATTTGAATATACGATGAGTTTAATGTCCACGAAGTATGTCAAAATAGAGTTTCAACTCTAAAGCTAGATTTATGAACCAAAAGAAACAAACGAAACTTAAACGAAACTTTTTAGAGATAAAGATCAACCGGTTTATAACTAAACGGAGACCAAGAAATGCTGTCAGTTAACCTCATGCGGAAGTAGCAATATTAATTACTTCCGGGTTTCTAAAAGTTATTAATTATTATTATTACCCTAAGCTAAGTTTCTAACAAGGACAATAACCCACAACTATTGTCCAAAACATTCTTAAAATGTTGATTTGCTGAGAATTACTAACGGAACTTTGTGGTTACAAGTTTCAGGAAAAAGTCCCGGAACGGTCCAATATCTCTCGAAATACACAGAACAGTAAAACAAACAAAAGCGCGTGTTAAATAGTTTTGAAAAGGTTATCCAATGTTACCAAACGCAACTCCGTATTCCCATTCCCTTCCCATACGGGAATAACTTTAAAATTTTAAAATGGAAACCCCCCTTTCTTATTGCACATTTGGATTCTTCAGGAAAAAAGACAGTAATTTGACTCAGAATTGAAAACAGTATCTTCACGAATGGCGCTTGAATCGACACACACAAAAAAAGGAAGTATCAAAACATTACGAAAATACAAATTGGCAGTACCGTACCCTATGGCCATATTGTTAGCGTATTGGACTGTGGAGTCAAATGTTCTGAGTTTGATTCCCGCGCGGAGTAACATTTTTATGTGCATTTTAGTAGTCAAATAATGAATTCATACATTTTAACTTCGATAATAATAAGTATTTCTCCATAATTTATTAACTTGCAAGAAAATACAGTAACTGCGACAGAAATGATTGCTGTAAATAATCTTCTGAACTCTAACTTTAATAATCCTTTGAACTCTAACCCTTCAAGAACCACTTCATGAAGCTAGTTTGCAAAACAACTATCGAAATTTGTGTTATATGTAACTTGAATAAAGTACAATTGAAGTTAAAACCTATGGATTTATTATTTAGGGAAATAACGAAATAAAAAGTTTGGCTTGAGCGGGAATCGAACTCAGTTTAGTACGCTGACCGTAGGGCCATAGAGTACAGGACTAACAATTCGCCTTTTCATAATGTTTCGGTGCCCCCTTTTGTGTGTGTGTGATTCAAGGGCCATCCGTGAAGGCAGTTTTCAATTCTATGTCAAACCACTCTCTCTTTTTCTGGAGAATCCAAATGTGCAATAGGAAATGAGAGTTTCCATTTAAAATTTATATATACTACCTGTATATCCTATAAATTAAGCATTAACCCAGGCTTGGCAGAGAAAACAAAAAAAATGTGGAAAACGATTAGTTTCACACACAAATAACTATAATACCTCGAAAATATTGGGAGGCAATTACCCCGACTCAACTGTTTCCCTGTGGCTTCACACTTCCTACACCGCACACTATTGAATCCAACGAAAAATAAAACTGAATGAATAATCTCAAAAATGATGAAAAATGATCGGCATAGTCACTTTATACTGATAGAAATTAAAAACCTAAAGCGAACAACGCATAATACTTCGCTCAAAATAACACTTTCTAGGATCTAGGAATTTTGGTGTAAGAAAATTCCATGCACGAAATTTTGGTGTAGGTAAAGTTGGAGCACAAAATTTGGTGCAGCGGAAGTTTGGTGTACGGAAAGTTTGGAGTGCTGAAAATTTGATGTATATAAAATACCTACTATAAAAAATGGATCTTAATGGAATATTATAATGAATATATATTATACATTGTAAAAATACTAAATGCATTATAAAATATTGATTAATTTGTGATATATTATTAATAGCCATAAAAATGAATACATCGCTTGCCGTAATACGCTGTAAAATACCTCTTATCTAAGCAATTATTTTCGTGGAGTCGAAATTTGCTGCAATACTTTGAATGCGTTTCGCCACGCCCTTATATTTCCGAAACGGTTCGGCTTAAGAACTTGAGCCGAACTTTTGCAGGTAACTTTTCGTTACTTATTTCGTAGAATGATTTTACAAATTAAATGCCCAACTCTACAGTAGTGTGTGCGCCTTATGTTGTATTTCTAGGGAACAGAACGAAATGTCATGTTGTGTGCACGATTTATTTGAGGTGTGAGTGTTTTACAAAATGGCCATGGGAGGGGGTTATGGAATGCTTCTATGCAGTGGCGGCTCGCGGAATAAAAGATAGGGTGGGCCAAGCCCCAACACTTTATTATTACTGCTACTCTGGTAAAAAAAAATGTATGATGCGTACGTAAAATCCTATGTTACATTTGTAAATCCTGTAGTTTTTGGACTTAACGTACAGCAAACGTATAACTGAAAACGCATGTTTTATAACACACTGTATAGGTGTTTCATTTGTACGTACTTTCCGTATGAAACAATATAGGCGGTCAGGATCTCACATACGTATGAAGATATGGACGTATATAACATATAGCTGAGGAATGTAACATAAGTATACATATGTAATATAAGGAAAACTGTTAGATGTCAGACATCCTGCAACGGCATGATATAACATCTAAGGGCAGTGCGTATGTAGCATATGGATAAGGTATGCTCCGTACTGATTTCTGCAGTAAGCAAGAGGATACCGTGTATTTGTACTATATACCGCTATCCGGATAACGGATTTTTCTCAGTGTACTACTACTACTACCAAGATGTTATTATTTGATTATTAAGTGAATTGCTTAAAAAAAGCTCGAAATGCAGTCAGAAGAACTTATCATAATAACACATTTTGTGTTAAATTCCTTTATTGTGGTAATATAGTCTTTACGTAGACAACATTGTTAGTGCATTTAGTCTGTCTTGGCTCATTCCAATTCCTTAGACAAGTTTTCATTTTTTTTTAATTTACTGGAACAACGTTCTGATTCTGCTGTAGGGGCCGCGGTGGCTCAGTGGTAGAGCGTTCACCTCTGGTGCTTGGGGTCCCGGGTTCGATCCCAGCCCCCGCCAAGTGAACTTTGTGGTGGACAAACACCGTGTGCGTGGGTTTTCTCGGGGTTCTCCCGTTTCCTCACACTTTCTTCATTCCACCATTTCATTCATTACTCATCATCACCGTCTCCTTTAGCCTAACCGGCATAACCGTGGGACGTAAAACTTAAAGATTTCATTTCATTTTTTTCATTTCTGATTCTGCTGTAGCTACAGGCGTTGTCAACACTATGTCCACCAATTCTGACACCTCAAAAATGTATATGTTATCTAATTGTCACGCAGAAATAGTAATAAATCACTGGTGGTATTAATTGTTTAAAGAATATCGTTACTGTATGCATCCGATAGTTCAGATTTGAGCTTTTCCTTGTTCAGTATCGGATAGGAACAAGATACAACTGTTAACTCATTTTCCGGGAAGGAATGTTTAAAAAGATGCATGTTTAAACAAAGGGGTGACTCGTGGTTGACTTTCGATCCCTTCAGCAGAAGTAAGACAAGAGAGCAAGGTCAAGGGACAAAACAACTGAAAGTGCGGAATCAACAACCTCTACAGACAAAGCAAGGATCTTATAAAATAGAGGATCTGCCCTTACAACAAAATCTTGAAGCCATACGTCACAGTTCCGCCACCCCTACTCTGCCCACTCCGCCCAATAGGATCGCAATGATTTGAGCCAACAATCATGGCGGAAACGAAAGTAGCCAGTCAGACGATGGCATAAACGAGAGTAGCCAATCAGACGCGCCGATTCTCGGTTGTTTTTTGGCTTCATTGATTTAATAGGATGAAGATACATATGGGCAGATCCTGTATTTTATAAGATCCTTGAGACAAAGCGAGTTTTGGCGACAAGCAAGCTTCAAACCTTTTCGTTCGGAAGGGGTCGGGTGCAATCGCGTGATGAGGGCTTACGATTCTTGACCCATGGCACCTATATTTAAGCTGGGTTTTCACGTTGTTCGCCACACAGGTCAATGCAAGACGATACCAAGTCCACACTGCAACAGCTCACAAGGTCCTTTTTCCTCTTTATTTTATACTGACCGCGTGAATAGCGTGCCCATAATCGTAAATAGTACATGGAAAAACTTATTTGAAGTAGTCAGAACTACTGTTTTTGGTTCAGAGGGAAATTATAGCAACAATACTAGCAGGATAACTTAAGATACATACATTTTTCTATGTTAATACAAAACGATGAGAGGACCGGGCCCCTTATGACGGGCCGCCTCTGCTTCTATGGTTGGTATTCCATAACCTCCTCCCAGCTGTATGAAAACACGATCAGCATAATGATAGACCTCTAGCATAGGTTTGTGACTCAATACGGTATTTTGAACAAATTAAAATGATGAATAATCTACTACTACTAATTATATATATATATATATATATATATATATATATATATATATATATATATATATATATATATATCGATTTATTACAGCTAAATCAGCACAATGTTTATTAAAATTTACTCTCAAACGAATAGAGCTTCTACTGATTTCATTTCCACAGATCACGAAGTCACATCCACGTCCGTTAGACAAAAGTCTCCTTTGCAAGATACTTCGGAGCACAAGGACAACGAACCTGATGCGGCAGAACTGATACCAGGTTAGTAGATTAAGTAGAGTAGTCTAGGTCTAGTTATAAAGATAGAATAAGGGTCTATATTAGACTTGACGTAGATCCCCTTCAATCATTTCATAGAAACTTATAGCTATAATTGATTAGTATATACTTTGGTTTTCTTCATGTCCAAAACATTTTGCATCACAAAACTGTGGCGATTGCCATGGACGAAATTGGGTGATATCAATAAAACGGAGAAGTTACCCATTATTCCCAATTTTGTAGTAGTTACTCGCATTGGTATCAATAAAAAGAGAACTGAGCAATACTCGTCTCGGCTGACCTCGGAGAAGCCCCGCTCTTTTGAAGTAACCACACCTCTATTCTCGAGCCGAGTAACTACTCCGCGTTTGATATCAATAAAAATCAAAGACTCCTCTGTGAAGCTACTAACTTCTCCCAATTTGTGGAGCAAGCTAAATAGGTGACTCCGTGCGAAGTATGGCAGAGTATATGATTGTTTTGCTACGTAGAAAAACTTATAAACTGCAAAGAAAGGTTGCAAATGGAGATTACCAAAAACATTATAGGTTCATGAAAGAAAATGTAGAGTGGTTAGCACTTTTTTTTTTTTTTTTTTTACGAGAATCAACCGAAATTTGGGGTGGTGCACCACGTAATGACGAAAAGATGCGGGTTTTCTTGCGTTACGTGAGTGATCCGGGATTCCAGGTCGGAATGTCAGGGGATTCTGGTGTGGTTCAGAGTACTGTGTCTATGACTACTACAAGTGTAATGAATGCGATTATTGCGAAATCTGAAAATTGATTGTTTCCGGAAGTGCGAGTAATATGCAAACAGCAAAGGCAGAGTGGCAAGAACAATATACATTTCCGGGTGCTATCGGAGCACTTGACACGTGGCAATAAAGAAACCTAGTATTTTGGAGACGAATACGATAATAGGAAGAGCTTCTTCGTGGAGCGTACATGCCTTTGGCATGAGAGACCCGCGTTCGATTCCCGGCGGGAGCTCATATGATTCGGATTCCACGTTAATCAGTGGGTCCCGTCTCATATAGCCTCGCTACTGAAAAGGACGTTAAACTCAAAATCAACTCAACTCAACGTTGATAGGAAGGGTATATACATGAGAATGTATTTTGTTTATGTCAAGGCGAAAGGGGACATGTGTGTAGGGATGCGCTCGAGTCGAGACATGTCTCGAATCTCGACTCGACTCGACTCGAATTCGAGTCGAGATTCGAGTCGAGACACACTTTGTAAAATTCGAGTCGAGTCGAGACAAACGTATTTCTCGATTCGAATTTTCGAGTCGAGACACGAGTCGAGTCGAGACGGCTCTTAAAAATCTCGACTCGACTCGAATGTCTCGAAAATCTTTCTATAATTTTTAATATTATTTTGAAGAAAGTATTCACTCAGAAACAGCCTTGAAACCAATTCCAGCTTTTATTCCTTCAGAAAGGTACAGAACGCATAAAATTAATAGTTAATCTTTAAAGATTAAGAGTTAATTTTCAGCTCAATTCAGTTAATTAGAACTAATAGTTAATGTCGTTGTATTTGGTTGTACTGCAAATATAATGATAATAATAATAATAATAATTGATTATCTAGTTTGTATAAAACTATTATCCGTAGTCTAAATCTAGTTTGTATAAAACTATTGCGATAAAGTGAACTTCATAAATTCTCTGAATGAGCAGTTGGTAGTCTATAGTAATTTAGCATAGTTATAATTATTGTGTTTTCGTTCCCATGAACGCAATAGGGTTACGTAACTTCTGGATTATTCGCTTGCCCAACTATTCTGAGGCTTTAATATGTTGCAGCATATCACGAGCTACGGATAATATATAATGTAACATTTGTTGTACATCACATATTATGATACGAGACTATTTTACATAGTATATCTTATCTAATATAAATAAAATAAAGAGTTTGTTTATGTGTTTGTCTGTCTGTCTGTGTGCGACCTGGGGACCAGACGAGTGGACCGAGAGTTCCCAAAATTTGGTCACGGGTACCTTAGTCCAGGCCCCAGATCAAGACGAAGCGTTTTTTTAATTTCTAACCGGGGGGGGGGGTCTCGGGGGGGACGTTTACTGGGACCGACCTGGGGACCAGACAAGTTGACCGAGAGTTACCAAATTTTGGTCACGGATACCTTGGTCCAGGTCCCAGTGTAAGGCGAAGCGTTTTTGTCAAAATTGGAACCAGGGGGTCTCAGGGTGGCGTTTAGCGAGACATGTAGTAAAAGTAATCCAAATTGATCGACATTAGTGTCAAATCCATAGTTTTCACGGTCGCTGAGATCAATTGTGACACTTCATCAGCGATGGCTTGCAAATTCAGCTACTACTGTATGCGGGCCGGGTGTCAGCGGGTGAGGAATACCGAGACATGTATAAATAGCCCATATTGATTGATACTAGTGTCAAATCCATAGTTTTCGCGGTCACTGAAATGAATGGTGATACTTCCACAGTTGTTGATTTCCAAATACAGCCCCCATGCGAAGAATGGGTATATTAAGCTAGTATTACAATAAATGGACTGCTTGGATGCCAAGAACTAGTACAGATAAGTACCATTCACTTCTATGAATAGGTATTTTTTAAAAGAATTTTTGTAAACACTAAGTTATAAAACAATGAACTACATACAGTAGTTATGGTTTTGGTTCCCAACATAAAAGAAATATGGATTGTTCATGAGATATTGAACTTCAACTTTCACTCCTGGAAAATTTCAATTTTGGAGTTAGGCCACTTGGCATCAAAGCAGTTCACTGTAAGATAAATACATTCCGCACATTAGTAACATAGTTGTTCAGGGGCCTTTGATTTCCATCCTCTCAAATGAAAGCTGAACGATTGCTGATACATGCTGACTATATAGGAGAAATAGTGTATTAAGTTTTCGAGCTTTGGTGCGTATTCGTATTTACACTCTGATATAACTTTAAGTTCACACTCAAATCGAGCTAATTGTTTAATGCATTTCGAAAGCTTTTGTTTTTATGCATCTCATTAAGGAAAATCTATTACATAATCGTAACATTTATGTACTAAGAAACTATGAACGAAAAGTGGACTCGAGCGTACACTAGCCCCGTGGCCGCTGTGACTCAGTGGCACAGCTCTCACCCTTGGTGTGTGAGGACTCTGATTCTGTGTGTGTGTGTGAACTCCGCGGCTAGTGTACGCGTCTTTGCCGTGGAAGACTCGGGTTCAATTCCCGGCGCGAGCTCATGTAGTTCGGATTCCACGTTAATCAGTAGGTCTACATTTCATATGTCCTCGCTGCTGAAAGAGACGGTAAAGTCAAAATCAACTCAACAATATATATGTGTGTGTGCTTATGTGAATTTCCTCGTGGCTGTATGGTTAACACATACGCCTTGATCGCGGGAGACTCTGGTTCGATTTACGGTGGAAGCTCGTGAAGTTGTTACCGGTATTCCACTTTAAACTGTAGATCCATGCCTCATATAACCATAGATATAATATATATGCCTTTGATACACTTATTTTCCGACTTGGAAGCCATCGAAAATTTCCGGACACAGAGTCCCGTAGACCGAAAATGAGAAACATGGCTACAGAGTAAAACAGCCATAGAAATTTAAGCTTTTTAGGCTAACTTAATCCTTACATATAATGCAACTAGCTTGGCCAAGTTATAATGGAGGAAATGCTATCATTGCAACACTCTGAGAATAGAAAATGTACGGCAGGTATTACTATTCCCTCCTCTCCTGCAGAATGAAAACCCTGACTAAAACTCAATATATATATATATATATATATATATATATATATATATATATATATATATATATATATATATATATATAACTATTTTGTGTAATGTAACAAACAGTGGCGGATAGTATTCATGTTTCCTTGCAGAGGTCCTTACGAGGGTTCGCTTCCATCTTCCTCTCCCCAAGAACTAAAATAAATTAAAAAATTGCTATTGCTCTATTTCTGGTACATGTGTTTCATTTATATTATGTTGCTAAAATTCGTTAGGAAACAAGTACAGACTGCGCCTGTGTGCCTGACAAAACGTAAATGTACTGGATAATTATTTCTTCACTTTCTTCCAGAAAAAAAAGTAACCCATCTCATGTCGGCTAGCAAAAGGAGGTAGCGGACCAAAGATAGCCGTTGTTTACCTAAGGTCGTTACACAGCAGGGGTTTCACTCAGTCAGAGGGAAAAGAAAAAATAATTTAAGGTTTCTACATTTGTTTTGAAGTGCAATGTACTTCTTCCTTTTATTTTAGGAACCATTTCCTTCTCATTTGTCTGCATCAGAAAAAAATGCAAAAAAATCACTAGAATGTGCCTATTTACCCAAAGTACGTACTAGATCACTAGTTCAATAGTAAAATCACTAAATCTAGTACGAAATCATAAATGTGGCATCCCTGGGTTGGAGCGAAAGTAATGGTTGGAGTAAAAACTAGTCCGTATTTCTACTGCGTTCTGTTGTTGAATTCACAGAAATGTTCAAAAATAAATTCAAGAAGTAAAACACGATCCTACAAAAGACTGTTTACTTGCTCACTTGTTTTAGTATTGTGAACTGAAACTCAAGTACGCAGTCATATTGAATACTTCTGTCCCTTTCTAATTTACAACTTGAGGTGGGATGAGGGTCAGGATAGATCTAGTGATATACCGCTAAAGGAAGTGCTTCAGTACAGAGTCCGAAGCGGTATGTATTGTTTATACTACTTTCCCTTCCCTTTTTCGAATACAATGAACCAACTCTTTTGCTGAAGAAAGATGCTAAAAGAAAATTGAAACATCTGTGTCTAAACTTTCTTTGAAGCGCAGTCTTTTGTATTTGTAAGGTTTTGCGAGCGTTTTCGAGATAGTCAAATCTTTTACCATGGACTCCTGCTGCGAACTGACCGTGAGTAAACACCCGATCTTCTGTGCTCAATTTCTCTCGCACACGTGAATTGGGTTTGTTGTTTCCAAAACAAATAGGAAGTTACCTTGTGCTTTTGCATTTCTGCACGCACACAGGTACCATTGTTGTTTTAATGATCAGAAGAAATATCAAAACCATCCGATATATATGATACAAAACAGCTAACAGAGGGAGGCAAAGATAAAAGTAGGCCTATACCAAGTTTTCCGCGTGGTACCATTATGGAGAATAATTATTTGATAAAGTCACGTAGATGCGCTTAAACTTATTCCATCTGTCCTTATAATTTTTCTGGTCTCATCAATTTCTCAGGAGAATACGTACAACATATGTCCAAATTCCATATATACTCTTTCTAAACTAATGAGTAAACTCATTAAGAACACCAACTGATATCAATAAACAGGACAGAAAACAATACTTTATACTTCTATCATTTGGTACACATCTCTATGAAGCACAGCTTGTTTCTTTTCGAAATAGCTCCTTCTTGTCACAGCTGTGGTTAGTTTTGTTTTGTGTTAGGATGAAAGAGAGAAATGCAACATTTGCTTCGCGGTGAAGTTATATATATTATTAAGATGAGCGGTGATAAGCGAGGTTTAACAAAGAGTGCCTTTCGGATGCACAATTTAACGGGTAGTTGCAGTCCGTGTTGAGAATCGAACCAAAGCTATGTAAGACATGTTAATATTGAGCTCTTTTGTGGTAAAAGTGAACTTCAGAAACACACAAAAGACTTGAAACATCAAGCTAATGTAAAGCAATTGAAAAATAGCCTACCTATCGCTGCATCTTTTCTGTGGCTAGGAACATGCAGTGTGTAGCAACAAGAATCGTGTTAAGGACTTTTTTTCGAACATAACATTCCCTTCCACACCATAAAAGACAATATAATGTTTGTTAAAAGGAAGTGTACATAATATTTTAAAATTTTGTTTGTGATATTATCATGCATAATTATAAATAATGCCTTTCATACTACGAGAATGAGTTCAACTATACGTCATGGCCTCTCTAAAGCGGGGCCGCGGTGGCTCAGTGGTACATCGTTCACCTCTGGTGCTTGGGGACCCTGGTTCGATCCCAGCTCGCACCAAGTGAACTTTTTGGTGGACAAACACCGTGTGCGTGGGTTTCCTCGGAGTTCTTCCGTTCCTCCCACTTTCTTCATTCCACGATTTCACTAATTTCTCATCATCACCCCTCTCCTTTAGCCTAACCGCCATAACCGTGGGACGTAAAACTCAAAGATTTCACTTCATTTTTTTCCCTCGAAAGCGATATCTTTCAAAATTATTTATTGTTAGATATTGTAAATTTACGGTATCTATTTTAGTGGACGGGAAATTTTGCATCTAATCGGATAATTTCATGGCTTTTAACAGGAATTCGCAGTTACGAAATTTGCATCACTGTATTTTGAAAGGATGCCTAGAAAAAATACTACTAGAAAATAACTGAAAACACAAAATGGATTTGATAGCCAAATTCACGTCATCTTGGTGCGTCATCATTTTTCTTTAAATATTTGTATTTAGTATTAGATTAGAGTTTAGTGTCCCTTTCAGCATCAAGGCTATATGAGACGTGAACTTACAAATTAACATGAGTTCAGAACCACAGGAGTTCCCATCGGAAATCGAACCTAGGTGTCCCGCACAAAAGACGCGTACGCTAATCATATGGACAAGGGTGTTCGATATTTAGTAATGTGTACATAAAGTTGTGAAATTGTGCTTGTATAATGGAATGCAATTCCTTCTACTGACATAAACCTTCACAATACTTACCTGGACAAAGTATCTTTAAAAAGAAAATGTCACTCTTTATGTTTCAGTTCCTGGTTCGACTGAAGGATGGAACAAATTGCAATGAGCGTTTTTGGATCCTACTTTGTGTAGTTGATTCATCATAAACTTGGTATTTGATACGGATATGAACTATTACACTTATTTGGTGTTTATTTCTAAATAATAAGTCCTAATACAACTTCATAAAGTTGTAATTCTTCTTTAGTTTGTATCACTTTACACAATGACAAATCCAAAAGGTGTGTTGTATCGGTGCAGTACCAGTTTTTCACGTTTTTCAAAATGTTCCAAAACCCAAAGAATAATCTTTAATTTCTGATATTTTAGTCGTCACAAATTACAATTTTATAATGTAGTCAATGTTTATAATTACTGGGCAGTTGGGCGTTTAAACTAATGACATCATAATAAAGTCAAATGATTCTGAGTTTAACGTCCCGTTCAGCAGCGAGGCTATGTGAGACGTGGACCTACTGATTAACGTGGAATCCGAACCACATGAACTCCCACCGGGAATCAAGCCCAGGTTTCCCACGCCAAAGGCAAGTATGCTAACCGTTAGCCACGAAGGAGCTCCACCATAATTTTAGTGGGCAATAAGAAATGTCTCGCCAGTGCTTTTACAATAAATAAAATTTTATAAGTATTAAAGAATAGTGGTAAGAGATTTTATAATAGCTCTTTTATTGATGAGATATGAGTATTTTGAAAAAAAAAACAACTAAAGAATAGGTTGGCGGAACCACAAAAGACTCGTAAAATAAACTTTCTTATAAATACATACGCACCTTACTCACCTTTTATAATTGCTATGCTTACGTTCTCCATAAAAACAGAAATTCTCTTTTAGTGATACTTTACACAAGATCATGAAGTGGGTTCAAATTTAATTAAAGGCAAAATACAATACAATAATCCTCAAATATTGCCTCAAGTGAGTTTAAAGATTTCTAAACACTAGTGCGAAACCAGGCTCTGCCGTTGCGATCGATTTACAGGTCTTGAGACGAAAGTAATAAGGGACTTACGCACACAGTAAGTAAAAACAATTAATATGCCTGTAACTTTCCCCCAAATGGGTGTATCTTAAAACTAACCTCACCATTATTTTTCTAATTAAATTCTAGCCCGAAATTATGTATCATATTACCCTATTCCCATTTTGAAAACTTGACCTTAATTCAAAATGGCGGATTTCAAGATGGCTGCCATCAAGGTCATATCTACCATACGACTTTTCCCCAGGACTTGTATGTATCCACATGGTTTTTCTTCACTTTTCTTCATTAACGCTTCGTTTACAAAGGGTAGTAAGGGACTTGTGTAGTAATCTCTAATAACCACATCACAACTCTTAAAAGTTATTAAAAAAAATAGAAAACATGCACCATGGCAAAAATTTGTCATCACAAGTAATGATGCATACATGCCTTCTATCAGCAAAAAAAGTTTCATTGAAATTGGAGCCGGACATTTGAGTGATGTCCCTTGTGGGATGTGATTGAACGTGACGCCAGAACACATCGCCCCCCTTCCCGGAATTTACGGGAATTAGGTGAGCTGAGTGAGCACATGTGGTGCCAGCTCTCTCCAGCGACCTATCAAGGATCACTGCGTGTATGCCAAGACGTGTCGCCGTTTTTATCCATGCCAAAAGTCGATATACTGACAATTAGGTAGGTAGTCATGATGGTCTGGCTGATGTGTGCGTATATTTTAACTCGTACATTTTGTCTCGACTCGAATTTCGAGACGTCTCGACTCGAATTCGAGTCGAGTCGAGACAGAGACTGTCGAGTCGAGACAGAAACATATTTTCGAGTCGAGTCGAGACAGGCTTAAATCTCGACTCGACTCGACTCGAATGCATCCCTACATGTGTGGTGTGGAAAACGCAATTAGATGGAAATAAAGGAGCCAAGTGTCTGATTTCGTTCTTAAAGCCAAACAATCTACAAAGACCTTGGACAGCACGTGATATGCGCTTGTCGTGTTAATCTTGATATTGCTGAATTCGAATCAACATCTATCAGCTTCAATAGGTTCGTTCTCATGGTTTCAGTGTTACTTTCTTGTTTCCCGTTTTTTTTCTTTTTTCTTTTTGTTTTATTCTCGCTCGAATATTAAAGATTCTCTTTTGGATTTGTGTCTCAGTCGTAGATGTATTTGATATTTTGTTGCATTTCACTTTAATTGCCTTCAAAGCCTCGGCTTTTCTTCGTTTACTTTCTGGTAGCTGTGACTTTGAAAGTACCACTGGAAACTCTTTTATAATACCCACAAATGCACTTTGATTGAAACTGTCGTTGCTACTCGCCTCTTTCATGGCATTTAGGATACTACGCCATAGATTAAAAACAACGAAATGACCACGCGACGGATAGGAGAAATGACTAATCATTTCTTTTATTGATAAGACTCACTGCTACGCGCAGAGGAAACGCGAGTGAACGTTTATAAATCTGGAGCAGTCTAGACCTCTAAATAGTGGCTTGTTTTATTGATACGAAATTGAGGGAGGAAATTACTCCAGGTGTAGTTACTCCGATTTTCGAGCAGGACTTCTCAGGAGTAGTTACTTATTTTTATTGATATCACCCATTGGCTTACAGTTTAACTTAGATTCCAACAAAAATGTGCAGTCTACAGTAGGTAGCTAGTCTACATATTGCTGGATGAATAGAATAGATTATAGAGTAGTCTATTAGAAGCGGCAGTTAAAACTGCTCATGAACAATTCTCTCAAACAATGTATCACTTTGTGGAAAGCGTTTGTCTCTTATTTTCCGGACCGTCGACAAGCTTATCTATCACTTTATATGACATTTCACCCCCAGCATATACCCAGACGTCCAAGGGGCTCAGCGAATATTCTGACTTCTTCGCCATACAAAGAACACGTAGCACGTTCGCGTGAGAGACGAGAATCCAGGCGTGGCGCTAAATGTCTTTCTAAAGGGCGTGCTCCTCCGAAGAAGGCGCAGAGGTTAATGGAACTATCTTCATCTACTGACTCTACTAGTGAATCTGATGAACTACATCTTCAAGATTCCAGTGATGGAGGAGAAGTCATGGCTCCGTGCATCCAACCAGAAGATGGCGATGTTAGTGGATCTTTTGTTAAGTTTTCGGACAATGTTCGTGGGGAAGTGCGGGTTAAGTGTGTGATTTGCACAATGTGGGCTCATGAAGTGTTCTGGGTCTGACAATGATCTACATATTCGATTTCTGCAAATGACAACGTAAAGAGTATGTGAGTTGCGAAAAGCTGCACAATGTATATGTATTTCTCCTAGAAAGACATCAGTTTCTAATGTACTTCGCTATTATTCCATATCCCATATTTCCTACCTTTTTCTACATTTAGCATTTTTAATTTTATGTTCTTCCTATGTGTGCTAGAAACTTCTAGTTGTCATATTATAGTCATCATTAAATATTCTTCAAGCCTATATACTAACTATTTGTTTAACATGTATCCTCGGACAGTTATTTTCACATACGTAAACGGTATTCCATAACCCCCTGTTTTCTTCCACTGTATTCATAAATTGTTCTTGGGGTATGCTTAATGTTCATAAAGAAATGACTTTATAGAACTCCGGCCTATCCGGATTTTTTGTTATCGAGCCTGTCCTTCCGCCACATTAGGCCAGATACTTGGTAGTCTACTGTAATTACCAATTTTCTCTCTCTTCCTTCTTCCGTCTTTAAGTTTTATTATTCTCTGCTTCTGGTACTACATTACTAGTAACTTTCACTCATTAATGTATGCTAAATTATATACCCTTACACCAATAATTCCGCGCACCAAATTTTTCTCACACTAAAAAGTCCGACTCCCGCATGTGTAAATAGTAAATAGAAGGAGAAGAAAAGAGACTCATAATGTATGAAGAATGCACGAAAGCATAAGAAACAAACAAAAGAAAAACCTCTAAAAGACTCCGTGTCCCCCTAAAAAAAAGATATAAAAACCTCCATCAAATTCATTTTGCATTACATTAGGTCTGTTATTTTTTCTACTGAATTCTACTGCTATGCTATATGTATAACATAGAAAAGTTTTAAGAGAGTATTTTATTCATTTTTGGTTAACGTTATATTTAATTTGTAGTTAATGTACTCACAAAAAAAAAAAAAAAAAAAAAAAAAACTCTACACAACAGTTAAATTCTCAGAGAAATTATCGATTACGTTGCCTACATTTGCTTGCCTTCGTCGCTTCGTACTAATTTTAATATTCGTACCCAGGTACTAACAGCACACCTAAACAGAACGCCGTTAGCTTCTCTTCTCCTTTTTTTAAAGTAGGGCCTTTTT
Organism: Thermobia domestica; assembly: GCF_964235325.1. Classification (NCBI taxonomy): domain Eukaryota; kingdom Metazoa; phylum Arthropoda; class Insecta; order Zygentoma; family Lepismatidae; genus Thermobia; species Thermobia domestica. The sequence goes on from NC_137466.1 coordinate 174,944,520, forward strand.
ACTGCAGTTTCTTTTCCAAGTGAAAAAAAATCAACGTCTCTGTCAAACGCTTGCTGCATTAACAAAATCCACCACATTATATTTTCTAAAACTCGAACGGCATTTGTTTTGCAAAGTAGCATTTTTGCTGTCAAATCATCAATCACAAAGTGTCGACCTAACAAAGATGCAACTTGGACAAAGAAAAAGGGCATCTTCGATTGATTAGAAAAATGAGTTAGTCCTTGGCGAAATTTTAAAATCACACACACACACACACACACACATATATATATATATATATATATATATATATATATATATATATATATATATATATATATATATATATATATTTCAATCAGACAGAACATACATTGCATCTTGTACAGAGAAAACTGACCAATGATCTTATTAACAAACAGCCTTGCAAAGCGTAACGCAGCGTAAGACTTGCAAAAATCAATTATAACTACTATGCTTATTATCGCAACATAAAACACAAATCGTTACGGAACGGGTCCCCAAAGCACAAAATATATTAATATTACTTGCGTAACAGAACGGCAATGTAACTTGACTCCATCAAACACGTTATGAAGATCAATCTACGAAAAACAACTTAAATATAAATAGAAAGTGAAAGGTCACTCTAATTCATTGCAGAGTCAATCAAGTTTTTTCCTTCACTTTTTACATTCACCTGTACAAAAAGTAAATTTTTAAATTAGGTGTTTGTTACATATTTTCCCCAATTATTTCACACTGTTCTTAATTTTGGACACTTGCTCATATAGCAACGTTGATTACATTTTTAGTTCTTTCCTTTTAACTCTTTCCATACAATTCTCTCCATCATTGCATTCCATAACGTATGAATCACAATTGTGCTCTTCAATTCAGCAATATATTCTTGCATCAGAATTTTAGAGAAATGAACTTTACATGTATGTATATATTTTTTTTTTCAATAATTATTGCAATATTACACTGTTATATCCTCATCAGCCCTAATGGTAGTATACGTGTACTTATTATTTTGTTATTATTTTACTATCCGAACCGAGTATCACCTAATGTTGCGATGATTATTCTCCTCAAGTACTATAGATGTTTTTTTTTTTTTTCTGAAGAAACTGGCACCACTTGAATCACACTGTTGAGGATTCAGAAATGGCGGCAAATCGTTTCGTCGATCGGTTCGGATCAAAGGTAAACATCTATTTGTATCAATGTAATCTTTAAAAGTATTAATTTTGTTATGCTTGAGTATTTTGAGAAAGGTATCAAAATAGTATATCTTATTATTTTAGCTTAAAATTACATGACTCTGTCTCGTGATGAAGGTTTAAACTTAATAGTACATATTTATGTACTTAAGGACTATAGCATACAATGCATTACTTAATTATATACACACTTGTGTGCATTAGGATTTGAACGTAAATTATTTTTTTCGTTTATACTATTTTTTTTATTGTTTTGCGTTCAATGGGTGGAGAATTGTAAGTTTCATTTTTTTCTTCTATTTGTTTCAGAGAAGCCTGTGCCTCTGTATACTGATGAAATCTTGGAATATCTGGAGGGTAGTTTAGGAATTTATTTTAACGCTAAACAGTACTCCACATTGGTCGCAATGTCATTCCCACCCTCTTCTGAAAAGAAAGGAAGAAAATTCAAACAATACCCAGGGAAATCGGTAAGCTAAACCAAGCTCTCTCATGGTTAAGCGGTTAGTGTACGCGCCTTTGGCGTGGGAGACCAGGGTTCGATTCCCGGCGGAAGTTCATGTGGTTCGGATTCTGCGCTTAACCGAAAGTCCACGTCTCATATATCCTCACTGCTGAAAGGGACGCTAAACTCAAAATCAAATCAAGGTAAGCTAAACCTGTCAGCCAATCCACCCGTTACTATACGGTTACGGACGGAGCAAAGGTGAAAACAATTGATACGATTTCTGCTGTAGATATCAGTAATCAGTTTATACATTGTTGCCACGTGTCGAATTACGTAAGAAAGATGTGTTCAAAGCTGATACCGAATGTACTACCATGAGCAAAATAAATGACGCGTCTCTTTATTTTGAAACTTTTTGAAAATATCTCTGTTTTCTTTATATGTTCGAAATTTCGGAAGGTTTCCCCAGCAGGACAGGTTAATAACAAACCCGTTTTTAATATTTGTGTTAGATATTAGCTTAAAATAAATAAATTAGAAGCAAAAAACATTAAATCGACAGAAATTTCGAGAATTACCAACTCTGCTAAAGTGGGAAATTTTCAAGAACGCGAGGGAATTCTGCACTTCAACACGAAGCAGCGACATCTATGTCACTGAGAGAAATGTGGATAAAATCTACAAACGAAATTTTTAACGAAATATTTCTAATATGTCTTATTTCGTGCATTATCTGCAAACTCCAAATATATGAATATATGCCAAGTTTTAGCGTAAAGATAGAGCAAAAAGTGGAATTTGTCTATGGAAAAGGATGAATTGGTAGCGCGACCGTAATGAAAAATCGTCTTTACCGTAGAACAGGGTCAGTTCACGTAAGGAAACAAGTAGCTCAGTTAGTTAAAGCAACTAGTCTGTATGCCGAAGGTAGCGGGTTCGAATCCAGATGGAAGTGATGTTGTCATTTTTATTATTATGGTTATTTTATTTATTTTTTATGTGGGAAAGAATCAAATTGTAACATATGTGTAAAATTCATGACGATACCAAAAAAAGAAAAAATGTCGTTGTCGCACTTGAATTAGCATCCATAATTTTGTTTGCAAAAAGTTTAGTAATTATTTCCCCTGTGCTCACTGCTCACTATACGTAATGCTCGCTGGCGCGTTGTTTCCCAGTAAATGTTAATCCTAATTTGGAGAATTTTATAAAGTTTCACAATATTTCTCACTAGATAGTCTTCTATCTACTTGTTTGGATATTTTGATAACAGATTTCCCTATTAAATGTTTAATTTTCCCTAGATGTTTAATTACGGAAAAGTTTTACAATGTATTTGTAAATTGAAATTGTTTTGAATTTACCACATGAGATAAGTAGCTCGAAGGAGGAAAACTCAAGTAATTGATATTCTACGTAAAAGCTACCTATTGTAGAATGATGATACTTCTTGCCATCAGCACATAATCTTCACGTTAGAGAGTCAGACAGAAAAAAATTCTGGTTTTTCCTCCCTATGACCACCCATCTTAAACCTCTACATTCCATTGTTCGTCTCACAAAATTTTGGTGCTCCAAAAACATTAATATAATAATAATAATAATAATAATCCTGAATATGCCATCCTTACATAATGTAAGGATATCTTAGTTTCTTAGTTTAAATCTTAGATATCTTAGTCTAAAGTGCTTTCTTTAGTAATTATTTGAACAACCATGTAGGAGGGGGTACGGCGTTTTATTTTGCCACTCTCATTTCAGTACCCTTCCAACAGAAAGTAATTTCTGATAAGCAGGGTAGACAAAATGAATAAGAAATATATTTACAGCATCCTCTCCCCTTTCATGATTGGAATATCACGTAGCATTTTTTTATTCTACCAAAGATGGCCCTGTGCGGTTAGGGGTAGGTAACTAAAGAAATACCTAATATATAGCGCCCCTTGATTGTAATATTACCGCTTCTTTATTTGTACGAGGGAGCCCCAACAAGGTGATAAAAAGAATAGGAAAAATGTCTATTGAATCCAGTGGCGGATCCAGCACAAACTTCTGGGGGGGGGGGAGTGAAAGATTCTTTTGATGATGTGAAGCTGTCACAAATTACCACTTAACTAAACTAAACATAATAGTGGGGTGAACTGGAACCCAGTCAGTTTAAATTGATGTAAAAGTTTAATTTTTGGCTTCATATTAAAGTTTTGGTTTCAAATGAGAATTTCAGTCCCAGTGGTCAAGGATCAAATCTCGTGAGGCTCTTCAGTGTAGGCTAATACGGGTCCCTTATGAGAAAAGGCAAAAATATTAAAATGTTTATAACGTTCGAATTTTTCGTCTATTTTAAAGAAATGTTGGGCTTCGTATTAAAGTGTTGGTTCCAAATGGCAATTTCAGTCCGATGGAGAATGATCAAATCCTGGAGTCGGGGGGGGGGGGGGGCTCATCAGTATAGTGTGCTACGGCTCCATTATGGGAAAAGGCAAAAATATGAAAATGCTTATAACTTTCGAATTTTTCGTCTATTTTAAAGAAATTATTGGCTTCATATTAAAGCCTTGGCTTCAAATGACAATTTCAGTCCTTGTGGACAATTATCAAATCTCGGAGACCTCTTCGGTGTAGGGGTTTCGGCTTCTTTATGGGACAAGATTCACGTAATTGATATTGCAAAATTCTTTTGTATACATTAGTGTAAACTTGCACCATTTGGTTAATTTTACCTCTTATATTTTGCAGATTTCAAATTCCAAGCATAGTTACTTCTCAAAGCTAGAAGGCACTTACTAGTTTCATTAAAAGGAAATCTCTTTTATGAAAAGTTGTCATGGAGTAGACGAACGAACAGGCACCCAAACATTGGTTGAGTCGGACGGTTGAAACTCGTTAAGCTCACTTCAATTATTATTATTATTATTATTATTATTATTATTATTATTATTATTATTATTATTATTATTATTATTATTTTATTATTATTAATAATAATAATATTTGGTCTAGGAATTAATTCGTGCGGGTGGACAAGAGATGGCGCAACGAACGGAGCGTCCCACAGTTCCGTGTATCCACACATGTGTTGCAAACCCCTGTCATCGCGTATCGTTCGTAGTATAGGGCAGTGGATTAAAGCATCAACAACACCAGTTTGTAGTTAAGTGAACATGGCGCAATTTGTGCCTGATAAAGTGTTTTTGCGGGGTGTCCTGCTGCATTACTTTAACATGCAGAAAAGTGCGACTGAAAGTCATCGTATTTTGGTGGAAGTGTATGGTGACCATGCTCTAGCTGAGCGAACGTGTCAGAAGTGGTTTGCACGGTTTAGAAGTGGTGATTTCGGCTTGGCAGACCAAGAGCAAGCTGACAGCCAAAAAAATTTCAAGACGAAGAATTGACAGCATTGCTCGAGCAGGATTCGTGTCAAACGCAGGAACAACTTGCAGCAGCATTAGGCGTTGATCAAACAACAGTCTCCAAACGCTTGAAAGCCATGGGAATGATTCAAAAGATGTCACATTGGGTTCCACATGAATTGAAAGACAGAGACGTTGAAAGACGAAAAACCATTTGCGAATTGCTGCTTCAACGACAGAGCAGAAAGGGGTTTCTGCATCGAATTATTACGGGTGATGAGAAGTGGATCCATTACGAGAACCCTAAACGAAAAAAGGCCTGGGTGAAACCAGGTGAACCAGGTCCATCACAACCAAAATGAGTTATTCACTGTGCAAAGGTTATGCTGTGCATATGGTGGGATATGAAAGGTGTGGTGTACTATGAGCTGCTGCAACCGGGTGAAACTATGAATGGAGAACGTTATCGACGACAATTAATGCGTTTGAAGCAAGCTCTGGCCAGAACACGACCAGAATGGGAGAACAGACATGATAAACTTATTGTTCAACATGATAACGCTCGCCCACATGTCGCAAAACCGGTCAAAACCTATTTAGAAAATGTCGGATGAGAAGTTTTACCCCACCCGCCGTATTCACCAGACGTTGCTCCTTCGGACTACTACTAGTTCGATTGCATGAACAACGATTTGATTGGACAGCGGTTTACTTCTTCAGAAGATATCGAAACATGGGTCTCTGACTGGATCGCTTCCAAGGATGAGGACTTCTTTTGCCACGGAATCCGTACATTGCCTGACAGATGGGCGAAAGTGGTGGCTAGCGATGGACAATATTTTTCTTAAGGTATTTATGTATTTTCTGTTTGTACTACAGCTTCAATGTGTGCGTACCAACCGCACGAATTAATTCCTAGACCAAATAATAATAATAATAATAATAATAATAATAATAATAATAATAATAATAATAATAATAATAATAATAATAATAATAATAATAATAATAATAATAGAGCATTCATGGGGTCCGTGGCTCGACTCCACTTCGCGCCAAGTGAAATTTGAGGTAGACAAATACCGTGTGCATGGGTATGGGTTTTCTTGGAATTTTCCATTTTCCTCCCACTTTCTTCATTTCATCATTTCATTCATCATCATTCTCCCTTAGCGTAGGTGCATAATCGTGCAACGTAAAACTAGATATTCCATTTAAGTTTAATTTCAATAATAATAATAAACAATTAATTCAACTGAAAGAACTGTAATTTATGTTGACGGCAATTATCATAAATATGCAACCATTATAAAAACAATGCTTTGAGTAGAAAGATAATACTTCCCAAGTGTTAACGAATGCACACGAGATAAGACATGTCTCGAGAAAGAGACGAGACGCGCTTTGTGACATCCAAAAGAAGACGTAACAAATGTTTTGGACACGAGATAGCTTTTAAAATGTCTCGTCTTGTCTGGAATGTCTCAAAAACAAAAGTCTAAGTTTTAAAATTATTTTTAAAGATCTATTCTCTCAAAAGTAGCTCTCTGCCTTAAAATTAATAACGGCATTTGTGATTTTTTTTAAAAAATAAACAATGTCTAAAGTTAATAGTTAACTTTTCGAAAAGAAGCTTCATTAAGGGTGAACCTGAAAGATGTTCACAAACTTCGGGTGATGATTCGTGACATCAAAAGGAGACAAATAGCCCTCTTGCAGTTTTCGAGTTCAGCTTCGTTGTCGAGATACAGGGTTGCCAACTGGTCGTGTTTGAGAAACTCACTGGAAATAAATTCAACTCCAAGAATAAGCTACTACAGGACAATTGACTTATACCATGCTGCAAGGTTAAATATTTGTTTATGAAGTGTGTACAAAATTTGCCAGTGTCCTTTCTGAGAACATCGTCGAGAAAAAGTCACCTCCAAGAATAAACTACCCCTCGTAATTTTTCTAAGAGAAATATCTGATACTGCAATATAGGGTTGTTAATTAAATATTGATTAATGAAAAATAAACAAAATTGTTAAAACCACTTTGGAGAAAATAGCTTTTTTCGATTTTCGGCTGTTAGTAAACCACACTTATTTTAGGCGGTAGGAAAAATGGGAAAATCTCCTGTAGGAATACTATGTAAACCCTAAGTTTAAAATTTGGTGTAGATACGTTGAACGGTATGGCCTCTAGGCGAGTGCACATAAAAGTGTACCGAACGGACGGACCGGAAGGACGGGTATCGAAAAATCACATTTTCGGTATGTAGACGCCATGAAGTATGTAAATCCGTTGAAATCTGAATTTGATATACTATTTTCACAATCACCATATTTTCTTCTCTCTTTTGTCGCTCGAAAAAGAAAAGCCTGAGTTTACCACAAAAAGCTAGGGTGCTTACCAAAAAATATTGAATTACAGGGCCACCGCACTAAACTTTTTCAATTCAATTTCTTAACTGTGTTAGGCCGCAGTTGTTACTGAAGTGTGTATTTGGATAATACGAAAAAAAAATATCGTATTATTCAAATACATCGAATGTCAGATTATCGAATAAAAAACTTCGATTAAAGAAAATCCACACTACAAAACTAACTCACACTTTGAGCACATTTTCATTAGACATATAATAGAGCAATTAATGCAATAATTGTTTATGAAATATGAAAAAAACAAATGAGTCATTTTCGAGAAAGTCGTTCAAAAAGAACACGTCAGAAGTAACCTACCTCTTGTGAATTATTTCGAACAATGAGTTAAGATATACTTTTGCTTATTAATGAAATACTTATTTGCGAAATTTGAACAAAATCGCCTGTCGTTCGAGAAAATTGTTGGGAAAAACCTTGAGCCCCAAAATAATCTATCCATCGTAATTGTTTTTCATAGAAATGACTTATACTAAAATATATGGTTATTAATGAAATATTTATTTATGAATTATCAATAAAATTGTCCACGTAAGTTTTGAGAAAATCGTGAGGGAAAAATAACTCCCCCGAATAAACTATCTCTTGAGGATTCTTTCAGGGCAAGCGAGTTATTCCATATTATTAGGTTTTTAATGAAATATTTATTTCTGAGTACAAACAAAATTGCTTGATTCATTTTAGAAAAAACCGTGGAGGAAAAACACCTCCAAGAGTAAACTACCCCTCGTATATTTTTTTCAGGACAAACGAGTTTTGCCATATTGCTCGGTTATTAATGAAATACGTATTTTTGAAATACGAATAAACTCTTTTGAGTCATTTTTGAGAAAATCGCCCAGACAACACACTCCACCAAGAATAAACTACCCCTCGCATTTTTTTAGGACAAACGAGTTATTTATGCCATATTGTTAAGTTATTAATGAAATATTTATTTATGAAATATGAACGAAAACATTTGAGTCCATTTTGAGAAAATCACTGAGAAAACACTCACCCCTAAGTATAAACTACCCCTTGTAGATTTTTCTCAGATAAATGCCTTATACCACAAAATAGGGTTGCTAATTAAATATTGATTTATAAAAAAAGAAAGAAAACAAGATCGTTAAGCCAGTTATGAGAAAATATATTTTTTTCTATTTTCATCGTACAGGAAACTACCCTTGTTTTGGGAGTAGGAGGGAAATAAAAGAAACTATAGGAAATATTATGAAAATCTTAAACTAAAATTTGGTGCAGATAAGTTGAACGGTTGGCCTCTAGGCGAGTGCACAGAAAAGTGTAGCGAACGGACGGACGAACAGATGGACATGTATCAAAAAATAACTTTTTCGGTATTAGGGGCTATAATACGTGTAAATTCGTTGAAATCTCAAATTTGATTTTTTTTTCGATCACCATACTTTCTTCTCTCATTTGTCACTTCAAAGTAAAAGGAACTCAGAACTACAGATAAGAGACACCTACTTTTACACATAGACATTTATTGATTTAAAACTTATTTAGTTTGTCATTTCACTTCCAATTGAAAGGTTTTACCATGACTAACGGCATACCAATGACAAGACGGAAGTTTTGAGGAAGTAAATGCATTCAGAAGTCTAGACTACATTATGCCTATCAGCCTGTTTTTATTTCTGCAATTATTGACTGTTGTAATTTCGTCCAAACGCTACATGAAATAATTCTTGGTTGACGTCATTGTGTTACTATTTTAGTATTGTTCTCTTCAGACTTGGTTGAAGTTTTGTCTTAACGATTATACATTTTTTCTTTCTTATTTCATCGCTACACATAAGAATAAAATGTTCTGGTGAGTAGATAGATTCGAACCTACGAACATTGAGTTTTCATTCTTCCAACACTTTACCAGTGGACCAAGCTTTGTCTTCACGTTAACGCACGGTTACAGGGTTTATTACGATTTAAATAAAATGGCTGGCTGTTAGAGTTTCCTGCCCAAATATTTCGATAAAAAATTTTCATTGCTTCGTAGATACGTAGAGCAATGTTTAGATACACATTTTAGGATAGTGCATTTTGGTATATAATAATTTCATGCCAGATAAAAGCTAGATAAGTTTTGATGAAATGTTTCATATGTAGTTCTCAATAATAGGCTTGCTGTTCGGGGTGAAGTTTCAGGGTTCAGCATTGACTAGCAGTTTTTGCTATTAATATCCCTTCTAACAATATTGGCAGTGGACAGAAGTTAGCCCGTGTTGAAGCTTTTTGCTCCTAATTTAATCATTTTACTTTATTATTTAACCAATATATTGAAAATTGTCAGCAGGCACGTATACAGTAATTTATTTCGGAAGGGGCCCGACTTCAATATTAGGATAAATTATAATAAAATTTTAAAAGATAATCCCAAAAATTAGGCTAAATTTACAGAAAAGTTGGGATTTCAGAGGGGGTCCGGACCCCCTGTACCCACCCCTAAATGCGTCCTTGTTTGTCAGTAACGTTTCCTCATTTTGAAACCCTCAAAAACTTCGGATATATAAAGGGAAAAGAGTTATTTTCGATAAAATATCACTTCAAGGAGACTCGAGAGTTTTATTGCACATGGTGGTATCCAACGTTCACAAGGGCAAGAATTCCTTCCCTTTTATTCTTTTCCTATTGTGCTCTATTGAAAGGTTAGGTTTGTAAAATATTAATCTTACAAACAAGTGTGATTGGCAGATAGGAATACTGAACAGAACTCCACAGAAATGCATGCTGAACTTACGTTTACAGCTACCCTTTGGTGATTTGGCCTCAAGGTCAATCGAGTGGTAATTCAGTTCCATCTGTGTTCTTGAGCCATGTTCGTATTACTTCGAACAGTTTTGCTAATGAAAAGCATGCCTCGTAATATAACAGACTTCTTTCGCGTAAGAAATCGAAACTCAGTTGGTCAGAGCAATAGTCTGTACGAATTAGGTTGTTAGTTAGAGCCCAGTACGAGTAAGGGTTTTTATTACTATTGATTGTTTTTATCTTTTTTAGGTGAGGAAAAATCAAATTGTGACATCGCGATATCAAATGTATTTGGTTAGGTAACTTCGTCTCAGCTAAACTTTAAACATCAGTAACCGTCGAAATTATTTCACTAACCGATCAGTCACTGAACATTTCAAACACGTCAAACCAGTGGCATAATATGAAAGTTAACCTCTCCTCCGCAGTCCTTAGTTATGCGTCCGTACTTTCAGGTGCGTGCCAAAGGCCGGGCGACTGCCCGGGGCGCCAGAGAAAGAGGGGCGCCAAAACGAGTCTCAAAAATTAAATTTTAGAACGTGTTTTCTACTGACGTTTTTGGTTTATATTCTTGTAAAGTAGTGGCAATAACATAACCATGGAAGAAGAGAGTTTCATAGTAATAAGGGGGCTGTATCGAAAACTGGCGAGATGGCATGCAGAATAAAGAGTGGCGGGGGTGTAAGTATTGTTTGTTTGTTTGCTTGAGTTTAGCGTTCCACGGTTATGCCTTAATGGCCAAAGGAGATGTGGATACTAATTATAGTGGAATCTGAGCCACTTTTATCGTTCAACAGTAATCCACCGGGAATTGGATCCGGTACCACAGAGGGCAGGCGTGCTAGCCACAAGACCAAGCGGGGGGCGGGGAGTTCGTATTGTTTATAGCGGGCCATATTCTTTGTGAAGTTTTCCTAGGTAATGAATATCTTTTTGAAAAGTGGGTTTAAAATATTAAAAACACTATGATAAAATGTAAAATATAGGCTAGTACTAGGGGGAGGGCGCCAAAAAGTCACTTTGCCCGGGTGAAAATTTGGCCTGGTCCGTCCCTGCATACTTTCTGTATATTTTTGGCCTTGCAGCTTGTGCGGTCCCCACGCCACAGGGTTGCTGGGGCGCTATTTACGCGTATGCTTCGAACGTAATTCAATAACTGCTTAAGAAATTCTACCATCAGCGTGGAAACGGGAATACTCGTATATATTTTTCTAATAGTCCCATAGAACTTTCATTCAGAACGCCAGATGCAATTAAGTAGAAGGAGGATCTGATGTTTCCTAAGTAAGTTCCTTTCAGAAAGTTTGCTATTTCTTTAACGATGATGTAAATAATTATATTCATCGTTATTAGCCCGACACAAAACCATCCTGGACAAATCCCTCTAGAAAACTTTATTCTGCCTAATTTTATAAGCGACTCAGCGGTGAAACACTTGTTAACGAAAACAATGCTGTGTATACACTGACTTGTTTCTGACAAAATATAAAGTGTTTTGTAATCTTTAGACACTTTTCCTATTCTTTTTGTCACCCTTGGTTATGTAGGGTGGTCTCGAACAAATAAAGAAGAGGTAATACAGAGGCGCAACAAATATATTAGATATTTCTTTTGTTACCTAACCATAACGGCCTAGGGTCGTCTTCAGTAGAATAAAAAATGTTACGTGATATTCCATTCACGAAGAAGGAAAGGTTACTTTAAATATATTTCTTATTCATTTTGTCTACTCTGCTTGTCAGAAATTATATACTTTCTGTTGGGACGGTGCTGAAAAGAGAGAGGGGGGAATAAAACTTCGTGCCCCCTCATACATTTTAAATTTTGTTACATGGTTGCTCAAATTATTACTAAAGAAAGCACTTTAAACCAAGATATTTAAAGTTACATTATGTAAAGGTGGCATATTCAGGAATAATAATAATAATAATAATAATAATAATAATAATAATAATAATAATAATAATAATAATAATAATAATAATAATAATAATAAATGTCTTTGGAGAGCCGAAATTATGTGACACGAATCATTACATGTAGAGCTTTAAGATGAGTGGTCATAGGAGAGGAAGAAACAGGGTTTTTCTCTGTTTGACCAACGTAAAGATTATGTGTTGAAGTTAAGAAGCATAATCATTCTACAATAGGTTGCTTTTACGTAGAATATCAGTTACTTCAGTTCTCCTCCTTCGGGCTACTTACCTCATGTGGTAAATTCAAAACAATTTCAATTTAAGACAAATACATGTAAAACTTTTCTGTAATTAAATATATATAAAGGAAATTAAACATTTAATAGGGAAATCTGTTATCAAAGTGTCCAAAAAAGTAGATAGAAGACTATCAAGCGAGAAACATTGTGAAACTTTATAAAATTCTCCAAATTAGAATTAACATTTACTGGAAAACATTCGTTATGCACCATGTAGTGAGTAGTGAGCACAGGGGAAATTATTACGAAACTGTTTGCAAACAAAAATTAGAGACACTAATGCAAGTGCGAGAACGGCATATTTTTTTTTTTTGTATCGTCATGAGTTTTACACATATGTTACAATTTGATTTTTCCCACATAAAAAATAAATAAAATAGCCACAGTAATAAAAATTACAACGTCACTTCCATGGGGTTCGAACTCAATACCTTCGGCATACAGACTAGCTGTTTTAACTAACTGAGCTACTTGTTTTCTTACGTGAACTGAACCTGTTCTACGGTAAAGACGATTTTTCATTACGATTGCGCTAAGAATTCGTCTTTTTCCATAGGTAATTTCCACTATTTGCTCTATCTATACGTTAATACTTAGCATAGATTCATATATTTGGAGTTCGCTGATAATGCATGTAATAAGACACATTAGAAATGTTTCGTCAAAAGTTTCGTTTGTAGATCTAATCCACGTCTCTCTCAATGACATAGATGTCGCTGCTTCGTGTTGAAGTGCAGAATTCCCTCGCGTTCTTGAAAATTTCCCACTTTAGCAGAGTTGGTAATTCTCGAGATTTCTGTCGATTTAATGTTTTTTGCTTCTAATTTATTTATTTTAAGCTAATATTTAACACAAATATTAAAAACGGGTTTGTTATTAACCTGTCCTGCTGGGGAAACCTTCCGAAATTTTGAATATATAAAGAAAATGGAGATATTTTCAAAAAACTTCAGAATAAAGAGACGCGTCATTTATTTTGCTCATGGTAGTACCTTAATATGTAATCATGTTTGCGAAAACTTTAGAGGAAGTTGTAACATTAAAAGAAGATAATAAACTATAAACTTATTAATGTAAATTATTTTATAAATGTAATATTAACTTTCTTTTATAATGTTATAGGGCTACCGCCGTTATCCCCCGTAGCCTTCATCATACGGCACTGCTTTCATTCCTTATTTCCTGCTTTCATTCCTTTGCTCATTTTCTTATTTCTTTTGTTTCAGGATCAAACATTCGGAAGATGGAGAAAGAATATTATTTTTTGTATTTTTGGTAACGTTACCAGATGAAAAAAAAGTCTCCCCATTTTGCTCCAAAAACGTTAAATGATTCGTCATGTCACGTCGCGTCGTGGTGGTCTGAAGAGGAGTCAGCAAACGCGGAACCAAACATGTTGACATCTTATGTGCAATTTGTCATGAATTATTTTCCACACATCATAACTGAATTCACTTTGCTGCATGATCTTGTGGATAATTACTGGTCGGTCTTCCACCATCAGCTGTTCGATTTTTCTCACTGTAGCGCGTAGTAGTCCGTGATTGACAGATGTTGACTCATGTGTAAAAGACATGTGACCTGTGTGGAAATATCTCTTTCACCTCACAACAACGTTATACAGGGTGTCTACTAAAATTCCAAAATGAAATTTCGTGACTTTTTCGTGACCTTTTCTTTACCAAACCATAGAATTTCGTAACATTCTCAAGAGGGAATTTGGGTACGAATTAGCTGAATTTTCATGCATGCGATAGAAGCATGCTTTGCTAGCGAATTGGTAGCGTTCAAAGCCGACTATAGACAATTTGGGTGGTGAATTTTGATGTTTTCTTGAACAAAATTCTCCAGTCTGTAATTGTATTAGTATAGGTAACAAAAAATCGTGACCCAAAAGCTAAATTTCGTGACTTTTTCTTGACTTTCATGACCGTTTTCTGATTTCGTGACATTTTCGTGACATTCGTGACCGATAGACACCCTGTTATAGAATGGGCAATCACTACCATACACAAGCTTCATTTTATCATGAATTTGTCAGCCGCTGTGCAGATACACAATCCTTCAAATATAATGATTTAATCATGCTACAAACCTCTTCCTTCTTTAACTTGCACCTCACTGACAACTAACGCCACTTTTACACGAAGTAAACGACATACACGAATAATTTTCCTTAAATCATATCATCTTGGAATGTCTACACAGGCCAAGTTACATCAGTCACTCAATAACTTCTGGGTGACAATTAAAATTTTCCGATCTCTCTCATAAAACGTTGTATAAACTAGTAACACTATATTTTTGCAGTTGACAATAGTGGAAGCAGGGTTGCCAACCGTTCTGATTCTGTCGGGACTGTACCGATTTCTGACTTATTTATCCCGCGTTCCGACCGGACACTCGTCGGGACGCATATTGTCTCGATTTATCGATTTTCAAGATTAATTAATATTTTACTGGGCCATTTTTACAAAGAAATAACTTATTCTTTTACACGCACAAGTTTAAATATAGAATGAATTTAACAAATTTGTGTTTTAATTTGGCTCACGTTCCGGGCAAATGTTCGGAACCGCTGTTCTGTCGACTTAAAGCTGAGCTACTCATTACTTTAGACTTGAACATGTCTTGTGCTGACTTTATCTCAACTTATAAGAACAACAAGAAATTGATCAAGGCTACTAGGAGTGCCGTAAAGCACATTTTAAAAAATATTAAATTCTGCAGGAAGAACACGAATTCTCTCTTTTGCATTTTTAAATTTAAGTTTATCAAAAGGAATATCCAAAGAAAGGGCTTGTTTAGTTGATAGATAGTCTGTTTCACTCATTCTTTAAAGGAACTCATTTGTGGTTAAAAAAATATTCTATATAGTTTTTTAAACGTTGTTTATGATAAATAAATTACAATTGTTCTGGTTTGAATTTATTATATGATGATGGCCAAACAATAAGACTTGATTTCAGTAACACTTTTTTGTCAGTAATTCCTTAACAATGTTATGCACTCATTTGCAATAAAAAAAAATCTATATAGTTTTCTTTCTAAACTTTGTTTATGTTAAATAAACTGCAGTTGTTTTGGTTTGAATTTGTTGCATATATTGCTTACACCTAGTGATGAGCAGTGGGTGGGAAAATGAGAAAATAAGGTGTCGCGTTCATTCAGGTTCGTGTTATTCAGCTGATTATTTACATTGTTTTCAACGACTCGCCATACGTGTAGTCGTCCCCGTGTGGGAGGAAGAGAGGCTCCAACACTGATTGTCCCGTCCCGATTTTTTCTTAGTCCCGTCCCGATTTTTCTTAAGAAAAGTTGGCAACCTTGAGTGGAAGTAAGTTTATTTCATTTTAATGAAATGAATTTAACTTATTTCTTACTTTCTCCACCATACTATGAGCAGGGAAATTTACCTTCACCTCAACGGGTTAGGCACAAAGGTAGATTTTTAACTTAAGCTATAATCTCCTTGTTTACTGGTGACGTCAGAAACATGACAATGCTGTCAGAGCTACTGCTTTTACATGAAACTTCTTACATGTGTATACGTTTCTCAAGACAACAAAAATGATGTTATACTTAATCAAATTTGTGTAAGAGCATCGTGCTCGGATTGCGTTGGTTGTGTGAAATTATTTAACAGAATTAAACATTAAACTATTCAGATAGTGCTCGACTGAATTGTCCTATATAACAAAATAACTTTAATAATAATAATAATAATAATAATAATAATAATAATAATAATAATAATAATAATAAAGCATTAACATGAATACGTGTACAGTAGGTTTTTTTTCTGTTAGCAGCGGATTACTTTGTGGGGTAATTTTTTTTTTTTTTTTTTTTTTTTTGACGCTTCCAGTTTACTGTTCAAATCACACCAGTCACTTCAACAATCGTATACAATAACAAAATAAAACGAGAAATAAACTACGTGTATCGAATTCTACTGCTCTTATATTCTGGCAACAGTGTAAAGTAATTCAGGAAGCCACTACCTTTCAACACTCATTTAAATAACACAATGTAAACACAACAGCAGCAACTTATAGAACAAACTCACCAGATACGAAAATACTTTAATGTATAGTCAGCAATGTCGTCCACTTTTCATGTTTGTTATGTGAATCATTTGTTCCTATGAAACATTTCTTGAGAGAAATGTGTGTTTTTCAGTATACCCTACATGATATATATGATAATTCTGCTTTATTCATGTAAGAATTCTTTTATAATTATACAGTAGATATTTATACTCTAGACAGGTTCAAGCGACAAAGGAAAAGGTAAGGAATAATACAATCATATTTATATATCGAACCATATGAGACCTGCAAGAATATTGTTGTATATTATCTTTTGACAAAGTAGCGTTTGTTAGTTTCACAGTCGAGAAATAAAGAATGGTTATTGTAATTTTTCTATAATTTTCAGAAATTATTTGTTACATTTCTAAAACTTCTTACATTGAAATGAAACATTCACATTCATATAACATACAACTCCTAGTCTTATCATTTTCCTTCAGCTGTGCTCCGGAGAATTATCGATTCTAGAAGACCAAATCTTATTTCGTGCAAACATGAGCAGCACTTAGTATTAGTATTGGAATATCAATACACCTGGAAGATTCTGAAAGAGATGGGTTTCCTTATTACATGTGATGGCTTCTTCCTGGATACATCAACCTGATGGGTTTCTAACTTTTTAAAAAAAGCATATATTTTTATACTGTAACACAAAAAATGCAAAACTACCAATGTAGTATTTATAACGAGAAGTCGTTAGTGGGAATGTGTAGTGTGAGCATTAGAAATGAATAAGAGAAGCCTTAAAGAAAAAAAGACATCCAATTCCAGAGAATTTCTGAATTCTGTCTACATAGACTTTTACTCTTAGAACCAGTGGCGGATCTAGAAGGTAAAAACTGCGAGGGGGCTGCTTGAATATAGACTATGATAGGTATATCATGAGCTTACTACAAACTTTCAAAAATATATAAATAATAGCTTAAATTATTTTCGTCACTCTAAAAACTGGGAGGCCTCTGCCCCCGGACCTGGGCTAGATCCGCCACTGCTTAGAACTGATACAAAAGAAACTGGTTACTCATAAGCAACCAAATATATACAGTATCCTGCAGACATTTATATACAACGTTTTTAAGCTGTCCCATGCTCAAACTCATACGTATTGCTATGGTAATATGCGGAAACCAGTTGGAAATTTCCTTTTTTTAAAAAGGTCACACATCTATGCACCGAAGTTCAAAGAAAGTGATGATTAAATGAATGATAATGGTAGAATAACGGAAGTGAAAGGAAAGGGAGAAACCCGAGAAAACCCATACAGACGGTGTCTGTCCACTACAAAATCCACTTCGATATAGCTGGAATCGAACTAGGGATCCAACGTATTAGAGGTGATCGCTCTACCACTAAACTACCGTTCCCCTGACCCATTAACATGTAAACATAAATTGATATGAGATAAATAGCTGGTTTGTTTGGTGCTGTAGGTTTTTACATTTTCCACTTTAACCAGTAAATAAAATCAAATACATTATTCTTCACACTCATGCATTCTTCTATCACGGAAACAACGCCACATGGTAAAAATTATACGGACATCGCTGCGTTAGAAAACCAAATAGACGTCTATAACGGTGTTTCTCAAATTGTGCTGCGTGAACCAAAAGTGGTCATCAAGGTTTACTTTGTGGTCTCTTTAAATTGCACATTAATCCGAAAAAAGTTGAAGTGAATTGCGTATTATGCTCTATAGTTGAGGATATCAGTGAGGTGTAGGTTACACAATTCAATACGGTAAAGATTCTACAAATTCTAATAGCTTAATTAGAAGTATTACTGTAAAATATTTTTAATAGCCTCTAATTATTAAAAAGAAAAAAATGAACACTTTCTTCCATTAATGTCAATATAAAATTAAGATAATTTGTCATCCACAAATAGCATTTATTCCAAGGTGCTAACTCTTGGATCCTTTGTAAGTCCGTTCATCAAAATTGCAAAAAGACTGTAACGTTATGTTATTTATATTCTTTCGGTTACATATATTTAGCTCACAGTTCGAATCACTGAAATCAACACAATCGAGTACCTCAAATTTTACCTATAATTGCAATATTCAATAATTGTATCCCTTGGAAATCAGACACATCAAATATACCACAATTAACCTTTTATTCTTTTAAAACTCAATGTATATATTATTTTTCGTTACCATAGCAACTACGGACAAATATTTATCTTCTTTCCAATAGCTGACATTTTATATGATTATCTATATAGAATTAACATATATACTACATTCTTCTTCTTCTTCTTCTTATCAACAAATTGTGCGCTTCTAAGCACCGTTGCCCAAAATCAAGATATAAAAATGGAAGTAATTCGCAAAACAGATACATAATATCGTTGTAAGACTAAATCCCTGATGAAGTCCCACTTTAACTGTGAACTCTTCTGTTATTCCACATGCGCTCTTCATTCCTGTCCTACATCAATTACATACTGTATATCATGAATTATACAGATGTATGTTTTCGAAATACACTTCTTCTTCAGTGCCCACCAAAATAAGATACAGTGGCACTGTAGCACACACTTTTTGTAGGTCGATGAAAACCACATAAATTTCTTTACTTTTCCATTAGCATCTTAAGTGCAAATATTTCATCCGTTGTCGATCGTCCTGGCATAAAACTAAATAGGTTCTGTCATTTCGGTCTCTTACCTCAATCTTAACTTCTATCACCCTCTTTTAGAGCTTCATTGCAAGGCTCATGAGTTTCATTCCTCTTGTAGTTACCCCATTCTTGCACATCTCCTTTGTTTCCAAAAACTGGTACAAAACCAGTCATAACATCATTATGATTGATACTGCAACAACGATGAGTAATCGTTATTATTAATTATGAAATATTTATTAATATCAATGATGGTTAACCATAGTCCTTGCGTTACAGACGGATGGTCATAGCAGTTCTATAAAACTTTCCATGTACATGCATAGCAATTTGGAAGTATAAAAAATCAGTAAAGTTTCGTCTTAAATCTCCATATTTGTTTTACTCAAATTTTACCCTAGAGTATTTAATATTGTTATATCTCAATAAGTACTTTTACAAATAATATTTAACTGCCTATTAATAAAATAATAAATGATTTATAAAACCAAAATTCTTGCCTTGGTTAGTTGATTTGCAGCATGGATGGATATAAGGCGAGATGAGAGTTAAGACTGTCTCATGTTGTCTTGTCTTGGAGTTACATGATAAAAAATTAAAGTGTGGAAAATTTGTAACTTTCTCAATGCAGCAAATATTACAATAGTAAAACTATTCATGGCTTTGGATTGATTATTTTAACAAAAGAGACACTGACCAAAGCTAGATATCCGAAACAGTTACAAATTATAATTTAAAATAAAGTGGGTTTTAAGCTTTGGTCAGTGCCTCTTTTGTTCAAATATTACAAGCTACAATCAAAGCAACTGACAATCGGACAAGACAAGGACGATTAACGGACAGTTGACGAAGCAATATTTTCCCGCCTTTTTTCGTTTCTGACTGAGGTTAACAAATCTTTTATGCTTCGTGACATTTTTCGATTTCCGATGGAAGCTCATAAAATTTGAATTCCGAATTACGTTGTTGGACCACGAGTTATGAAGTGTCGGTGTTCAGAAGGACGTTAACTTTAAACTAACCAACTAATCAATGTTGACATCTGAATATCCCATGTAAACAAAGTTTCAAGCATACACCCATTTTATTCTCTGTGCCAGTGGCGTACACAGAATGTAATCAAAAGTGTGTTCTAACAATCAAGATAATATTTCAACCAGTAATAATAACACTCAGACGTTTATTACCCACATATACTATATAATGTATCCGCATGTAAACATTGTTACATAACTTGTTCTTATTACGCTTAGGCATTCACCACTCTTTCAAAATAATAAATGCCTGTATTGTTTCGAAGACATAAAGCTCTTTCTAGTGAATAGTTATTTCGAAATAATTATAAAAAAATGACTATTTGTGACATTCGAGTCAATCACAAGAAAGTCTAGACTCGTTTCGTGTCTCGTCTCGTGCACATTCCTAGTTTGGACAGCATTGAGGATATCTGCAACAGCTTAGGGTGGAATCTGAATCACACAATCTCGTACCGGGAATCTAGTCTCTAAGGAAGACTAGAATGTTAATCAGTTAGCCACGAGTGAGATGGCGTATTTTTCACTGAATAGTGTGTGGTTAGCACATCGGCTTCCAATGTTATTATATCTGTATTCCTTGGATGGAGCTTGCTACTTTCACTCCCTTATGATGATGTGTCAACACCGAATAACATGTGCCTTTATCGTAAATCGAAGCCGAGACGAGCTAGCTACTCGGTCAGGAAGAATTAATTTCTTTCGAAAGAGTAATGAAAGTAAAATGCTTGATAGTAGGAAGTACGGAAACGAGTGTCCCTAATATCGATTTAAACAGACTAGTGGTATTTTAAATTATGAAAATATTTTTACATAATAAATTACATTCCCACTCTGTGAAAATGCTTTCTTTACTAGAGAAATGACTTCAAAGTAGATATATATAAATGGAAAGCATGTCGTGTCATCAACTTGACGCACACCGCAGGAATTCCTCGTATCTCTGGGTGTCCCGCCCTTGTAATTACATTTAGGTGAAGGCTATACACGGGCAAAGTTGGGTGAAACTTTTGCGGGAAAAGGAATGGAGAGTCGCGTTAAGAAATTTAAGACATTGTTTCCAGTCACGCTAGGACTATGGCTGACATCCTCACGGCCAAAGCAGGAGAACAGGACTCGTAGAACTCGGTCAATGTTAAAAGAAACAGTCTAGAGATTCTATTCCTTCTCCCCTTGCTCTCTCTCCCGGTCGCTGCAGTGCTGCGTCTCACTCGCAAAAAAAGGAAAAAATCACTTAGAGATACTGGACGGCGAACCATTTGGAAAAGAGGGATTAAACACAATGCACCACTCCATTTTACGGTCTATTTTCAAGAGACCTGATGATACTGGACTTGGGTTTGAAGCAATCATTGTAGCCTGAAAAGTTCATGAACGATATTTCAATGAGAAACATTAGTGATACTTATATTTCTTTTTAAGAAAGTATATGAAAGATGGTTTGTTCCATTATACTTACAAAATTAATATATGCCACACAATTTAGAGTAGGTTCTAAAGATCAAGTTTATATTTAAAGTACTTAGATATGCAATTTTAAGTTTTGATACACAAGATTACTTTGTTCTCCTTGGTCAAGTCCTAGTGGCTAGTGCGCGCGCCTTTGGTACACAGGTTCATGTTTCGATTCTCGGAGTGAGAACATTAACATTTGAACGCATTAGGGTAGTTCAGATTACACCTTACATTGTAGGGCCACGTCTCATATAGTCTCAGTGAACACTAAACTGCAACCAGGCAGCACAAAAAAAAATATATCTTTCAGCTTACGTCCTATGGTTATGCCGTGTAGGCTAAAGGAGACGGTGATGATGCAAATTAATGAAATGGCGGAATTAAGAATGTAGGAAGAAAGGTGAACCTCGAGGAAACAAACACACACTGTTTGTCCACCACCAAGGCTACTTAGCGCGAGCTGGGATCGAACCAGGGACCTTATGAACCTAAGGTGAACGCTCTAAACTGAACCACCGCGACCCACATTCAACACCACGAAATATACCAAAATGCTGGACGATCCATACACACATAAATGTATTTGTTTTAGGATATGTTTATCGAATGGCGACTGGCAATTAGCAACCGCTAAATTAAACACCGTAGTCTCTTCAGAAATAGCAATGTTTTCATGTGAATCAGGAAAAAGTTCAAAGTCAACATAATTTAAAACTGTTTCATAATTATTACGCATTATTTTTGATGTTCAGTTCTCTACCCAAAGAAGTTTTCTATATTCATTCCGTATATAAAAAAATAAGAAATAAATCTGTAGTTTTACGTACCACATTTATGTACTATCCGCTAATAAGACGGGTGATTAATGAACGTGAATGGTTAGGAAATAACAGACAGAATGGCAATGTGGAAGGAAAGGAAGAACTCCAACAAAATTCACAAACATGTTATTAATCACAAACGCACATTCTGTGGAATCGAACCAAGCATTCCTTGTACTAGTGATGAGTGCTGTACAACAGATATCTTGTCGCCTATAATAATCAATATTATAAGTGAAATTGAATTAATGAGTCAAATTTTGTGGAGAAGTCCTCCATGGATTGATTCTTCATTAAATAATTTCTAGTACAATACTAAATAAATGTAATTAATGTATCTTTGTGTTAAATGACACATTGAATTACTAAAAATTAAGGCCATGACAAATACAAATATATTAAAAATTTCCACGAGCGATAAACTTCTTTCCTATATGTTCACTATCTTGATCTACTCCAATTTTAAGGTTTTTCTTTTTCTTAACCTAACAAATTAAAGTGTTGTGAGGATTACAAAATTTCACATTAAGGGCGCCATATTCGATATTTTATAAGTTGTTAGAAAAATTGCCCGTTATAACATGTTCGATTGTTCCATATATTTTACTAATTGGTAAGCCTATGGTACACGGTTCTTGTCAATCAAGCATCATGATAGCAAAAATAGTATTTCCTTAATAATCTTGAAGACAAATTTAGTTTTTTTTAAAGTTGATTGAAACTGAATATCCCAAGAAAATAGCAAACAGTGTGTTACCTAACCGAGTAATCATAGTGAGACAAAGTTATAGGGGGCTTTTTTTGCTGCTCTAATAGCTAGCGTACGTGTCTTTGGTGCATGGGGTCCCAAGTTCGATTCTCGGGGGCGGGGAACATTGAACATATTACAGCGGTTCGAATTCTACCTTATACTGAGAGTCCACACATCACATAACCTCGATGCTGAACAGACGATTATTTGGTGCTATTGACTATGATGTACTAGTTTTTATACTTGAAATATCTTGACATGAGAAAAGCGTTATGTTACTTTGGAATCTATTCCGTTCGGAATGTTCTTTACAAAATTATTGATTTTTTTTTAAATTCTAGCAACTACATTTTTTCATACTTGCAGTTAGAATAGCACTCTTTGGAAGCACTTTCGCTAAAGACCATTACTCGTTTTCATGTATTTTGCAATCGATGGATTAAAGCTGTAGCAATCCATCCTCTGAAATAACTTTTAAAGTTTGCAGCACTGCTAGTATTAACCATATACTTTTGTTTCACTATTATATAGTCATCTTATATACGTCATAACATGACGTAGTGCCATTTAAAAATAAAAACTGCCTACCGATTAGTAACACTGTATTATTTGCAGCAATGATTATAATACCTTTCGATAGCCCCTATAGTGTGTATAATGTTCCTGCTATGGCAATCTTTCACTAACATTATTTTGCTTAGATCTTTTTACCACATGAACTTCCTTTGGAGCTGGCATTTATGAACTTATCATAATTTTCACCAAAATGTTACTTATATCGTTATGGATTTGAGATATTCGTTTATTTATCTAATATTCATATTTCCAATTTATATGTTACCATGCTACGTTGTAATTTCGATGTTAAATGATTTCGACCAATTTAATACATTTTCTTCCTTTGAAACTCGTGTGAGTCATATTTATTCAACCTACACTTCTCACGTACTTTAACAGATCTTACTTTTATGGTTCAATAAGAACTGTTACAGTGACAACGAGATGAATCATTACATTATTTTTTTAATAACTAAAAGTGTATTTGAGACAAGTGGCGCTGTAATTATTTGCCAGTTATTAATTACAGTACAGCAACACATTCACTGCAAAACTTAAGGTCTCTATAACTGAAAAAAAGGGTAAAATCCTTAACATATTTAAGCTTACGTTTGCATGATCAAGTACAAAAATTACACAATCATAAATTTCTGCCGCGAAATCAACATGAAATAAAATGTTCTAAGAACAATAAAGCCTGCATGCACCTATCGAAACCTCGAAATGCTTTAAATTTACATATCACGAATACAAATATTGTTTTTCCCAATTCACTCATTAAGAAAGAGCCTTGAAGTAATCCATGCCAACTAAATTTAACTTTACATGCGGTTCGAGACATGCGAGACCGTAGTTAAAACGCTAGTGTATGGTCATTACGAGTACATCAAATTCTACGACTATTCTGGTATATTCAAGACTCAAATATTTAATTCAAACAACTCAATATTTCCTCGCTATTATTATATAAATTAACTAAACTGTTAAAAAAGTTTTTACTGTAAACCGAACGTCGTTCCTTTAACCAGTGGTTCTTAACGAGGGTGTTCTCATTTTCAAAGGGGTGATAGGCTGTATAGGGCTATTTATAACTTTCTTTATTATTATTGGTTGAAAGCCATTATGCATTTTACAAATTATCAAACGTTTTATACTTTTTAAAAAAATAACAATGTAGATTCTTCAAGACTTATTGTAATCCTTTTCTCTCTCTTTTTTTTTTTCACACTACTTCGTTCAAGTCTTACGTTCTGCTTCGTGCATAGGTGGATTCGGTTAAAATGACTTTGGCAGGAGGAGGAGAACAATTGCATTCACCTACGAGAGGCGATAGTTTGAAATGGTTGAGAACAAATGCCCTAAACAATGAAACATTATTGTGGAAGCAAACGTCTCTTTTCAGCACTGAGACTACATGGAACGTACAGCTAAACATAGGATCAGAACGATATATGCCGTCACTGGACGTTGAAGTCATGCCACCAGCACCGAAGATTAGAATTATAACTATTTAGCCATAAAGAATACATTTCTAGATATTAGATTTATCTACTAACTAACTAACTAACTAACTAACTAACTAACTCTATGGCCTATGGAACCCGGAGGTTCAACCCCGCGTTCACAAAAGCTCTCCACTGACTTCTACCCTTAGCTAACTGCATCCAGTTTCTACTTTGTATTCCTATCCCTGCAAGATCCATCTTAATATTGTTCTCCCATCTGCGCCTAGGTCTTCCTAATGGTCGTTTTCCGACTGGTCTTCCAGTTAAGACTTTGAAAGCGTTTCTACTTTCTTCCATTCTAGCTACATGACCTGCCCACACCTAAGCCTCCTAGACTTGACGACCCTTACAATGTTGGGTAAACCGTATAAATTATGTAGTTCCTCGTTATGAATTTTCCACCATTCCCCATTCCCGTTCCTCTTGGGTCCGAATATTCGTCTCAGGATTTTGTTCTCAAATACTTTCAGTTTATGTTCTTCCCTCAGTGTAAGCGACCATGTTTCACATCCATATAGAACAACAGGCATGATTATCGATTTATATATTTTAAGCTTCAAATTCCTCGACAGAATCCGCGACGACAAGAGATTTTGAACCGAATAGTAACACGAATTCCCCGCTTTTAGTCGACATTTAATTTCTTCGTGGATATGATTTTCCTCTGTTAATATTGATCCTAGATATTTGAAACTATCCACTTTATCAAAAGTATTATTTAATATTTTAACGCATCTATAATTTGCTGTATTACGGTCCCGACACACTTCCATGTATTTAGTTTTCTCTGCATTTACTTGTAAACCCATGTCCCTGCAAGCGTTTAATAAGATCTATCTACACCTCTAGATATTCCTATTAATGTAAAGCTACTAATTACCTACAATAACTAAGGATATTGCTATTTAATTAAAGTGACGAGGAATTCTTTGAAAGAGGGACAGGAACAGAAATGACAAAGTTCCTATATCACTCTTCCATCAAAATGAAATATTCTGCAAAATATAACCTTTCCTAGTGCGTGGATTTACAAGTTTTTTGTTGTAGAACAGATCTAACATTTTAATTCTTCTTACAGTGAAGAAGAACATATAACTCTCTGCTTCCCTTCTTGATGTAAGAATTTATCCGACGATAATGAATTATAGACGTAAGAAGCAACATAATGGGTTTAACTCGTAAAGTGCTTCAGGAATAAAACCACTTGAAATTTTTGGAATGAGAAAAATATGATGGGAACACGGTATCCCAAAGAAATGGTAGTATTTATTTCTTGTGTGAAGAGTTCTTGATTCGAGTGAGGCCAGGTGGACAACATCGTGTTTGTGGTTTTTCTACGATTTTTTCGCCTCTCACATTTTCATTTCACCGATTGTTTCTTAATCTTTCAGTTTCATTATGCATCCGCCTCCTTTAGCTACACGACATAACCATAAAAGAAAAACTAGAAAATAAACATATACTTTTCTTTTCTATGAATAACGGGCAAAACTAGCTAAATGTCACATAGACATCACTGAACGAAAATAATGCATTTAAAACTGCCCTCAGGTTCATCGCAGGGGATAGGAGATAAACAATAATATAAGAACATGGAACATTGGAAAACTATACAGGGTATTTCAAAACAACACTGACAACGTTTAGGAGGGGATTCCTGACACCAAAATAAGACAAAAAGTATAGACCAACCTGGGTGCACAAATGCTTCCTTTCGGAGTTATAGGCTGCCGAAAACATTAAAAAATTAACTTTATAGGGTCATAGCTCCAATACTATGGGACCTACCATAGTCGTGTCAGACTTTATTTAGGAACTAGTATGTGTCCTATTCAAATATACATGTTTCAGAATTCTGCGATACTCACGCAACGATTTTTATAGAGGTAGTTGGTGAGCACTTCAAATTATATGCCCGTAGGCAAACTGCTGTATAAAAATTGTTGTGTGACTTCCTTAGGATTCTGAAACATGTAGTTTTGGATAGTGGACACATTAGTTTCTAAGTGAAGTCTTAACCCGACTACGGTAGGCCCCATAGTTTTGGAGCTATGGACCTTTAAGGCTCATTTTTTCAGGTTTTCGGCAGTCTATACCTCAGAAAGCAAGCATTTGTGCACGCAGGTTGGTCTATACTTTTCGTTCTATCTTGGTGACAGGAATCATTTCCCAAACGTTGTCTATGTCGTTTTGAAACACCCTATATTAATTGCTGGAAAGAGGAGAACAACGTAATTTGCTTACCGACGTGGTACTCACAATCAAGAATCTGGAAGCATGGCTGGCAGAGCGTTAATCTCTGGTTGAGGGGTCCCTGATCAGTGAGTTTGGTAGGTAATAGGCTACACTATGTCCCAGGATTTACGAAGTAATCCCGTTTCCTACACGATATTCACAGCTTTTAGAAGTTTATCTTGTATAATCATAAATTTATCAACAATTGCGATGCGAGAATGTTGTTGGAGAAAAGAAACCAGTAATCTGAGAACATAATAATATGAACCGATGGGCATTACGAAGAGATAGATTTATGTCTCTCAATATGTTATCTATTAAGAGACTGGATACTCAGAAAAATTACAAGAATAAAATATATTACCATAAATATAGACACCGAAATGGCAGTGAGCAGGACATAATACAAGAAGAAGCAATGGTCGGTGGACCAAAGCAATTTTGACTGAATATCAAGAGACAACAAGCAATCTATGAAACAACCTCAAACAAGGCGATGGGATAGGGATAAACTCAAGACCCACTGCAGAGTAACATAAAAACGAACTTGTCAAAAGATTGATAATTGTGAAGAAGAGTTGAGAGATTTTGATCCGATAGTGGATTGACAAGTTCTTCACATATTCCCTCTGAGCTATTATGCGAAAACAATATAGAATTAAATGTTTTATATATCGATCTTTCCTACAAGGATTTTGTATCTCGGACCAAACCAAGGCAATATATGCTATATTTCTTGCAGGTTCTTCTTTTGGTTTTCAAGTTTACAAATACTAAACAACATTGCGTTTACTATCACTCAACGTGCGAAATTGTAAAAGTCGAAGTTTGGGGAGGAAGGACAGAAGTAAAAAAAAAAAAAAAAAAAAAAAAAAAAAAAAAACTGGAAAGTTTAGACATTGAAGGCCTTATGCATAGTCGTTCTGACACGTGATTAGTGGCATACTAAAGCGTTCGACTAACATGTTTCCTGCAAAAGTCAGGCCTTTAGTATGACGCTAATACGTTAAAACGACTCTGCATAAGGCGGTGAGAGTTTACTTATTTGAACACCCATAGATGATTAAACTATATAAGATTAGGGATACCCTTAACTGTCGCTTTTCTCATTTCCCAGTACGATATTAGTGGAAGAGAATTTTCTTTAAAAAATATTAAGTGGGAGGAATCCCTGCTATCCCCCTAGGGTTTCACCTTTTTTGTTCGATTTTAACAGACGAAAGTTTGATCTGTAATTTAACCAGATTTCTTAACGAACAGTACATGAATGCCAACTTAGTATGTATCACCTGTTAAACTTGAAGTAAATAAATGTCATGTAAATTATGTATTATTTAAAAGATAAACCACATTTACAGGCGCTTCCATCAAGGAAACAAGAGACTCAAAACTCCCTAGCTTCATCTATTATGCATTGCATATATTGAGAATAACATTTAATTACGGATGATGGAAAGCTTTGAACATTATTGAATCCTTTGAATAAGAAATATTATTTGATATTATATCGACATAATATTGAACTTATGTTGGTTTTCTTATGTTAGTTAAAAATATGCATAATTGAAAATTAACGTTCTGCCCTTTCTTTCACTGAATGAATATAGTACAATAAATAAAATTTAGCTATCAACAGGTTTTGTTTTTCAATTGATCAAATACAATTTACAAAATTATCTTAATTATACACCCTTTACTACAATATGGATGATTGGAATAAATATTACGACTATATTATTTATTATAAGGGCGATTATTATGACGTATTGGCAAGTAGTATATGAAGCAGACGCATTATATTATTGTATGATAGCTATGAATTTGCCGCCGACTACTCAAATACTAGACGCAATGAAAACACGTGGAATGTGAAGAAAGTAATCGTAATAATAGTCCACAATCCATCTTCATTAACGTAATGAGCTTCATTCACGCTGTTTAGATGGAATGGAGTCTTCTTGCGGAAGTCAATACCAATACACAGGAGTCTCCTGGTAATTACACAATGTTAATGGGCGCCTTTTCAGAGTGCGATGGTACAATGTAAAAGAGCTATCCATCTTGTATTAAAGGCGCACCCAGATGATTGTTCTCCATATATACACGGATAGCAGACAAGATAGTTCGCTTTCCACATACTACACAATGTCTAGATTTATATTTATGCATAACAAGAAAGACAATAATAAAAAAAAATCTGATATATTTTAAACCTTTTTGTGAAGAGAGTATTATATTCATATCGAAGTTGATAAAAAGTTTCAGCACTTTTTTTTATCCTGCACGCCACATACAGTAGATTTGCAAGAATGTTGATTTCACGGATAAATTTATCTACTTATCTATAAAAAGGATGATTGACTTCGAACTTACGTGTGGAATAATACGTAAGAAAATTTCCACTCTTTGAGCAGAAATTTCTTTCGTTTGATTTCGTAATTGAATATTCCTTATGAAATGATACGTACATTGTTCAAGTTTAAAATGTTCGAATTCTGACAGGGAGGTATTCAACGTCAAACTTTTAACTTTCTACAGAAGGTGCAGAAAGAAAAGAAAGAAAGCCAAAACCTTAATCCGCACTCATTAAGAGCCTGCCTCATTAAAAATATTACAAAATTTACCATTTTTTTTTTTTGCTTGTTTATTCATAAGTGAAAGGAGATATTGAAATACAAATTACCACAATTATAGATAATGTTATTCTACAACAGAAAATACGAATTTTTAGCGTTACCATCCATAGAAATTACAGTGTTGCCAGAATAACAACTCCCCAAAATCTAAGTTAAAGCAGCAACTAGAGGAATGAACTCAACTGCATTTGCTTACGTATCATGTTGTTTAGGCTTCCTGTGAACTACTTTTTAAATAATAGTTGTATTTAGTTTGTAATAAACAAAATAGTAGTTTAACATACAGTTATTAAAATTAAATAATAATTTTATTTAAAAAATAGTTCACAGAATTGCCTTCTAACTGCTGGCGCTGCGCTCGCATGCAGGGGATGGCAGGCGAGTACATGTGCTCTGAGGGAGGGTTGGCATCTAACCTACCGCTTGTATGAATTATAATGGATTGCTTTGTTCCCGAGTATATGCATAGCAGTGTTGCAATTACTAAAAATCCAACCCTTGTAAAGTCCAATAGAGTAAAGTTGGTTCAGTTCAGACAACTACTAAACTTCATTTATGATATTTAACTTTTGCAAAAACGTTGACACGTTTTCGAAAAAGTGATTTTTGGAAGGACATTGGTTTCATTTTTTAATTGCGGCCCGCAACATGATGCCCAACTTGGCTAATGGCTCGATGGATTCAAAACAACGTTGGGTATATATATCGCAAACCGTAGTTTCGGTTTGTAATACAAACCGGTTTCAAACGGTTAACCGAAACCAAACAGAACGAAAAATGGTTCTATTTTATATTGATCATTAACGTGTGCTTCCACAGCAAGTTATTAAGAGAAAAACATGAGGTATAAAAAGAAGTCATTTCATATAGTTCAAGTTTTGTTTCAAAATATATAGAAGATTATTCTCAAAAAGTTCAATCCAGTGTATGTTTCAAACCGAACAGAACCAATTATGGTTTGGGTTCTGAAATAAACGACACCTTCGGTTTGAAACTTAAACAGGCACCCAAACCGGTTAACCGATTAACCAATATTTTTAACATTTATAGTGTATAGAATGAGTCTTTCTATTGCTGTTTTGAACTCATCGGACCACTTGAGGAGTTGGGTGTCATGTTGCGGGCAACAATCAAGAGAATGAAAGCAACGTCCTTCCAAAAAACACTTTCTTAAAAACATGTCAACCTTTTTGTAAAATTTAAATATTAAAATCTGAGGTTTAGTAGTTGGCTCAATTTTAAAAGTTGTTAATGAATTTAAAACTTTACTCTGTTGCAATTTATATAGGAAAATGGCAAATTTGAAAATATCCAGGTTTTAACATTTTTTTCCATACTGGACATCATTAATATAAATGGTATTTATTTCAAAACTATTTTAGGTTTCCTTGGATTATAAAAGCCAATGGCTTGAGTGTCATGTTGTTTATATTAAGGAGCACTCTGATTGCCTAAATTAAAAAGATCTCAACGATTTATCCCTCTACATACGACGTCTCCTTCATCGACTCCGTGGCGCAGTCGGAAGAACAACTACCTACTGATCATAAGGTTGGTTGTTCGCGTCCACTCCGGAGTACTTTTTTTTAGTGTTTTTAGACTCACTTTAATGTAAACAAATGACGCATATACGTGATTTAACATATTTTGGAGGAGTAATTTTGTGGTTTATTGGCGTTCCACCAGCGGCCTCTGCCGTTGGTGGAACGCTGGTGGTATAATTTTCAAAACGGAAGTGGGGTAACAGCGGATCGTCGCTGCAAGGCATTCAATTTTTGCCGAGAGGTTGCTAGTTGCCCATCGCTGGTCCACCGACGCTTTCGGCATGGGGTAGATTGAGTTTCAGGCTGTTCACATTGTTTTCTTTTTCTATATTTCGCCAAAAAAAAAAACGTCCACACAAAATACGTTTGAGTGCGCGAGACACACATCAGGGTTAGAGATTTTGATTTCCCCAATATCGCGTAGAGTGGATACAATGCGAGTGGTAGAGTGTAGATTGAACTCAACAATCTGCAATGTATATTAATAGCTCGTGAAAGAATATAAAGAAATATCCGAAAATATATATACACCCGAAGAAATTACCGTCTCCTTTAGCCTAGCCGGCATAATCGTGAGACGTAAAACAAATATTTCATTTCATTTCATTTCCGAAGAGCTATATTTCAACTGTAATTTCACGTAACATTTAGCCTCGATGCTCAAGCAGGGCTTAAACTTCTTCATATCTAAATGCTGCAACAACATCCAATAATACTACTGCTATAACTCATTTTCAACAATTTACGTTGACTATTTAGAATTGGATTCTCTTGATTATTTTTTCTACATAACACTTTCTATTTTATTATGACGGAAACAAGAGTTTTACAACAGAGGAATTGTAAATGTGTACACTTTACTGAAGACACTTAACAGCAAGTTTCCACTCTTAATAAACACCTGTGGCTTAGAGTAGTGGGATAAGCGTTGGTTTCATATCACGGTGGGCCTGGATTCGATTGGGTAACTAAAGGAAATTTTTATCATTTGTATTATTGATACTTCCAATATAAGATATCATGGAAAATATTTAGTTTCTCTCGGTCATAGTGTTGAGGCGACGTTCTTCAGTGCACTCGCAATAGAAAAGTGAACGGCGAAACTACAAGATGACGTTAGCCGTATCAATCTTGATTCGTACTGTCTGGGAACGTAACGTTTTTAGCGAACAATTGATGAATATCTAAGGCATATCGTAAGTATGGGTAAAAAATACGACTGATCTAACGTTATTGTTTCCCAGCAACTGCTTGTAAATTTCTACCACTTCTACTACTGCTGGAAATATTAATGTTTTAAGCAATTCACTATTTCAGATTCTTTCTATATACGTTCCATGCAAACAAAGACTTGAAATTCAAGCAACAACTCTTCAAATATAAAATATGTAGCCAAGTCTCGACTTTCCAATAATAATAATAATAATAATAATAATAATAATAATAATAATAATAATAATAATAATAATAATAATAATAATAATACAGGAATATAAGAATTACAATAACAATTATGTAAACAATACCTCCCAATAAAGAAAAAACAATTGCCGCGACAAGATTCGAACCCGGGTCTGTGCCATACGAGTTTCATAATTTAGCACTCTACTACAAATTCCTCATACAAAGATAAGAAAATAAACTAGCAGTTACGGAAGATAAAAATAGAACTTTGAAAATAATGTCTGCCATCTTTTCTTCTTTGGAAATTACAAGTTAAGGTGTGCAAGAATAGTAATGTACATCGGGACCATCGTTAAAAACAATGAGGTAGCCTCAACTTGAATAGCGTTTCGTAATATTTTCCTCATTGACGAAGGTCTATATAACTTCTTTTTGAGTTTAAGATGGAAATCTCGAGTAAGTTATTGTGACACTTGCATAACCAACGTCTCCTTATACTAGCATTAATATCTTGTGTATAATCTTATATACAACGAATTTAACTAGCTAACAGTTTGGGTGGAATTTGATGTGTCGCGGTAGTTAAGTGGTTAGCGTATTGAACTTCTATTCGGCGGACCCGGGTTCAAATCCCGGCAAGATTCAAACTTTTTCAAATGTTTCAATATCAACTTCAATTCATACTCAATGTGACAAGCAAGACCTTCTTCTCTTCAGAAAGAAAAAGATGTTGGAACGAGGAGAATTGGTGAAAGTCTCTCAATGGAGGCAATCATTTACAAACTTATTTCCAGCAGTTGTTCTAGGTTTGATATTTTCATCTAATTTCTATCATTTTCTGATTAATGCGTGGTCAGTATTTTTATTTCTCTGAACATACAACATATAATGAAATAATACATTACATACACAGCAATATTGATAATAATATATGGTGTTCATTGGACAACACGATCCGAACCATAAAGATTCATTTCAGAATGGAAAACTATTTCGTTTTTTTACACATACTTTACAATTTTACCTGCATAAACACCTGGATCAGTGCTACCAACTGCTGTCAGTGCGAGAAATGTTTCGTGTAAGTTGATGCGATCTCACAACTGCAAAGGACCTGGACTCCAATAATGGAATTAGAGCATTTAAGGGGGAGATACTTTTGCTGGTGGCTGTACAAGCTCCGAAGTTTTCAGCCGCCCTCGTATATCAAGACATATAACTTCCAGGTACTTGACGAGATAGTTAGGCAACCAAAAATATACGGGATATAGTGGTTGCATAACTTACAGTCACTGTCAGTTTAGACTTTACAATAATAAAACTTAGTTTCTTTATTTTAGGTTCATCTCTTCAGTAAAGTCAACGATACATAATTCATACTGTGGTTGTATTCAGGTAAGTATAATTATTTACTAGTTTTAAGCAATTTTAGTTAAGTATTCCAACTTTCTACTAAGTACTGCTATCTTCTATTCAGTTAGATACTAATTTATGAGTTTCTTCGTTTAGTTTCCGCTACGTAACTTTTAGATCGATCTTTGTAATAAAATAAAATAAACATTCCTTGATAGGCCTAATGTGTAACGCATCATTCTATCAGGATATTAGTTTATGTAATATAGCTAGCTTAGTTTGCTTAATTATTTGTTAATATTTGCAATTATTAAATATATTTCTTCTATATATATTTATTTATTATATAAAACATCAATTCAACAGATACTTAAGTTCTTAAGAATAAAACTATCTAAGAATGCTAAGTGTTTCGAAGTTTTCCAACTGATTAAATTACAACTGCTTTTCCTCTAAATTAGGTTAGATTGTAACATACAATTACAGATGAATTACTCTTAGACAAATATAATGTCTGCAAACTCATGTAAACAGAACTATCTTTAAAATTTTAACAATAAACTTTTCAATTCGTAATTTTGACATTAAATTAATTTGTATATCTGTCATAATATCTTCTTACGTATATTTCAAATAGTGCATAAAATAGGTCCTTGACGCTAACTGCAATACCATGGACAGTTAAATTTTTTTATATATGTAGTAATAAATGAGTGCATATTGGAACAAAGTAATTATAATTAATAAACATTAACGAGTGAGAAATAAATGTAAAAAAAGCAATAAAATACATGCATAGGTCAATTAATTACACAAGGATGTGAATTTGGAGGGGTCCGGATTCGAGAACCTTTTGCTTTTTTTTTGTAATACAACACCTCTTCTTTGCACATGGTAAATAGGTTTATGAAAAGTATCTGAACGCATCCCTTAGGATACGCATTTCAATGAACGAGTAATGACAAAATTCAACAGTCATCCCCTTTCAACTTCCACCCCTCACTCACTCCGGTGCCAATGGCACTAACCTTGTACTTGAACGGCATTGGGAGTCCCCAGTAGTCTCAGCGACCCCGAAAACTATGGATTGGGCGCTAACATCGGTTGTTTTCAATTATTTTTACGTCAACCCCTTCCCACCTCCCTCATCACTCTTATACCGATGAGGATGAATTTTGACTTAAACGGTATCGGAAATATCATTATTAATCTCAGCGGCCCCAAAAACTATGAATTGAACACTAGTATCTGTCGTTTTAGACTATTTTCATATCACTCGTTCCCACTCCCTCTGCCTTCCAATACCGAAAATTATGAATGTAATACAATAGGATAATTGGGAGGTCAGGTATAATTTTAATTGGCTCTGTAGTTATTGTGTGATGACGTAATACATATTTACATTCGCTTTTGTATCTATATAATACAGCATAATAAGTAACTATCGAGGTTTGCAAACGAAGTTTCTGCATAATTTTGTTACAGTCGGCCTTGAAATTTATTCTTTGGTCATCAGTTCTTCCACTCATTAAAGATGACTACGGCATTATGAATTAATGCACAGAACTAAAACAAAAATCACTCATATCATCAGATCAATCGTGTTTTCTAATTACACGACACATTGCACCGTCGGGCGTGGCCAACTTTCGTATTGAATATTAAAACCAACATTTGTGAGGAACACGGGTAAGAACGCCAAACAGTGTTTACTATGGGTTTGATATACTTGTTTCGAAGATTTTATATAAAAACTAAACTATAATACAAGCTTTTATTCACAAATACAAATACCTTAACCCATAACTACCCGAATTATTTTTTTCCTGATTTTATAATATTTCCAGTTACGTTTGTTCCATATAATCGTAGTAAATGTGAAAATAACGAAATTGTTGTTGTTGTTGTAATGTGTTCACTGTGAGCCGTGCCACAAAATTCCACACACAAAATCTCCCAGGCATTAAAAGTTATCCCTATTTGCGTGTCCATATGGACACGCTGGGAAGTTAAACAACGATTTTTCACTCAAGAATAATAATTTTCTCAACAATGAAGAAAAATCGATTGTCTCGTTAAGAATTTCGCCTCTCCTTCTTTCTCACATACAAGTCTTTAAGAACTTTGGTTTACCAAAACCTTATAAGTTATACTCTGTCTGTCCGTGTCAAAGACGGCGCGGGTCAAACTTGACTTATAACCAATTGACCCACCACCCACCGTGACAGTTTTGACACACAGTCTCGGTGACTCACTCAACCCATCATTTAGCATGACCCATTCTGACCCACTACCCAGCATGACCAACGATACACCATGAGCCACTCTGACCCACGATTCACGCCCTCCTCCCAAATGATTAATAAGTTAACATGTGTGATAAAACAAGCATGTTAATGTATTGCTGCACCAAATTAATTTTACACTGTAATGAAAAGAAGACAAGAACATCTAAAGCTTGTTTATCGGACTGTGAATCTCTACGGCCAATCGCTCAAACACCCTTCCATTGCAATATTACTGGATCTAACTTTTACTATATAAACAGCATGAAGTGTTTGCCGCTATTCACATTACGACGAATTTTATTTAAATCTTAAATATATATGAAACTACATGTGCTGATATAAATTAAAGGGGTACTTCCGGTTTACGTGGAAAGTTGAAATTTGTAGCTTTCTAAGACTAACCGACAGGAAAATTGCCAAAAGTGAATACTTTTAATTTTTAGGGAGTCTAAAGGGGAGATGAAGAAATTCCCAATGTTATTTAAATGGGTCTTTTTTTGAGCTATAATCTCATATTTTAGGTACTTGGAATTGGAATAAAAACTTGAAATTCTGCATGCTTATAAGTTTCCGTTAGCGTTAACTAAGTAAATCACTAAAAATAAAAATTTCCAACTGTAGAGTGGTTTTACGGGGAACTGAAAAATCTTTCCCATGTTATTTATATGGGACATCTTCTACACCCCAAAATGTTTAGGCACTTCCGGCAGGATTAGAATGATGAAATTTCGCATGATTGTAACCTTCTGGGCCTAACCTACAGGGAAATTGCCAAAAGTGAATATTTTTAGTTCTTAAGAGGTCTAAAGGGGGAAGAAGAAATTCCCATGTTATTTAAAGGAAGGAGGGTCTTCGGATACAAAATCTTATCTTTTAGATAGTTGAAATAGGAAGAAAAGACTTGAAGTTTGGTAGAATTGTGGATCTAAGAGGTGCGAGGCCGTAGGCCCAGTAAACGTGAGCAGTGTTTCTTCCAGAAATGTTTTTTGGGGGGCACTGCCCCCGGAGCTCTGAGAGTGCCCCCGGAGGAGACCAAAATAATACGTTTATAATATAACAATAAGGAGAATAGTACCAGGAATCCCCGCCCGGAAAATTATGTCTGAAAGAAACACTGAACGTGAGGGTGAGGGGGCGAAGCCCCCAACGGTGCCAAGTTCAGGAAATGTAATTAAAGAGCAAATGCCCAAAATTCATTCTTGATGCAAAGGATGATACCTAAGAGATGCGAGGCCGTAGGCTGAGCAACGTGGGGGTCTGGGGGCGGAGCCCCCAAGTATCCAAAGGCTAGTTACCATATAAAATTATTTCCTTCTAAAATTATAAATTATTACTGGTACTTTTCAATGGAAAATAGGATGGAATTTGAAAGTCTCGAAATAATCGTCCCACGAATATGCCTGTTAGGCTAGAGGAGACGATAATTAAAGCAAGTGAATGACGATGGAAGAATAGGTGGAATGAGCAAGTGGGAGGAAAAGGGAATATCCCTAGAAAACCACGAGCACGATGTTGTCCACCACAAACTTACTTGGCCAGAGATCGACCCACAGAAACCACACACGAAAGATAAGCGTTCTACCACTGAGCCATGTCCCCTAAAAATTCGAGTTCAAGTTGTGCATTCTTAACAGTAGATTTTTCCCCTCTAATTAAGTAAAAAAAAAAAAAAATTAATGTTTCTCTCCAATTTTATCTTCCGCTTTTTATTTACTAATTTCTGTATACTTTTACTTTCCTTTTTTACTTTCTATAAATATTGCTATATAAGGTATAAAGGAACAATTCTGGGATACTTTCTGTACGCACTATGAGAAAACTTGAATTTGAAATTGCGTGTGTCAATTTTTAAATGTGTTTCGCTTGTCCTTGATTACATTAATATTTGGTAAAACCATTTCGCTAAGACAGTTTCTTCTATATGGAGATGGTAGCCACTGAACTGAGGTGAATCTTAGTGTTCTTGATTAATTACAAAAACTAAAAATTACTAAATTGTATACTGTAACTAAGAAGTTAGAAAGGTGTACTATTTGGCCATTTTTTGCTTATAAATGTCAAAGAATTAAACCATATTTGGTTCAAGACAGAAGGATCATCATGCAGAAGCGTCAAATAACAAATAGTAGTATATGGCTTTATCTCGTAGTATCCCGGATCCGCTAATGCTGCTATTTAAATTAACATTTTGAATTATTGCTTTTGAGTAATATATTGAGGCAAATAAATGTGTGTATTGTACAGTACAGTCTCTTACTTCAGGGTAATGCAGTATGCAGACACTATCTCGCGGCTTAAATATCGCCACCCAAAATACTCAGGCTAAAATCTCACGTAGCCGAAATCTCGCCGCACCAAAATTCACAGGCACAAATCTCGTCAGAACAATTTCCAGAATGCAGCTTTTTATGACTGAGAAGCATCGGGCTTTTAGTTTTTAATATCAATTTCTATGAATAAATAACAGTTTTTCCCGTTACATATATATCAATTGGGACCGATAACGTGATCATGTAATATAGGGTTGAACTTCCTTGACAACTGCGCCGGAATCACGCCTCTGTCACTGTAATCCACTATCGCTTGTAAAGTAAAATTTGGTCGTGGATTTCTCTTCTAGTAGATAATGTATTATACTATTTATTTCTAGCAATCTTACGTATATGTAGTATCTACACTATTATATGACTTTTTTTTATAAGTTTAATAATACAGTATAGTTAACATATGAACTGTTTTGAATTGTAGTTGATATACATACAGGACTAGTAAAAAGGGGTCCTTCTAGCAAAGCTATTAATACTTTATATTCTTAATTTCTATAGTATTTGTTATAATAAAACATGATATATGATACGAGTTATTACATACAATACTTTTTCCCATATGTATTCCGAGGAACAACAGTTAACGTATGATCCAGTAGGTAGTACTCCTGAATCAATGATTTCTCTCATTCTTTCTAAAATATTATCAATTTTACACTCTAAGCAAAATAAATCTGCCTTTCCCTAGCGCAGCCGGTGCTGAGAGAGATTTATTTAACTTTCTTCTCTTAGTACTGAAGAGTTTCTGCATGCTAAAGATACTAAGGTTAATAGCTGAGTTTACAAAAGAGATCTATGAAAGTCGTACGATTTGAATTAATAAATACAATAAGAAATATTAACATTTCTGTACATATTAACATTTTCACCTATATTCTGCCTTCATATTATCCGGATGTTCGTACCATCTAGCTCCCTCAAGGTTAGGCGGTTAACGTACGTGTGTTTATCATGGAAGATCCGGGTTCGATTGCCGGCCGAAGTTCATGTAGTTCGGATCTCATGTTAAATTGTAGGTGCATGTCTCATACATCCTCGCTACTGAAAGGGATGCTAAACTCAAAATCAAACCTTTTCTTTCTTTTTAAATGCAAGTTCAAATGTATGCAACCCAAAAACTGAAAATGAGAAATGGAAAAATTTAGCCAAGATCGTTAGGCAACCAAAACGACACCAGTGATAGATTGGGTTGCATAACTTAAAGGCTAACTATTCAATGCCAGTTGGAAAACCAATAACTATATAACCAACCATGGATTGGGCTAATGATTCATTCCTAGTCTACTACAAGAAAGAAAAGGTCAATTAAAAAAAGCAAAAAATTCGATATTGTCCCCTTTAAAAATCCTGTTTTAACGCCTTTCAACTAAAGTCCCCTTATTTTATCTGCACAAAGTTATAAAGATTCTTTTGCATAAAATTACGATTCATATTGACTGCATAAAATTATCACTGATTGAAAAACATTAAATATCCCTA
This sequence comes from Thermobia domestica, assembly GCF_964235325.1. Taxonomy (NCBI): domain Eukaryota; kingdom Metazoa; phylum Arthropoda; class Insecta; order Zygentoma; family Lepismatidae; genus Thermobia; species Thermobia domestica. Next base: position 174,985,023 of record NC_137466.1, read on the forward strand.
ATTTTTGTTATTCGCTTCCTCCGTTTCACCTGGACCATAATCGAAAAATAAGAATAACCGAACAAGACGCATAGAATATTAACTGCAATCCACCAAGATTCCACAGTTATCTTGGCTATAAGAAGACATTAGCATTCACGTGGTTCCTCTACTACATTAATAATCTATAGCAGCTCACTGGGAGCTAAAAGCCGACAGATGTAACAAATTAAAAATCGATACGAAAAGGACATTAGCATGTGTTATGTTGAATTATAAACAAGTTCTTCCTACCAAGTAGCTTCCTAACAAAACAGTTATATCTGTAAACTACTATTCTAAAAGTCTGTTTTAATTTCTAGTGAAATTCTTTCAGTAGTAGAGTACAGATTCTATGTGTTGCGTAAATTAGTATAATTTTATTGATTTAGCAGTCCCCTGTGTTGTAGCACACAATATTTTGCGCCCTCTTCTTCCTTTGCGTTTTCTTCACTTGGTACTCCGTAATTAATTCCTGAAATATCGTCATACTTGTATTCCCTCAAAACAAAAATTTACCACATATTAAATTTTATGCTTTTATGCACAGTGGTTCACAATAAACGTGTAGCATGGCAAAACAGCGACGCAATTAGGCTATTTATCGCCCGGGGCAAAAACTTGCCTTAGCCCCCTCTCCTCGACCAATCAAACCAAAACGCTCCCTTACTACACTTGATATTGGTATCATATAGTAATTCTCCTATTCCATTATTTCTTCAAGTGGTAAAGTTTGGTTTCAAAATTGCAGTACATAATTTAATTTTGAGTACAAAATAAAGCACCAAACTAATTAGCATTTGATTGCCATATAATCTGAAAGTAGCATGCTTGACATATTATTATAGTTTTCTCATAATAACTGCAAATCACAATGTTTTTGGAATTATATCGGGATGTGCATATGTGTAGAATGAATCAACAGTCTGTTGCTTTAGAATAGAATACTTAATTAGTTGTCTCGAGTATTATACTCGGACATTTTGAAAACATCTTAAATCGATGTAAGTTAAATGAAAACACAAAAAGCTGGAACTAACATTTAACTTTATGGACTCTTTTGGCTGCATAGGTTTTTACAATGTCTTCAAAAAATAGCTTTGAAGCTATGCTCTATAGATATGAACCTAAGGTTGGTGAGGCGTTGTTGTCCTATTAAGTTTTTGAGATATCTTTTTACGATCTTCAGTTTGCTAAAACTCTTTTTCTTGCCTTATATTGAAAATAAATATTTGCCCAGTTTGCGCCCCCCCCCAATCCGGCGCCCGGGGCACAAGCCCCGTTTGCCTCCATTAGTAACGTCACTGTGGTAAAAATCATTTTTCATCATTTCTTTGAGTGATGTTATCAAACTTACGATACCTTTACTTCTCCAACTGGTCTATTTGTGATAATACCAAAAATAATCGCAATCTGATGCCATCTGCAAACGCACATATTTCCTCTCTTCACATGCAAAATCTATATCGAATTCTACAAGTGAGTGAGATATTTGTATAATACGTGAAGGAGGATATACTGTTATAATAAATGTTTTCAGCTATCATATTAATATTTTTAGTGATTGTCCTTAAATTACAGTACACGTTTGATTATTCATATGCAGATTACATACTTAGTTTCTTCATGCAGAGTATTATTATTATTATTATTATTATTATTATTATTATTAGCTGAACCTGCGCTCTGTACACAGCCCATCATTCACATATGAGCATGAATCTTCTTGTCATTCCTCACAACATTTGTACGTATCCCTTTACAGAGACAAGTCAAAGACGTCTTGATAAAAATTGGCAAGGGGTACTATAAAGGGGAGACCTTTTTCGATTATTTTTTTTCATTATTTTGCACCGTTTGCAAGATTTGAGCGTACTTCTGGTTGGAGTTTCTAATTCATGTATGATCAGTGTTACTTTCTTCTTGAATGTAGTATGTAATACGCAAATACATTACATACACAATTAATTATAATGTCAGTTATGTATGATGTTATTGGGCAGAACACTCCAAAAAATAAAGATTTATCTTAGACTGGAGAAATGGTTATCCTTCGTTTTTAATTACAATTTGACCATGAAACAAAATGCCTGACGGATATACAACCCCTGTATACAACTATGTGTTGTTGGCATGTGTAAATAATAGAATATGATGCTTTACTTTTTTACAATTTAAACATTTCCAATGTACCCCTAAAAAATGTAATAAAGAAATAACGGCAATGTTTTTTTTTTAATATTCAATTAGAACTGGACAATTTACACAAAATTTGGAACCGACCGGTGAAAACGGCAAGTTTCCAGCAGTTGTGGGTTTCGAGACCTCATTGTCGAAAAGATTGGAGACAAACATATGAACCTAGCATTTTAATATAGACTAGTTGAATCTGCGCTCTTTACACAGCGCATCATTTGCATATGACCATAAATCTCCTTCTCATTCCTCACAACATATGTACATGTCCCTTTACAGACACAAGTGAAAGACATCTTGATAAAAAAAAAAAAATCGGCAAGGAGAATCATAAAGGGGAGATTTTTTCGATTATTTTTTCTCAATATCTCGCACCGTTTGCAAGATTTGAGCCTACTTTCAGTTGGAGTTTTTAATTCATGTATGACCAGTGTTTTTTTACTTCTTGTATGCAGTATGTAATAAGCAAATACATTACATATATAATTAATTATAATGTCAGTTATATATGGTGTTCATCGAGCAAAACACTCAAAAAATAAAGATTTGTCTTACTTAGACTCGAGAAATGGATATCCTTCCTTTTTCATTATTATTTGGCCATGAAACAAACGCCTGAGACATATGCAACCCCAATATACAACAATGTTGTGTTGGAATGTATGACGCACAGGATATGATGCTTTAGTTGTTTTTTTTTTTTAATTTCAATGCTTCCAGTGTACCCTTAAAAAATGTAATAAAGAAATAATGGCCAAGTATTTTTTTTAAATATTCAATTAGAACTGGGCAATCTACGCAAAATTTCCAATCGATCAGTGAAAACGTCATTTTTCTAGAGCCTGTAGTTTCCGAGATCTCATTGTCGAAAGGATTGACCACAAACATATAAACGTCCTCAACATATAGTTTAAAAGAACTCGGAAGATGGAAGCACAATTCACATGCATTGATTTTAGAGAAGGGTTATTAAAATACAAAGACTTTGAACAATAATTTTATATCATAAACTTTATCAAAAAGATACAGTTAACTAATTTAGACTATTTAAAGTACAAATACTTAAAATGTTTGTCTCTTTTAAACGTGAAATCACGCATAACCGTAAATGAAAGATTTGACAGCCGAAGTTATAGGTTGGAGCTCAGGTGCTCTTAATTGCTGTTGTAGCTTGAAATGATAAGATGTTTTGAATTTGTGTGAACTGAGCTCGCACTACTAACACCGCACGTGGCACAAACAGCAACAATCGAAACCCTTGTAGTATAAACACGGTACTATACGCAATAATATTAAAACTTCTCCTCTCCCCCAGCCTTTTGGGTGACATTTTGAAAAACTAAGGATCGTAAAAAGCTGATTCATATAAAGACCTATCATCGTATCGAATTTATTCCAGATTCACATACTACTTTTTGCGTGGTGACACAGCTTTGAGAAGTTTGGAATTCTAAAGATTTTATTTTTTGTACACAGAAGGTTGATCCACCTATAATGTCCGATTTTAAACCTTTACTCCTTTTACAGAATCGACCATTCCGAATGATTCAAACAGCAGGAGAAAGCCAAAGGCCTCTAGTATCGCGCCAAGTTCACGCCTGTGTGATGTGTGGACCCAACGTGAATCGGTATTGGGAAGGCTGCGTTGTAGTACTTTTCCACGCCAAGTTTTCCGTGATACAGATTCTGAAACAGTGCAGGGGAAATGGATGTGCATTGAAGTCCACGAACATCAAGAACATAATCAATCACATAAACGCCACAACATTCAGCACTTCGATCATGCACCAAGAGTAATATAAAGCAACCGTCTACTGCGGTGACTCCACCTGTAGCTCAGAAGTTGCGCCGAATGACCCTGCGGAAAAACCTTCCTATACAACATACGATAGCAAAACGATTGCACGTGACACAGTCAATCGTAAACTGCAACATACATGACAAATTAAAGCTCTAGATGGTGTTTAAAAGTCGTGGATATGTCCTTACCGCAGCTCATCGGAGGGACAGAAAGATCTACTGCAGGCGCTCTACGCATGCCATCAATCCGTGGAAAGTGGAAGATTAATGCCACAATCGATAAAACATGGCTTTATCTATCAGGTTGTAAAAAAAATTGAGAGGTAACGCACACCTCACGAGACAAAGAATCGAGCCCCGACTTCATCCCTCAGTGTAAAGGAAGTTTCTCAAATGAATTTCTGGTTGTCGAGGGATACTGCTATGAAGGGAACTTAATGTTTCGACAGATGGGCAAGTGCCTAAAAACTGCAAAATCAACTCCGCATTTTATCAGCAAGATATCCTTTATACAGAAGATTTGCCCCGTCTGTACATGGATAAGTCTCACAACATACATCCCATGTACACGAAGATTTCTGCAACGGATGGTGACAGATACCGGCAGCCAGGCTATTACCTTCCAAGATATACCAGTGAAAGACATACCTTATGCCAACCCCATAGAGTTTATACTATCAAATATATACTTTAAATATTTTCAATTGATGGACCAGACGGTACATCTAAAGAAAGAGCAAGGGCCAACATTAAATTGTAAGACCCTAGAGATAGACGATAATGCAATTGCTAGCTTAGTATGCTCCACAATTTAGTTAATTTAGTGGTAGTCTTCGATGCCACGTTGACTAGTTAAAACTCTGCTAAGAGTAGAAAGCCCTCAAACAAGAACCAGAGTAGTGGTTCCGAAACTACTTTGATAGTATTATAAGATCCGTCTTTAATGACATTGCTTATAAACAAGGACTAAAATTATTAAGAGTACAACTGCTATATCATTTGATAACGATATCGACTCGTAGTAGGGCCACAATTTGAGTTAAGCAAAGCTTCCTAGTGTTGGCACCCACTAACTGCTGTAGACGACCAACAAATGGCCTTAATGATGTGTGATAAACACATACTCTAACATCACTATTTCTGGTTTTCTAGATCAGAGATCGATGCTGTTAATTAAGGAATCACCTAATCGCTTCACGATTATCAATATCTACAATTATGTGCTACCAAAGATAAGCAGACTGATTATTTAGCTACAATAAGTACAAAGATGACAAAAGAAAGAAAGTGAGCAACATTTAAAATGTTAAACACAAATACATTAAATACACACTAATTATTTGCTGAGCAAAACTATATATTTTCATTAAAAATTGAACATGTGTTACAGTTTCTCAGCTGTTGTATGTATACAAGATTGTATAGTTATCCTGTATCTCTGTGTCTGATGAAGCCAAAGAGTTAGTTGGTGAAACTGTAACACATGTTTAATTTTTAATGAAAATATATAGTTTTGCTCAGCAAATAATTGGTGTGTATTTAATTATATACAAAACAAATACATTATGCAATTATCACGTTGACGACAAGAAACGGAAATCAGTCATACCAGAAACGGAATGAAGTACAGTAAGGAAAGCTTATTGTAATCGACACCAAAGATGAAATATAAAATGAGATATTTTACCACTAAAATAATTCCCTACTTTCTTTCTGCAATCAGCTAGGTTCTGTAATACGTTAGCCACCAAATATAGTCCATTTATCACTTGAGCATATTTCTATTTTATAGGATCTATCTCTTCTAATTCGGAGATTACAATACACAATATACCTATGATGTCTGGGGATACATTTACATGATGTGTTTTAGGAGTTAAGCCGTAGTTGCAATTACATTAGAAAGAGTTGTGAATCGTTAATAATACAACATTTTCGTTGCTCTTACTACACTTTACAATATTCATTAACAGAAACATGCTTACTGCTGAGATAGTGATCGAGGGTTAAGTTTCAAGTAGAGGAGCCAAACCCTTACAATTCTTCTTGTAGCTTGAGTGTAATTCAGCTACTGAATTATTGAAAATACAATTACAATAAGAATTACAATACAAAATGAAGAAATTTCTTTTGAGACACGATGTTATTATAACATTAGCCCTACTTCTAAAACTGATTACAATGAAAGTATATCTGACGAACAATATCAATGACACGTACTTTTTTCTTTTTTTTTTTAAGTGAAACTTGCTTCGGCCAGTAATCACAATAGAGGTAAACAAGTCTGAGAAGGGGGAAGTTAATCTTTCCATATTATCACATTGTAAATGAATTCGGTTGAAGATATCACTGAAAAATTTCGGTCGGAAATCACACGGTCGCTTCTTACACCGATGTTCCAGAAATTTTATGTGACACCGAATACTTTAATCAAAACGCGAAAGATCTACAAAAATACTCAGGATGATGGGTATACTGTGGTAGACGAAAGATCTTGAGTCCACAGTGGGAATTAAATATGGGATCACGAGAACCGAAGTGACACCAGATTAACTAACTACTACGCAGGTTTATCAGATTACAAAAGTAGATAAAAAATACAGTTTGCAATGACCTAGGGAACATGGCCAGATAATAACATTAATTATCATTATCATGAACCTTTACAATAAAAGCTTGCACAATTAATAGTAGATATGTCGGAAGTAGAAAAAATTGTGAAGTACATGATAACAGAAAAACTTAAATGTAAAAAATATATAAATTATTAGCGAAAAAAATAATATCTCACTGAAAAACAAAACGTCGTACTAATAGCGTGTAATAACATGGCATGAAATAGTAACTAATTACAGCTAGTTGTAATGACGCAGAGACCACAACATTGTGATGACTCCTCTCGACCCTTCAAAACTTACACATGCAGTATAAAAAGAATACTAAAAAAGGAGAAAGTATAGATATGCACTCTAAAAATTGACGTCTGGCAACACTACCATCAAGCCACACAGAGAATCATTAATAATTGAGTGTATATGGAAGGGGGGGGAAGACTCCTATCTTGACTACAGACAAGGGTTTTGGCGGATATAGGCGAATGTCGTAATAGTTTATATTTATTTAATCTGAAAATTTGATTTTGCTGTTGTCCTTGAGGTTTTCAGAGATAGGAAGGAGCAAAGGGTCTCAGTCAATAAAACCACTCGTGCATGACAAGCAACTTTTTCTTCAAATACTGAATGTTTGGAAGAACACTTGACCTTTAAGAGAATATGTTCTCCAAAGTCCAAAACGTTACTCAAGCTTTAATGCTATTGACTTCAAACAAAAAGATTTAAAAAGGAGGAAACAAATGTATAAAAAGTAAAGCTGTATGAACTTTTTTTTTTTAACTTCACGGGTCATAGGGAAGATGAAGTTAGCCATCTATCAATTTTTTCAATGCACTTTGACATTCTTCAAACATTACAACCAAAGTATTAAAATATCAAAATTATTTTAGCTTACTTTAATGATACTGGCTTTATATAGGAGGCTGGATTGCGTCAGTTCAGTTCTTCTTCTAGTTCACTTGCTCTTCTAGTTCGCACCTATTTTGATAGATTTTATGCGCTATTAAACATTGGTGACCAAGTAAACACTAACTATACAAGGAATACTGGCGGTCGGTTTTCTAAGTTAAAATGTAAGGGTAAGAGACATGAACACCTGAAGGGGGCCAGGAGAGCCTGGCCTCCCTGGCTCAAGACAAAGTATTTTCTTAATACAGTGAAACTTCTACCAACGGACACCTCTATAAAGCGGACACCTCCCGTAACGGTCATATTTTGTAATCCCCAAACACTGTAATATGAAAAAAACATATTGATAAACCTCTCTAAAGCGGACACTCTCTAATACGGACACGGACAGTCTTTCCTGTCTTTTATAGGTATTATTTACCTCCGTATCCGTATTACGGACACTTTCTTTAGAAACAAGTTGGAAAGTGCAGTAAAAATACATTTTTAGTAATTCATACATGTGTCATCAAGGAAGCATTGTGACATTTTGCCTCCTCAACTGGCTGCTCAGCAACCCAGACGAAGTCTCTGTTTAACAACACTCTCATGTCCTTTGCTTGCATCCAAACTGTTTTAGACAGAAAAGTGTTTGACAGTTACCCACAATTTGGGATGATACGTTATGGTACTGTTCCGCTAGAATCTGTAAGCAAGCAGAAGACAAGTTTGGTATTTTTGGCCCGCGGGTACAGATATTGTCTAAAAAAGACACTACTGGACTGCAATTAACCAACAAATTAAAACAACATACCGAAAGTGTAGTAAGTAGTAGCAAGTGTAAAGAGCAGAGAACTATATCATCTTATTTCCATATTGTGCCTCGAACATAGAGTATTGGATGGCGGAGTATAATACAGGCATTTTTGTAATATTCGTAAATACATGATTCATGCAAAAATATGTTTTCTAATTGCGTATTACCTTGTTTACTAATTTACGCCATAAAATATTGAAACCTCTCTAAGGGGGACACCTCTCTATAGCGGACAATTTTTGATTCCCCATGGCTGTCCGCTTTAGAGAGGTTTCACTGCATAAATAATACAAATTTCTTAATATTTTCTTAATACAAATTTAAAAAATACCAAACGTAGTATAGCAACCAGGGAGATGGACTCCCTTAGAAAATTATCTTCGGGCGCCCACGGTAAGAGATACCTATCGGTAATTAATCTATCGCCATCATTGAATTTACCAACAGTTCTTTTGTGTTGTTACAGATAGTGTCTATTAGGAAATTAAGCTGTTAGCGAACAACTGTTTGATGTATAGTGCCATATTGTCGTATAGAAAACAGAAGATGAAATCAGTCTGTTTTCTCGTTGACTTGAAGTTAGCTTCTGAGTACATAGGATGTTAAGATAAAATTTGATAAAGGAGATATAGTGATACGAATAATGAAATTAATAGTAAATGTGTTATGAAATGAAATTAGGTAGCGTGTTCTGAGAGAAGGACTAATTAGGAAGATTACGATAGGTGTTCCTGAGCACCATCATCATAGGTATTCTGCCCTTATTGGCAGGTCACTTGCCGCAGCTGAGAAGCTTCCATGCTTCACGGTCCTCCGCTAACTTTTAAGTCTTTACGTATGATCTTTCTGCGTTTATATCGTCCATTAATTGTAGCCTCCTTCGGCCCCTTCCGCTCTTTCCTGTCATCATACCCTCTAGCACGTCCCTCATGATACTATTTCTTCTTAGGCAATGTTCCAATCAGTTTCTTTCCTTCTTCTCAATACTATCTAACAGTGTTCTTTTCTCCTCACCATTTCTAACACCCCCCTCATTTGTTTTCCGCTCGACCCAACTAATTCTTTCTATTCTTCTCCACATCCACATTTCGAAAGCTTTCAGTTGTTTTTAATCACTTTTGCGTAATGTCCATGCTTCCGCCTCGTAAAGTACAACACTCCAAACAAAGCATTTTTCGAGTCTTTTTCTCTGCTCTTTATTCAAGGTCCCACAAAACACTTTTCTTCCTCCTAAAGGCTTCTTTCGCCATTTCTATCTTTGCTTTTATTTCACGCTAGCACTTCATGTCATTACTAAGAATACTACCTAGGTATCGAAAAATATTCACTTGTTTTATTTTCTCCCCAGCCACTTTTATATTTGACACTGATCACTTCATTCCAATCACCATGGCTTTCCTTCTAACATTTATTTTCATCCTATATTCTTCAAAGCCCATATTCAGGTTTTCTAACATTTTATTGATTTCTTTTTCAGATTCTGCAACAAGCACCATATCGTATGCAAATCTTATGCATCTAATCATTCTATCTCCTACCGAAATGCCGTCTTCATCATGTAGGCTTTTTTTCACTATCTCTTTTAGATAGATATTACAGTAAACAATGTTGGCAAGAGACAGCATCCATCTAAACTCCCTTTCCAATTGCACTCTCTTCTGTCAGTCTCTCCCCTATCAACACTTACTTGTTGATTCATATATAACTTTCTTATAAATCTTCGATCTTTCCATTCCAACCCGATCTTCTTTAGAACCCCAACAACAATTCCCAATTCACGCAGTCAAAAGCCTTTTCTAGATCCAATAAATACTATATACACCTCTTTCCCTTTTCTATAAAGCTTTCACTGATCGCCCTTAATGATCCAATTGCAAAATGATGATGAAGATGTATGACAATGTCAGGAGCGATTTATGATTTATGTTGAGTAAACTAAGTGAATAAATAAGATGGATGGAAAGTTTTGTGGTATCTATTTATTGTTACAGAGAATGCAGTATGTGTTGGTACATACAGATGATAAGTTAGTAAGGAACATTTTCCTTTACGCTACCTTACTCATTTACTGAAGTAAAAACAATACAAAAATTACTCTTACTACAAGGGTTGTTCAAGGTTGACCGGGACTTTTATTTCTTCAGGGGAAACAGATAGCACAAGAAGCACCAAACTGTGCGTCAAGGCACCATTGCCATCGTTGTGGCAGCTCCCTCATTCCTTTGGCGTAGACAAAAACTTCGTTGCTGTTGTAACACCCTTTGTATTACGTTAAATTAACCCAATACTTAATAATGAATATAACTACCTAATGATGATTGTAAATATACCCTTTAGATATAAAATACAGAAACGAAAAAGTGGCGGAGAAGAGGACGCAACCCACTGTCAAATAAAATCGGGAGATCAGTGGTCACGCGAATTACGTGAAAGTACAACATGCTTCGTTTAAATGCAGTAGCAGATCTAACCCGGAGCCGCGGGACCTACGCTCCCCCAGTTTTTTCAGTAACAAAAATAATTGAAGCTATTATTTAAATATTTCGAAAGTTTATAGTAAACTCACAATATAACTGGGAGTTCTGGTTGCCCCCCCCCAGTTTTTACCTTCTAGATCCGCCTCTGTTTAAATGTTTATATATACTCAACTACTGATCCTACATATAAAATATGTTACTCAGGCATGTAGACAAGGGAGGGGTCCGGACCCCTTCCTTCGAGACCAGAAATGAAAAAAATTAAGGAAGGATGAAACAAAAAAAAATGAGAAAAAGAAGGATCAGCGTTAAAAATTAAAAACTACAGGTAGCTTTTGGTTACTCTTTCTTATGAGGAAATTTGTATTACTTGCAATACATGGTGGCGAGGTGAGCGAGATATCCTGAAAGAGTCAGGGAATTTGAAATTTCTAGAAAAGTTACGGAATTCTCAGAATTTCTGCTACTAGTCAGGGAGATTTCAAGCTTTCGAAATCATAGTGCCGTTATGTAACAGAGTGGAATTTTTTATCATAATTTTTCGTCATCGCATCCTTGCAGTGTCAAACATGTTATTTCAAAAACAATTTTCTACTACTCCTTTAACCTGTCATTTGGAACAGATAGTAGTTGACGGAATAATAAAAACAAAAATTTATGTGAAAAAAAGTTGTTAACAGTTGATTCAACAGAGAAAGGAACGCAAATATTGTAAAATATTTAACAAGACATTATTGGATATGTACTTTTTATAATAGTTGAGGTCATAATGAAAGGAAAATTGTTATATTTGAATAAGGAGCAGGACGTAAATATTGTAAAATCTTTTTCAATACTTTTTTTTTTCATTTTACTCGAGATTTCTTCATAGTTTGTTATTAAAATACTTACCAACATATCCTCATTTTATTGTAATAAAACAATATATGTTGATAGTAAAGTAGTTTAGATTGATCCAGCTCCTGGGCCTTCAGAATTTCATGTCACGCCTCCCTCCCCCCGTTATGAAATCCTGGCTAAACGAACCAATATATGTTGCCAGTAAAATAGTTTAGAATGATTGAGCCCCTGGTGTCATGACCACAGTATTTCATGTGACGGATCCCCCCCTTCACGAAATCCTGGATACGTGCCTGTGTCACTGGATTTATATCGAGTTTTTGCAATACCTGCGATACTAACGTTTCCAGAGTAAAAAAAAGAACAAACAAAAGTGTTATTTTAGTTGTTTTTTAAAGTTTTATTTCTTTGTGCGACAGTACATGATGTAAAATGAACACCTAATAATACAGCCCATTCTTTTATATTTCATTCCAACCCTATTTGAACGCCATGGGTCTATTCGTTTGGATTTCAGAGTGATTCCAGCAATTCCTTACCTTTCTCCAGCGTTCCAGCAGTTCGGCCGAATATAATTTCATGAAACGACCACGGCAGATTACGGGACTTTTGATATGTTGTTCAAAACATCAAACAGAGCAAATGTACCAATTTTCAGCTTCACACAGTTATTTGTAATATTATTACGTAAAATATCTAGTCTACAGTTGCTCACATAATGGTCGCGTGAATGGCGAGCAATAATGCAGCGCGCGTCACTTAAACGCACATAGCTCCGTAACTATTAGTCGTACATGCACTACCAAGATACCAACGGAAAGATGAAAGTTTGCTGATTTTTTTTATTCCAGTAGTTTTACGATATCTGCGATAGCAAAACGTCCATAACCAAGGAAAGAAAAAGCGAGTTCGTTTCATTTCGACTTTTGAGGGAGTCAATCGTTTCGTGCTGCCCTGGATGATGTGTAATTAAAACAATGTATAGCTTGAACTGAAGCCCTATTATTTATCTTTCATTTGAGATCTATTTTAGCTTTGTGGTTTAGCCATTTGTATGTAACAGCTATTCCAGTGATAACTTGTGCTTTTCCAGCACTCCAGACTTTAACCGCCTGGGATTCGAGGAAGCGACCACGGGAGATTAGGAGATTTTTGATATGTTATTCAGGACATCCAATAGAACAAATCTGCCAAATTTCAGCTTTAGATTATTTTTCGCAAGGTTCAAACCTAAAATGACTGGGCTATATTTAGAAATAATTATCCAGCGCCTGTTGTATATACAACCCAAACGTTTGAGAAGTTATGTTGGTTGCAGACCAGCAAACGTTATGTTGACCATACAAGGTTTGAGCATCAATAAATATAGAATTTGTAGTTTACCTTAGAAGGCTCAGGTTGGCAGATCATAAAGCCACATTGGAAGAAAGTAAGAGAGGTTTCAAAATTTATACTGAAAATCTAACCGGATAAAGAACGTTAGGAAGATCTGGGAGGACAATATTAAGATAGATCTCGCAGAAATAGTGGTTGAAAATAGAAATTGGATCCAGTCGGTAAAGACAGAAATCACTGGAGAGGTTTTGTAAATGTGTCATTAAATCTTTGGGTTCCATTGGCCAAAGGGTTACTTCGATTTTGGTTTTATCTTTATTTTTCTTACTTAGATTAAAGCTCTATATTTACGAAATGAAAGACGGATGATACGTTCAAGCTGAGGGATTTAGAGGCGTGAACAATTAATTTAAATTAATTGTTATTTCCTTATTTTATTTTCATCATCGAAAAAGAACGTAAAATTTGCGGACTCAACTGTTCATTTTCCTTCAAATCTAACTTCCTGAAACCCTACTAGGTCCACCCCATATTTCTGTAACTCATTCGTTACAGATTTTAACGCACCTGCTCTATAAAGACGTCTTATATTCCATGTTCCAAATCTCATGTCCATTTTACTTTGCTGGGGTTGTGCCAAGTTATCAGTTCTGATCCAAGGTCCGAGTTTCCTGTGAATGTTTCTGAAAAGTGTCTTCTTTCACAGGATGAGGTTGTAAGCCTCGTACCAAACCCCCAAGCTCGAGGACCACCCTTTGTCTGTGCGCGACTGCTTATTTAATATATTCGCAGCCAACATCTATATCTAGGGGCCTTTTTCTCGATCCGCAACCTGAGGACGCGCCATGCCATGGTGACAGGAATCCATATTACATGGAGCCTAATTAATTTAACATATCCATTTTGGAAACTGAGGGAAAGAGTGAAGGAGACTCTTGTCCTAATTCAAGAATATGCCTTGGCAAGGAACTACCAGTAAACTTTTATGATCTGGGAGTACGAATCTGTTGAGTGTTAATAAATGATTTACCAACTGCGCTGGAAAGGAAAAATTAAATGTATACTTTTACATCTCATGATCTTTATGCTACAAAAGACGAATAAATATGAAAGAACTGGTGGAATAGGAATGTGGAAGGAAATGGGAGAACCACAAGAAAACTCATGGATGCGATGTCCATCAAAACTCACGATCGACTCAGTATCCAACAATGCCGGATCTTTTTTCCCTTTTGAATTTTTAATTTGTGGATGCACCTCGTATATATCCGGCGAGAAATTTCAGCTAGCGTCGCAAAACGAGTATTACCTATATCTATAACTTTATCTATCTATCTATATCTACATATATATATATACAAACGTCTCAAATGCTACTACTTAATACATGAAACAATATAGTCACGATCACGACAGTAACTGGCGTCTGATCGATACTGCGTTTTTAAAAATAGTTCAGAAGTAAATCCAATAGTCCACCTGGAAACAAACTACTTGGTCTGTATTAATATATAAAAACCTGTGTAAGCGAGGACTAGATAAATATCTGAAAACATGGCAACACGATTTGTAGCAAATACAGTCTGAAACAAAATAAAATCACATTTTATCGCATTGCACTTGTCGATTTAACTGAACAGTATAGCTTAAATTTCACAACAGAGCGGCTCCGGAACTTTCTTAGCAGCGGCATACTTCTCAGGAGAAAATTTCGTTCCGAAATGTAAATGAAATACTGCCACATTTACAGTACTTTATTTATCCCTTTCAGTCTCTTCGCGAGAACTGGGGTTCCACGAGCACAATTTAGAGCCTGTGGTTCTAATAAAGCGCAAATTCATAGTTATAGAAGATGACTAACTTTAGTTAACTCTATTATTTAAGACACTGCAGGTTTAATCGCCGCAGTCAAAAACTCTCCATTGGATGCTATTCTGAGCCAATAAATTCAATCAAGTTTGTTGTATCCTAGTATCGTGTACAAAATAATTACGAAATAAAATTAATCTATAGTTTTTTTAAAAAAAAATGTTTTGTTAATAGAAAGTCAAAGTGAAGTATGCAAATGAATTTATGGATAAATTTTCGAAAATGTCCCCATTAACTTGACAAACATTTAACAGTTTACCTGTGCCTATTTTGGACGACAAGAATTGTTATCCAAATATTTCACAAGAAATGACTAAATTTTCCCTTCATAAAATTTTTGAACAGCCATGACACAATTGCGAAAAACAGATGTTTGTAAAGAGTAAACTAATTGTATATGATTTCTCAAACCAGATTTTCTGGGCCTCATCGATATAGACATACATAGGGGGATCTATTCAGAGGCGTTTTTAGCGTTGTAATAAGAATTTGGCTAACGCGTGAAGCTAATCCCCGCTGGTTCAATTCCAGGCCATGTAAGTTTGTGGTAGACAACATTGTGTCCGTGTTTTCTTACAGTTATTCCGGTTTCTCCTACATTTCCACTTCACCAAATTATTCACTATCATTTCCTTTCATTAATCATCCATTCCCTTCAGCCTACAAGGGCGTAATCAATGGACACAAAACTGAAAGAGTTCATTTCAATTATTAAAGTAATTAACCCTATGGATTAAAAAGCCTAAAGGAGCTCCTCCGTGGCTAAGCGGTTAGCGTACGCGCCTTTGGCGTGGGAGACCCGGGTTCGATTCCCGGCGGGAGCTCCTGTGGTTCGGATTCCACGTTAATCAGTAGGTCCACGTCTCATATAGCCTCGCTGCTGAAAGGGACGCTAAACTAAAAAATCAACTAAAAATCAATAAAAAGCCTAAAGGTTCAATGCCGCAGAGATAAAACGTCGCCATTTCACCCTATCCTGTACCGATACCATCCAATCTGGGCTGCAACTACCGATCTTCCTAAAAAAAAAAAAGAAAAAAGAAAGAAAGAAAGAAAAAAGAAAAGAAAAAAGAAAAGAAAGAAATTCTTTACACCATTCTTCCAATTTGTTGGTCTACCCAAATGTTTTTTCCTTCGGTTTTGCAAGTAGGACGCTATACACATCACGCGTATATTTTATGCGAGCAGCGTCTCTCGTATAGAGTCTACCTTAACTGTCACAACTTATTTTTTCGTAAGATATTTGGTAACCTGTTTTTCATGTAAAGTTCAGTATTGTTTCACTTTCTGCAGCCATCCGCTAATTCCTCTCTTTTAGAACCGAATATTCTTTTTCCCAAAACTTTATTTTTCGAATATCCTCAGATCTGTTATTCTTTGCGCGCCAAACTTCCACATCCATACAATGGATAAGTCAAATAATTTTGTCACTTTCACTGACAATGGAAACTCAATGTTCCAAAAGTAATATTTTCGGTTCCAAACACCGAACATTATCTATGGCTTCTAGGTAAAAAAAAAAAAAAAAAGAAAAAAAAAGAAAAAAAAAGAAAAAAAAAAGAAAAAAAAGCTTGTGTATAATTCACATTTTATTTCATTCAATACATACATATATACATTAATACATATATAATGTGAATTATACACCAGTTTTTCTTTACCTAGAAGCCATAGATAATGTCTGGAACCGAAAATATTACTTTTGGAACTTTGAAAAATGAAAATGAAATTTTTGAGTTTTACGTCCCACGATTATGCCGGTTAGGCTAAAGGAGACGGCGATGATGAGTAATGAATGAAAATGGTGGAATGAAGAAAGTGAGAGGAAACGGGAGAACCCCGAGAAAACCCACGCACATGGTGTTTGTCCACCACTTTTGGAACTTTGAGTTTCCATTGTCAGTATACATACATGTATGTATACTGACAATGTATGTATATGTATGTATACATATACATACATATATGTCAATATATATATATATATATATATATATATATATATATATATATATATATATATATATATATATATATATATATATATATACATTCGTTTCCTCTGACCTACTAATTCTTTACATTTCTTGTTTCTTATTTATAGAAAAAAGAAAAAATAAGAAAAAAGAAAGAAAAGAAAATCTTGATTAGCTATTATAATGTTTAAAGGTCAACGCAAAATTCCATGTTTCCTGGAAAATAAGACCGGAACTCACATATATTTGCCTTAAAAGACACACCAGGGTGTATCTCTTTACACAAATGCAAATATATGCTTACATTTACTGTGTGTAAAGTAACCCTATAGGATTTCCGCAACTACTGGACATATTTTAGGAGTAAGGTTAATATTATAGGCGATCTAGAATATTACGCCAGGGCTTATTTTCTGGTTAAGTCTTATTTTCAGGGTTAATTGTTATTTTAATAGCATTAGTTAATATCAAATTGCTTACTCTCGAATTCTCGAATTTTCCCTTATTTACTGTCAAGTGGTAGGGAGCATTATGAAAAGCCTTGTGTTCACGCCTTCACAACCAAAGGGCATATAGGTCCCATTTCTTTAACCTATCCTACCATTGTACTGGATCAATTAAAGTGTATTAATTTTCATGAGTTGGAAGCTACAGATAAAAGAACTCCTTAAATGAGCTTAAATAACAATTAATATAAATGTAAATGGCTACTCCTTCTCTCATTCTGTATTACTTTTACCAGCTAATTAAGGATTTATCATACACTACTATTGGCATAAACAAATATTATAACTGCTAACACTATCCATTGAGATAAATAAAAAAAAAGTATAAAAATCTTATCATAGAAAGAACTGCTTATGCTTATTTGTAGTAGTGGTCCCCGTATGGCCGAATGACTCATCCTCACTCTCTTTTACGACCGGGATTTTTGAACTTCGTTCCCTTTTACGGCTAAGATGAGTGCTTTGGTACCTCGATTCTGATTGGCTGAGAGAAGTCACGTGACGTTAGGCCCCGCCCACGCGGGAAATTCAAACTTTCAGGTCACGTGGTATGACGTCATGAGTCACCCCGACCTCACCCTGGATTTTTGAAATTTGTTCCCTTTTACGGGTAAGATGTGTGATTCTGATTGGTTGATAGCTGTCACGTGATCTTAGACCCTGCGATATTTGAAATTCGTTCCCTTTTACGGGTAAGATGAGTGTTTATGATTGGCTGACAGAGGTCACGTGATCTTAGGCTCAGGGATTTTTTAAAATTCGTTCCCTTTTATGGGTAAGATGAGTGGTTTGGTACCTTGAATTTGATTGGTTGATAGAGGTCACGTGATCTTAAGCCCCTGTGACTTTTGAAATTTGTTCCCTTTTTACGAGTAAGATGAGTGCTTTGGTACCTCGATTCTGATTGGCCGACAGAGGTCACATGATCTTAGACCCCCCACACACCCCATGAGTGAAATATAGAGCAATATGTCGGTGATCACCCTAGACCTGGATTTTTTTTTTAATGGTTATCCTTAAAGTTCCCATGAAGGGTTCAACCTCCTCCTTAAATAACCCTTTTATGGTATGATATTGTACTGAAGTTTACATTAAATATTATCGTTCTCTCTTTGACAGATAAGATGATTCTTACCTTGATGGAGATCCTGTCCTTGAATTAGTAGCCTATGTCTCTGGAAGTAACAATGGTGAAAGAGGGGTGTTGCTTGTAGATTTCTTATAACACATTGTTGTGAGTTTAAGCGATTTATTGCTCAGTAAGCGCTTCATTAATGGAAACAGTGTTGCCAGATTTTTTACCTAAACTGCTCCGATTCTTTTCGAAACGGTTCCGCAGAGTGCAAGAAATTTTAAACGAAAAAATTTTTCGAACTAAAAAATTTCAAAACTAAAAAAATTTTCAAACAAAAAAATTTTCGAACTAAAAAATTTTGAAACAAAAAAAAGTTTCAAACAAAAGATTTTCGAACCCAAAAAAAATTTCGAACTAAAAAAATTGAAACAAAATTTTGTCGAACTAAAACATTTTTTAAAAACAAAAGTTTCGAACTAAAGATGTAAATCACATCTAAAAATTTTCAAATCAAACTTTTTATCGAACTAAACTTTTAAAATTTTCGAACTAGAAATTTAAACCAAGTTTTAGAAAAATCCTAAGAAATGTTTCTCCAGGAATCGAACTCAGGTCTTTCAAACCAAAGATGTGTATGCTAACCGCTTAAATGAATTCGGTTTTAATCGATCTTGGTGGGTTTCGAACCATGGTCCTTGAAAAGGATACACATATACTTTAAGAAAATAAATCTGACAGTGTAACGCTTCGCAAATCAAACTTTTTATCGAACTAAACTTTTAAAATTTTCGAACTAGAAATTGAAACAAGTTTTAGAAAAATCCTAAGAAATGTTTCTCCAGGAATCGAACTCAGGTCTTTCAAACCAAAGATGTGTATGCTAACCGCTTAGCTATGAATGAATTCGGATTTAATCATGCTTGGTGGGTTTCGAACCATGGTCCTTGAAAAGGATACACATACACTTTAAGAAAATAAATCTGACAGTGTAACGCTTCCGTTCGTGGATTAAAATAAAATGCTGATAGACTTCTTTGTGTGACGACATAGAAGCACATATGATTGAAAAATGCAAACGTCAGCGGATCGCATTACTTTTGTTTTACTACGAACGTGTCAGCATGATTCATGGAAAAAAAGCAAACATTGACATTCACGTGTGGAATATGAGGAAAATGAAATGTCGTCACAGTTACGACATGTAGTGACATGATCCTGGCAGAAGGGAATTGGCATCGAAATTGCGATACTAGATGTTGTAACTATTGAGAAACGTGAATGACGTCACGATCGATTGTTACACATCGTTTTGGTTCGTGATTCATGACAAAAGCAGCGAGCGTTTTGATTGGTTCGTTGTGATGTCATTTTATAAATTTCCTCGTTTCTGATTGGCTGACGGTGACATCGTTTTCGCAGCGACCTAAATAAAAATCTAAATTTCATTTTTCAAATCCTACATCGCTCTCAACTAGCGAGTGAAGAAGATCTCCTTTTAAAAGTGTTTTCATTTAAGCTTCATTGCACCGACTTTTTATTCATTGAATTGAGGTAAGTTCAGTGAGATTTTATTTGTCACCCAAGATTCGAAAATCATTTGTGGGCGGATCACGAATACACTGTTTTACTTTTAGTACGAAATATTTAGACTATGAAGAAATTAGTGGAATGGGAAAGTGGGAGTACGAATCAGGAACCTCCACACATTAAAAGTAAGCACGATAAATGATATGGTTTAGCGTCCCTTCAGCTTAATGTTGAATGTGAACTCCCGTCGGGAATTGAACCATGGCCAGAAAAATGTGTGCGCTTAGTTTTGAAAAGAATGCATTAGAAAATTTTAGAAACTATGTCTGAGAATAATATGGTTCGATTCCCTTTAAAAGCATTAGCGACCCCTTCAGCTTAACGTGATATTCGAGCAACCACCCCGGGATTGAACCAAGGCCAGAGGCGTGTACGTCAACCATTTAGCTTAGTTTTGAAAAGAATGTATGATAACGCATGAGAATATTAAATTTCAGAAAAGACTTGACAGCGATCCGATGTGGGAAAGCAAACCCACCGAGGATTGAACCAGGACCTTCCACGTTAGAAGCATGTACGCTAACCACTTAGCCACGAGTGCATGAATATGTGGTTAAAAAGATTTACGCTATACAGATTTTGTTTTGACAATTACGTATGTGTTACGTTAACGGTTGGTGAATCTCTTCAACTTGCAAACGCATCATTTAAAGGTCGTTGTGAGTAGAAAAAATGCTTACGCGTACTTTATCACATCTCAGTACTGTTGAAACATTCATTCATTCATGCATTCTTTTTTATCACTATAGAATGGTAGGTCAGTTACATGCTACAGCAATAAAACACACATTTCAGTAACATAATTATTTTTAAAAAAACTTTGATTTCTAGTACATGTGCTTTCATAATGAGATTCTGAACGTCACCGCCAGGGGAATCAAACTCAGGACCTTTACATGAATTGCTTAGTTAATTATTTATCATGAATGTTATGATTTCCTGGGCTAAGCGGTTAGCATACGTACCTTTGGCGTGGGAGACCAGGGTTCGATTCCCGGCGGGAGCTCATGTGGTTCGGATTCCACGTTAATCAGTAGGTCCACGTCTCATATAGCCTCGCTGCTGAAAGGGACGCTAAACTAAAAATCAAAAAATCAACTCAAATTCACACTGCTCAATTCCTTTTTTCCCATTACATATTTGTTTTACCGTACCTGTTTGTTGTTTTCATTTTTTAATCATGGCCGAATCGGGTTTTACTGTTCGCAAAGAAATCACTCGACATTATAGACGATTTATGTACGTTTATGTATTATGAGGTGTACGTCAACCATTTAGCTTAGTTTTGAAAAGAATGTATGATAACGCGTGAGAATATTAAATTACAGAAAAGGCTTGACATGCCCCTGACGTGGAAAGCAAACCCACCGAGGCTTGAACCAGGACCTTCCACGTCCGAACCATGTACGCTAACCGCTTAGTCACAATAATAATAAAAAAATACGCTATACAGATTTTGTTTCGACAATTACGTATGTGTATCGTTAATGCTCGATGAATCTCTTCAACTTGCAAACGCATCATTTAAAGGTCGTTGTGAGTGAAAAAAAAAAAATGCTGACGCGTGCTTTGTCACATCTCAGCACTGATGAAACATTCATTCATTTCATGCATTCTTTTTATCACTATAGAATGGTAGGTCAGTTAAATGCCGATGTAGTGCTCTCGAGTTTGACAGCAATAAAACACTCATTTCAGTAACATAATTATTTTTTAAAAAAACTTTGATTTCTAGTACATATGCTTTCATAATGAGATTCTGAACGTCACCGCCAGGAATCAAACTCAGGACCTTTACATGAATTGTTTAGTTAAGAATTTATCATAAACGTTATGATTTCCTGTTTATCAGGTGATTAAGATTTTTCTTTCTTCTTTTCTTTTGTAGTAAATTCACGCTGCTCAATTCCTTTTTCCCATTACATATTTGTTTTACCGTAATTGTACCTGTTTGTTTGTTTTCTCCTTTCATTAACCATGGCCGAATCGGGTTTTACTGTTCGCAATGAAATCACGCGTCATTATAGACGATTTAACATCGAGGGCAGAATGCTCGAAGTTCAATTCAACGCACCGCCCGTAGGAACCGATATCATACAGTATGTACATAACAGTTTCCAAGCAATGCTGGACCATTTGTTAGCCAATGTCGACGATGAGGCGATGGTTGGTTTATCAGTAATATCGCCACGCAACACGAATAAACCATTTTGGGTGAGTTTTCGCCAAGCCCGAAACTTGACACTGGAAACGATGTGGGCCTCCTTTGAAAGAGTGTTACAAAGTAACAATGCATTTCTCCTGCACGAGCCATTCACCGTGCATTTTCATCGTGTCGATATTCCACGTGGCTATGGTGGTTTGCGGCAAGGAGTACTTCAAAATGAAGAATTGTTACGTTGCAAACGAGGGATTGTACGTGTACAAAATCAAGACTCAAGGTGCCTGGCGTACGCCATTGTTATTGCTATTGGTCTGAAGGCATACAAGAATGTAGATGTGCAACGTTATAAGCAGTATAAGCGTCAATCGAAATATGTTGTGGATCAAGAAGTCGATGCGCTATGTGCAAATGCAAGAGTCAATTTGGATCATGGTGCCAGTGTAAATGAAATACGACAATTCCAGGCATACCTTAAAGAATATAAAATTACTGTGTATACCAGTTTCACAGGCCGTGATATCATGTACGAGGGGCCCAACGACGAAAATCGCACTCCCATAAATTTGATTTGTTTGGCTGGTCATTTTGACATCATCCAATCCTTAACTGCTTGTTTTGCAACCAAGTTCTACTGTGAGGCGTGCCATAAAAAATATAGTGAACGTAACAGACATGTAAAAAATTGTCCTGTAACATGCTCCAAATGTTTACAGAGACCTCTATGCGACAAGACTCAAACACCGATATTATGCAACGACTGCAATCGTCAATTTTACGGCGAAGAATGTTTTAACAATCATCGTAATGCTCCATATCATCAAGGGGAACCTGTATGCAAAATGGTGAAGCAATGTACTAGATGTTACAGAGTATATTCTTTTGTGCATACAGGACAACGACTTCATAATTGCAATGAGATCTTTTGCAATGTTTGTAAGAAGATTGTTCCAGGATCCCATCAATGTTTTATGCTTCCTGATCGACAATGCTTGAAACCTGGTGTTCCTTCACTCATGCACGCAAAGAAAGCCTTGTTGATATTCTATGATATAGAATCTATGCAGGACACGAATATTGGCGATAATACGTATGTACACATTCCAAATTTATTGGTTGCACAACAAGTATGTTATGCATGTGTTGAAAACGATAATATCCAGCAGTCTTGCAGTACGTGTGGTCAGCGCCAGCATATTTTCCAAGGAGAGGATCCAGTTTATAATTTTCTCCAGTACTTGCGGGAACGTCGTCCCAATATAAATAGGATTTTCTGTGTCGCGCACAACGCTAAGGGATACGATGGACATTTCATCCTAAAGGCTATGGTAGAACAATGCCAATGGAGACCTGACGTCATATTAAATGGGACCAAGATACTGAGTTTAACGTTGAATAATCTGACGTTCATTGACTCGTTGAACTTCCTACCTATGGCATTAAGTAAATTGTCAAAAGCGTTCAATTTACACACAACCAAAGGCTACTTCCCGCATTTCTTCAACACCAAGGAGAATCAATCGTATATTGGATCACTTCCAGAAACAAAGTATTATGGTGCAGATGAAATGGCCGTCGAAGACAGGAACAAGTTCATGCAGTGGTACAACGATCATCGTAATGACACGTTTGATTTTCAGAAAGAAATTCTCAAGTATTGTATTCAAGATGTCAATGTACTGCGACAAGCATGCGTTTCGTTTATGACGTCATTTGAAACAGAAACCAAAGTGAATCCCTTCTTGGAGACGATCACGATTGCCAGTGCTTCCAATTTAGTATTTCGCCGGAATTTCCTTAAACCCAACACCATTGGAATTCTACCGGCACATGGCTATCGATGGAGAAGTACCCAATCGATCGCTGCAATGCAATGGCTGGCCTACATTGAAAAAACCGAAGAAAAACAAATCTTACATGCGGCCCGACAAAAAGAAGTGTTTATTGCGGGATTCCATGTTGATGGTTACTACCAAGATCCTGAGACGTTAGAGGAGCACGTCTACGAGCATGCCGGCTGCTTTTACCACGGGTGTAAAGTATGTTTTACTACAGGCCGTAATCAGCCCATCTACAGCAATCCAGAAGACACCATGGAATTCCGTTATGAACGAACGCAACGCAAAAATGCAAGACTGCGTGAATTGGGGTACATTGTACATGAAATGTGGGAGTGCGAATTTAATCAGTTCTTAAAACAAAATCCTGCAATGGCGACGTATCTGAAGAATCACCCGTACATGAACCGCAGACCATTAAATCCAAGAGATAGCTTTTTTGGAGGAAGGACCAATTGCGTGAAATTGTACCACCAAGTCGATGAAAAAGCGGGGGAAGTAATAAAATATTTCGATATTGTCTCGCTTTATCCTTATGTAAATAAGTGTGCTAAATACCCTGTAGGCCATCCACGAATTTATCTACAGGGTGATGAAAATATACCACCAATAAATAAAGTCAATGGTCTAATCAAAATGTCGATATTACCAAGTCGCCATCTTTATCATGGTCTCCTGCCTTACCGATGTAACAAGAAACTACTCTTTCCACTGTGTGCTGCGTGTGCCGAAGAAATGAACCCAGACCCTACAGCAACGTGTACGCACAACGATCAGGAGCGATGCCTCACTGGAACATGGGTATCATATGAAATCCAGAAAGCAATAGAATTAGGATATCAACCAGTGGAAATTTTTGAAATTTGGGATTATGACATTGAACAATATGATC
Source organism: Thermobia domestica (assembly GCF_964235325.1). Taxonomy (NCBI): domain Eukaryota; kingdom Metazoa; phylum Arthropoda; class Insecta; order Zygentoma; family Lepismatidae; genus Thermobia; species Thermobia domestica. The sequence continues at coordinate 175,009,910 of NC_137466.1, forward strand.
CCATCACGAAAACAGGTGGCTTGTTCACGGAATACATCAATACGTTTTTGAAATCAAAAATGGAAGCGTCTGGCTGGCCTAGTTCCTGTGTGACCGAAGAAGACAAATCAAAATTCATACAAACCGTCCTGGAGCGTGAAGGTATTGCATTGGATCCGTCCAAAATTGAAAATAATCCTGCACGAAGAAGTTTATCTAAGCTTTGTTTGAACTCATTATGGGGAAAGCTTTGCCAAAGATCAAACTTTAGCCAGACCACAATTATTGACCGGCCGGAAGAATTTTATGAAAAACTCACTTCCCCCGACATTAAACTCCATCAAATTGTACCCATCAATGATACGATGTTGTATGCGTTCTGGGAGTACAATGAACATGTGCCTGTTCAAAACCGAAACACCAATGTCGTGTTAGGTGCATTTACAACATGTCAGGCACGTCTGGAACTGTACAAGTACCTGGAAATGTTGCAGGAACGTGTTTTATATTTCGACACGGATTCTGTAATATTTACGGAGAAGCCCGGGGAGCCAACCATTGAACCTTCTACGTACTTGGGATGCTTATCGGACGAGATGGAGTCTTACGGACCACGAGCATACATCAAGACATTTGTCAGTGGAGGACCAAAAAATTACAGCCTAGAAATATACAATCCGGATACCAACGTCACCAGTTACATATGCAAAATTAGAGGATTTACATTAAATTACAATGCAGGACAGCAATTAAATTTCAATACGCTAAAAGAAATGATTACAAATCAATGCCGTGGACAAGTCACCATCACTATCCCCCATAAGATATGCAGGACCAAAGACCATACCATCGTCACACGAAAGGAAGAAAAAATGTACAGTATCCAGTACACAAAACGTCGATTTAAAGAATTCAATTCTTATGATACGGTTCCGTACGGGTACGTTAAAAAACAGAAGATGGAACTGGAAAAAGAAGATGAAGAAGAAAAAACTGTAAACACCCAATAAGGCCGCCATTTCCTTTTTCCTTTTCCTTTTCTTCTTTCCCTTCCTTAACCACAAAGCAGTAACACCAAGAAGAAAAATGAAGTACCCACAAGAGTTCATAAACCATCAACAACACCATCAGTGGAAGAAAATGCAGTCATCTCGTACCGAAGGAGGAACCTTGACCATAAAGGAGCAACACCTAGAAAAATGCAGTACCCAGAAGAGTTCATAAACCACCAACACAACCATCAGTGGATGAAATGGTGTCATCTCGTACCCGAGGAGGAAGATGAGCCTAAACAGATCCATCATTTACGAGTAAGTTTTATTTCTCTCTTATCAATATTGACTCGTTTTTATTGTTTCAAAAAAAAAAGAAATTCATAAAGTAATCCATTGTTTCTTCTTTTTCTTTACAGGATACGTCTACAAGATTCGAAGATGATGACGCATCCAAAATATTCATTAATTAGATCCTGCATTTATTATGTTAATAAAATTGTATAAGAAGAGCACATACCTTTCGTTAAAATACAACAAGTTGAAAAAAAAATATGTTTTATTATTCCTTGAAACCCTGAACACTTGTTTTCAAATCATGGTAATCTTGAAAATTTAAGGTGAAAAATATATCCAAGATTTGGTTTACATGATTTTGTTCGAAAAATTAATTAAAGAATTTTTAGTGTCCAAAATTTGGTTTTTTAATTAGTTCAAAAAAATGATTTGAAAATATTCAAATGTTGTTTCATGAATCATGCTGACACGTTCGTAGTAAAACAAAAGTAATACGATACAACATCGGCTGACGCTTGCATTTAAATCACATGTGCGAACACACAAAAAAGTCTATCAGCATTTTATCTTAATCCACGTTACACTGCCAATTTATTTTCTTAAAGTATAAGTGTATTCTTTTCAAGGATCATGGTTCGAAACCCACCAAGATCGATTAAAACCGAATTCATTTAAGCGGTTAGCATACACATCTTTGGTTTGAAAGACCTGAGTTCGATTCCTGAAAAAACATTTCTTAGGATTTTTTCTTAAACTTGGTTTAAATTTCTAGTTCGAAAATTTTAAAAGTTTAGTTCGATAAAAAGTTTGATTTGAAATTTTTTTAGATGTGATTTACATCTTTAGTTCGAAACTTTTGTTTTTAAAAAATGTTTTACTTCGACAAAATTTTGTTTCAATTTTTTTTTAGTTCGAAATTTTTTTTTGGGTTCGAAAATTTTTTGTTTGAAACTTTTTTTTTGTTTCAAAATTTTTAGTTCGAAAATTTTTTGTTTGAAACTTTTTTTTGTTTCAAAATTTTTAGTTCGAAAATTTTTTGTTTGAAAATTTTTGTTTAAAATTTTTTAGTTTTGAAATTTTTTTAGTTCGAAAAATTTTTAGTTTAAAATTTCTTGCACTCTGCCGGAACCGTTTCGAAAAGAATCGGAGCAGTTTAGGTAAGAAAAAATCTGGCAACACTGTTTCCATTAATGAAGCGCTTACTGAGCGTTTAAAAAAAATCGCTTAAACTCACAACAATGTGTTATAAGAAATCTACAAGCGACAAGGATTCCCCCCCCCTCCCGCTGGTAATCATCTTATCTGTCAAAGACAAGGATAATATTTAAGGTAAACTTCAGTACAATATCATGATACCAAAAAGGTTATTTAAGAGGAGGCTGAACCCTCCATGGGAACTTTAAGGTACCAAAAAGGTATCTTTAAGGTATCAACCAATCAGCATCGTGGTACCAAAGCATTCATCTTACCCGTAAAAGGGAACGAATTTTCAAATATCCCAGGGTCTAAGATCACGTGACAGCTGTCAACCAATCAGAATGAGGTATCAAAGTACTCATCTTACCCGTAAAAGGGAACAAATTTCAAAAATCCATGTCATAAAAGAGAATGAGGGATTTCCCCGCGGGGTGACTCATGACGTCATACCACGTGACCTGAAAGTTTGAATTTCCCGCGTGGGCGGGGCCTAACGTCACGTGACTTCTCTCAGCCAATCAGAATCGAGGTACCAAAGCACTCATCTTAGCCGTAAAAGGGAACGAAGTTCAAAAATCCCGGTCGTAAAAGAGAGTGAGGATGAGTCATTCGGCCATACGGGGACCACTACTACTTTTGTTTAAAAAGAACAATCCCTTATTGACCATAAGAACATATTAGTCCGAGACCATGAGTAGGTAATTTTAAAGTGATCAACTTGCGATGACAATATTTGGAACCTATATGTCAGCTCTAGCCTAAAAAGCTCAAAAAATGTTTTTCTCTTGCCTACAATTCTTATAGTACCGAAAAGATTTAAGTTATGGTTTAAGAAGGGAACAAGAAAGCAGGACCTATGTTATCTCAGTTGAACATTTTTTTTTCGAAAAAATATCTTGTGACTAGAAATAGTGTAGAAAATTTTCTTTCCTTCTTGTCAAATCACGTTTCGGAAGAGATAAGTAAAAAGTCAGTCGCAATGTCCTCCCTGTCAGTTTCAGTTTGGAGACTCATGATTACAAGATTAAGACAATATTGTTCTTCTATATTACAGTTTCTTAATTAAATAAACTACAATTTGCAGTAATATAAGAAAGGACATTATACGACATAATGAGAATAATTTCGTCAGGAAATTATGGGATGCGCACGGTAAAAGCGCAATCAACATGAATGTCGTTTGGACAAAAAAAAAAAAAAAATAGATAAAAGCTCTATCATTTTCAAATAAATGTAAGTTGCTAAGGCAAACCATGACACGCAACGTAAACAAATAAACTTTACGCTTGGCGACCGAAATTTGCGATGTTGTTTTACCAGCGATGTTTTAAAACTTTGATTTTTATACATAAAAATTCTGTTGCATTTTTAGAAAACAGCAAATAAACATAGTAACACACAAATATAGATAGGAATAAAGTGTTCACAGAATACTTTAAAATAAACAAGGAAACATTTGAAACAGACATAAAAACAAGCTGTTCAAACGAAAAAGAAACAAAACATATGTTGCTACTGCATTACGACGATATGTCATGTGTTATTACCAGTTAATGATGCTAAATACTTACGGTTTGAAGAAGTAGGAGAAGACGAGCCACCTCTATACCAATTAAATGGATGCATATCAAGTTTTCATTCCTATTCTACGCCTTGTTTTCACTAGTTGCACCTTAGCGGGCTTTTCTCATCATGGCGACTTGAACCACTTGAGGTGAGAATCGATACTTGCGCGATGACGAACCGCCAACGCTCGATCCTGTTATTTGCTTTTTTCTCTTTCTTTTTTTTTCGTTATTTCACCCGGAAATGTGGCCAAGTTAGGAGAAACTTCACGTTTTATGACGATAGTTTAGACGCAAGTTTGTTTAATCGTTCAGAATGAAGCAAGATGGCCTATACAAACAGTTCTCGCTTTAAAAGCAAATAAACTTCTTTTGTATGTGTACATTGTACTAAACTATCCATTGAGACTGCTCGTTTTTGATTGAGTGTTGCTTTATACCTATGTTATTCACAACTTGCAGTTTTAACCGGAGAACTCTTAAATTCTTTTGTTTATACAATATATACTATATATATATATATATATATATATATATATATATATATATATATATATATATATATATATATATATATATATATATATATATACGAGCGTATATATCACTCATGAAGTATAGAACGAACCCACCTATTCTCCAATTCTCGGATTCAATCCTAAACAAAAGAAACAGAAGATACTTTACAGGAACTATAGGAACATATTTCTCTGATACGATAGGATACTTTAAGACATATTACATAATAGGATAATTTACAGATATTATCAAAAACATGTCCAGATAATTATAATCCCATTGGAAGCTTTTCATAACTTAAGAGGAAGCAGGAGTAGATACAGTAGGATATGGATTACGAGCTTTAACATGGCCAAAAACACTCTTTATTATAAATCTCAGATCGATGAGGTTACAAACACACACACACACACACACACACACACACATATATATATATATATATATATATATATATATATATATATATATATATATATATATGGGTTGACAAAATATCTAAAAACACTTCATACAGGACACGTAAGTTTGGGTCTCCACTGTACAACGCGTGTTGCGATTGCCGATCGTTTTTTGTTTTCAATGTGTCATGTGGATCTCCCTCTTCCGTCAGCAGTAACCCGTTCACCTGTGAGTGTCGTGGTGTGAAAGGGGTGCGGTAAAATGGGCGACCTGACAGACTTCCAAAGAGGCATGATTGTTGGTGCCTGTCTCATTAGAGCTTCAGCGGCAACGGTGGCAAACATTGTGGGGGTATCAAAAGGCACTGTGTCCAATGTCACGAGGACATACACAATTCATGGGCAAACGACGTCTGCAAAGCACAACAGTGGTCGAAAGACAATCCTGTCAGATAGGGACCGGAAGGAATTAAAACGGATTGTAGCAGCTAAAAAGAAGACCACTGCAATGAAAATTATGTCTGAACTCAATTCCGGCCTACAGAACCCGGTTTCAACGAAAACAGTGCGATGGGAACTTCATAAAATGTAAATTCATGGCAGGGCCGCTATCGCCAAACCCCCTAGTCACAGCAGTAAATGCGAAGAGGCGTATCCAGTGGTGCAAGGACCACAAGGCGTGGACTCATGAGCAGTGGAAATACGTAATGTGGTCCAATGAATCGACCTTCACCTTGTTTCCAACAACCGGTCGTGTTTACGTATGGAGAACACCGTCACAGGCTTATGATACAGACTATCTGCTCCCAACTGTAAAGCATGGGGGTGGTTCTGTTACAGTATGAGCAGTGATATCGTGGTTTTCTGCAGGTCACATCATATCCTTGCATGGAATGATGAGTGCTAAGGCGTATGAAGCCATTTTGGGGGACCAGATTCTACACATGGCCCAAATATTGTTCCCTGATGGTGATGGCATCTACCAAGATGATTTGGCACCCTGACACGGTGCAAAGACGGTGAAATCATGGTTTGAGGAGCATGACCAGGAGCTATCACACCTCCCCTGGGTCCCACAATCACCAGATCTGAAGATCATTGAGCCATTGTGGTCTGAGTTATAAAGGCGTGCTCGGTCTCATTACCCTCCACCAGCATCCCTTAAGGAACTGAAGCATGTTTTGGAGGAACAATTGTACAAAATTCCACACCACAATTTAGGAGCTGTATACGTCCATTCCACGTCGGATTCAAGCTGTTTTGGACGCAAAAGGAGGCCCCACACCATACTAGGTATGATTTTCAAACTTTTGCAAACGTTTTATATTTTTTGTTCAACCCCTATAATATATATATATATATATATATATATATATATATATATATATATATATATATATCAGCCGAAATACCCATTCTTTGCATGGGTTAGATTAAATATCTATGTAAACAAACTGAACAACGAAAGGAAATAAAATCAGCCATTTTCTACTACTTTTACATGTCCGGAAAACGGCCCCCTGAGACCCCCTGGTTCGAATTTTGAAAAAATAGAACTCTTCCTCTTGGTCTGGGGCCTGGACCAAGGTACCCGTGACGAAAATTTGATAACTCTCGGTCCACTCGTCTGGTCTCCAAGCCGCACAGGCAAAAACTATATCTATCTATCTATCTATCTATCTATCTATCTATCTATATATATATATATATATATATATATATATATATATATATATATATATATATATACCCGGTGTATGAAAAAAGTCCGGAGCCGCAGGGTAACTCCGTTATTAGTAAAGATGCGAATAAATGGGAAGAGAGGATTGGTGGAAATGGTGGTTTTTAATCTAAAATGACATGGGGAACGTGACATTGTTGTGCGTGAGGGACTCTTGAATATCTCAAATCCATTTCCCAATTTATACTGTAGTACAGTACTATTAGTAACCAGGGGACTGTCTACTGAACTGGCAACGTTGCTTTTTTATTTAATATAGGGCGCCTTACCAATGTGAACCCAAACAACTGGTGCAATTAAGAAAAAATCATCATATTAGACTGAAAAACACCTATTTTCAATAACTTTGCTGTCTTTCTATTTCAAGTGTGCCCCTGCTGGCGCTGCTGTCGAAGTGTGTTTTTCCGTACCTCCCTTAAAACAGAAGGTACAAGTTGCGCTGGCTGAGATTCTGCTATAATTTCATGCGGACAGGGTTGCCACATTGAAGTATTTTATGGGTTTCGCTGTGCATTGTCTTGTTAGTCATTCTAAGTAGCCTACAATCTTCACTCGACAAAACCAAACGACTGAATAATAAATCGGCAACACATCCGAGGTCATTCAGATCTTTTCCCAAAGCAAAGAGGTCTTCTCCGTAAAAAAAAAAGCGGCGGGGGTGGAGCTGAAGTATGTTTCCCATATTTTCCGAGGGCACACTTGAAATAGAAGCTCTCTAATACTGGAGTTGCCTTATGGCCCAGGACTTTTGCTATACTGGTTACATATATAAATGGCACAATTGCTCAGTGTACCGACAGATGCATTATTGCACGGATCCATATACAGTGTAGTCCCGATTATTCGAGTTTCGAATAACCGAGTTTCGGTGTTATCCGAGCTTACTCCAAACAAACAAACAAAAAGTTAAGAACTAATCCAGTTCCAACGAGCAGCAATCTGCAGGCTTTTGTTTCAGCAAGACAGCAAACAAAGCTAGCGTAAAGATAACGATTGCACCCACTTTGCCACAATTAAACGATCGAGCTTTAATTGTTGCGCATCTTGAGTTTCAGTTTGAGAAGGCACTGTTCTAGGTCGAACAGCAAGATAACACGGCACGAGCTGACATTATGACGTTGCTACGTCTGTGCAACATAGCGACCAAAAACGAGACAGTTTGCTTAATAAAGCAGAAGACTATGAAATACTTTTTTAAATATGTGTATGCTAAACAGTATCTTATTTTTATTGTGTTTTACTTATGTACGTATCAATATCAAACTGCATTTTATTTACTGTATTATTGCTCATTATTTATGTATGTATGTATAATTATATGTACTGTATCGTATGTCCAATAAAAATAATAAATACAGTAATAATAAATAATAACCTAATAAGGAGAAATAATCAATAAACAACAACAATAAATACTGTCATCTGTGTTAACCGACTTTTTGCTTATCCGAGTTAGGTCTGGTCCACATTAGCTCGGATAATCGGAACTCTACTGTAGTTATAAAATTTACAGAAGAAATTTGTAATATTTTAATAGGCCAGTGTGTAAATAAACGAAATAAGTTGTGTTCTTACTTATGACATACGTATCTACGTAGAAATACATTAACGAAATTCCAATCTATTAAGGATACCTCTATAAGGGAGCCATTAACCGCAATAGACCTATACAAAATGAAGTGGGGTAAAGTATCCGAAGACAAAATGTCAACTCATGATGCGCAACCAGTAATGAGTTTATATTTTCTCCGGGGGTGAAGGGTGGACTTCAATGACTAGGGGGTGAAAAGTAGTACTATTAGTAGTAGCTGGAAATCTACATTAGCACGATAGGATATATGGTGGCGGGGAGAATTTTCTGGCTCTGAGGAAGAACCCTCCAGCCACACCCTAAAATTATCACTGTGCGCAATCATAGAAATGTCCGATGGGATTGGATTTAACTTTAGTGTCCCGTTCAGCAGCGAAGCTATATGAGACGTGGACTTACAGCTTAATGTGGGATTCGAACCACATGAGCTTCCGCCGGGAACCGAACCCGAGTCTGTCACACCAAAAGCAGAACCTTATCCACATAGCCACGAGAGAGCTCTAGAAGTGACCGAGAGTTAAGGGATCTATGCATCTGTGAAATTTATGTAACTAATGTGTTATGTTATTTTAGAACATTAATGTGCAAGCAATGAAAACATATTGGGATATTACCTCTAACGTCAACAATATGATGATAAAGAAGAGATGCAAATAATATGCTGCCTTAAAGGTAAAGTCCCCTGCACACTAATTTTTATTTTATACATATAATAGTTTTCTTCGCTTAATTTTAGGTTTTTTAAAAACATATATATATATTTTTTTTGGATATTTCGAATTTTGAATAATTCGAATTTACTTCGTGTCCCGTTGGACTTAGAATTAATAGAAAATGAAATGATTTTTTTAAGTTTTGCGTCCCACGGTTATGCCGGTTAGGCGAAAGGAGACGGTGATGATGAGAGATGAATGAAATGGTGGAATGATGAAAGTGGGAGGAAACGGGAGAACCCCGAGGGAACCCAAGCACACGGTGGCCTGCTAAAAGATGATTATGGGTAGTACGTATTGTATTCAGACTTCTTTTCTTCTTGGAGAAGTATTTTCAAGTCAGTGAAGTAGTATTACAAAAATCTGAGGGGAAAGGAGTGCTAAAATCTATTTATACACTTGTGCAAAATGTACAAGTTACTTATTTTCTCAGAGGACATCGCGAGCTCAGGGAAGAAAAACGCCCCGACTTGAATTTAGTACTAATTCGTTCTGGCGTTAATATCCTTCGTCAATTGCTATATTTTTCTTTTCATTCTCTTTTGTATTTTACCATACTTACTAACCAGACAATTTCTTCTCAAACACTGATATTTTTTAATCTTTTTAACTAATCTCAAGTGCAGGGGGCCGCAGTGACTCAGTGGTAGAGTGTTCACCTCCGGTGCGTGGGGTCCTTGGTTCGATTCCAGCTCGCGTCAAGTGAATTTTGTGGTGGAGAATACCGTGTATGGATGAGTTTTCTCGAGGTTCTCCCGTTTCCTCCCACTTTCATCATTCCACCATTTCAATTATTTATTATCATTACCGTCTAACCTAGCCGCCATTGCCGTGGGACGTAAAATTCAAAGATTTCATTTCATTTTCCTTAATCATCTGTCCTCTTTATTCTAAAGAACATATCCTGGAACGTTAAAGTTTTCAATTTCACAAGCCACTTCACAATGTCAGCTCTTATTAAATTATATCAGAAAATTATTGGAAAATGTGCATAATGCACTGAAGTGGTTAGTTTTCATTATGAAAACTCAATACAAAAAAATGAATCGTTCTTTCAAATGAGAGCTGATCTAATCATTAGCTTTTACTTGATACGCCATAACAATATGACATGTACATTCTTTGCGTGACTATCAATGTGCGTGATAACATTTGGCAGTTCGTCCACTAGCACCAATCATGTAACGATGCAGAACAAAGATATAGAAAAAGAACTAAGTTGTTTTGAGGGAAACGGTAAACTAGACTACAACGTAGGAGCAATACTAATCTTAGTTTTTACCTAAATTTATCATACAACAGCATCGTCATCACAAATTCATTTTCGGAAAGTGGCTTTGTCTAGACACATCTCTATCATTAGTGACAGTAATATTTCTCTCTCTACGGATATATATATATACAGAGAGAAATAAAGCTAATTATCAAAATAATGGAAACACTTCTGTATTGCGATACGTGATATTAATTATTATTATTATTACGTATTCTGCCTTTCGGCAGGTCATAGGACTAATAAAGACTTTTTTTTCAGTTTTTGATTTGGAGCCTGTAAATGTTTCTTCCACGTTTCTCGATCTCCAGCTTCCTCTTTTAACTCCCAACATTTTTTTCTATTTCTCAAATCATCGATCGGTTGTGTTCGTCTTTTTCCTATTCCTCGCTTCCATTCTATCTTTCCTTCTATGGTGGTGTGAAGAAGACAATTTCTTCGCAAGTTGTGTCCAATTCAATTTGCCTTCCTACGAAGGATGCTGGCTAAAAGTTTCCTCTTCTCTTCTATCCGTTTTGAAACATCGTGAGTAGTGCATCATGTTGTATAGCACGGTGCAACAGGGCAGCCGTTGGTGGTGCAATATCATAAACCTCTCGAATTGAAAAAAGAGCTAACTTTGGGTGCCCGATTAGTTGCAGCGATATATCCAAGCTGGCAGTATCTTACATGCATCGGGCTCAAATGCCCAAGTTGATAGCTGCCTACAGAACTCATGGGAAATATATCCTGGACAGTGAAGAGAAATCCTGGACAGAAATGAAAAGAATTGCCGAACAATTAAGAGGACTGTGACAAAGAACATAGAACTAATGCACCATAGTTGATTACAGAACACAAATCACCATTTGGAACGGCTTGTTTCTGTACTCAAAGTCCAACGAGAGATTCTAACCATGGTCGGGTTGCGCTTTCGAAGTACCTCATCTCCACCAGAAATGTAAATTAACGCCAACATCGAAGGACACATTATGGAAGAGAGGAACATGGTCCAATGTCCGCGTTAAATTGTTGGATTAAGACACATAACCCTACCAGGACACCATCTATAATACTGACTTATACATTAACTGCAAAGCGTTCTCGATATACCCGGCTAAAACGGGCATATGTATTGTGCTCTGCTCACACGTGTCTATTGTGTGGCTCATAACAGACATCGCGAGCAAAACAAGGTTCGTTAGTAGAAAAACATGCCGCGCGAACTGAGGGACCTAAGACACACTGCTTTAAGTATAACTATGCAAACCTCACACGCTTCTGGTAGTTTGTAGGACGCAAATCTTGCATTCTATGGAGATGATAAGGATATCGAAGTTCGCTGTGTAGGACATTCCACACTTGCTGATGGTAAACATTCAACTCATGATCAACTGCTCGCGTGTTTGTGTAGGGATTACGCTCGAAGTGATCTAACTCTTTTGCCTCAAATTCTGATGTTCGAACTACTCGTGGCCATCCTGCGTCGACGCGCCAGGGACCTATTCGAAACACGATAGCAGAGGCTGTCAATACTCATAAATGTAGTGTGATGAGGGCACCGTCTTTGTAGATAACGTCCTCAATATATTGCTTTTGCGTCCCTCACAATACCCAAAGCAGCACCACATGCAAGATGCGTATTACTTTTTTTCTGTCCAAGTGAACTCCATTTCTCTGTCAATATTTTCGAAGCTACATACAATAATGTACTCAATAACAACATCACTACAGCAGTCCATAACAGGTGGCTAGCAAGGTGACATTCCATGACATCATCTGTGCTCCCATCATGCATATCAATCTTCGGCAGACTTGCTTGTTAAAACGCTTCTTTCAAGAATAGTGGATTCGTACTCGTAAGAATAAAATGACCGGCATACTAAGGTAGGTGTCAATACGATTTTATAATCTTCTGTTAAAGTTCAACTAAGCAACTACACTAATAAAGTATACAATTTTTCGAAATATTTCTTTAATATGTCTTTAATGCAGCACGAAAAACTTGATGACAAAGCTCATTCTTCTCGAATTTTCTTAGATCCTCCGCCATATCTTCTTACAGAACCTGTAACGAAGGAAATAACAATGATAAAATGATAATATATGGGATGAGAGGTTCACAATATATGACCCTTCTAATGACTACAATTATATGTTTCAATTTTTATTTCGTCTTGGTGATTTCATGAATTTTCCAACTCCCCTCGTATTTCTGATGCTGTAGCGTCCTTAGTTTGCATCACTACATGACACGTGTGATGTACGTTTTCGTTTTACACGTAGATTTGAAATATGTGATAACCTGACATTCGAAACAATACAATTTTGTCAAACATAACCTTGTGGTATCACAGAGTATGTCAAACAATAACCCCTGTCGACACTTGCATGGTACAAAATTTCAGCGCGTTTTGCCCATTAGTTTAGAAGTACATATATACATAATATTAGGGATGCGCACGAGTCGAGACATGTCTTGAGTCTCGACTCGACTCGAATTTGAGTCGAAATTCCAGTCGAGAGACACTTTGTAAAATTCGAGATAAGTCGAGACAAACGTATTTCTCGACTTGAATTTTCGAGTCGAGACAGCTCGTAAAAATCTCGATTCGACTCGAACGTCTCAAAAATCTTGCTTTAATTTTTTTTTTTTTTTTTTTTTTTTTTTTTTTTTTTTTTTAAGGAAGTATTCACTCAGAAACAGCATTGAAACCAATTTCAGCAATTATTACTTTAGAAAGGTACAGAACGCATAAACTTAATAGTTAATCTTTCGAGATCAAGATTTAATTTTCAGCTCAATTCAGTTAATTAAAACTAATAATTAATGTACTAATTAATTATTAGTGCATTAATAAAAATTAATATGCGTAATGTATTAATACATGTAATTAGTACATGTAATAATTAATATACTTGATTGTACTTCAAATTAAAAATAAAAATAAAAATAATAATAATAATAATAATAATAATAATAATAATAATAATAATAATAATAATAATAATAATAATAATAATAATAATAATAATATTTGATTATAATATTTGACAACTATATAGTATTCCAACTATATGCATTCCAACTGCACAATGTATTGCTAATTATCATGAACTGGAAAAATTAGGGGAAAAAATGGAAGCGCGACTGATGAACACCACACATCATAATTTCACAAGGCATGAAATATTTGTTGACGTCAAAGCCGCACACCTCAAAAACCAGAAAAAAGATTGCCTCATCAACTATCCGTTGTCTTGTCTAAGTCAGTTGCTTCTTGTCGTAAGTTGTGAAATTTCCTAGAAGTTAATCAGAATGTTGAAAATTTCCTACATTTTAAATTTATTTATTATACACCGATCAGCCAGAACAGTATGACCACCTACCTACTATCGATATAAACCCGTCCAGGCGATAGCAGCGTCACCTGCCGAGGAAATGTCTACTAGTCAGACTTCAGACACAAATAGAGTGCATGTAGTATCAGTGAGAGTGCTGGCCGTGCGTGTGTAGAATGGGGAAGGCGCGCGATGTACCTGAGTTTGACCGAAGGCAGGTTATAATGGCCCGGAGACTCGGCAGGAGAATTTCGGTAACTGCAAGACTTGTCGGGTGTTCGAAGAGTGCTGTGGTAAGTGTCTTCAACAAGTGGCGAAACCAAGGGGAAACGACGTCCAAAAGTCGAGGGGTTGGGCGACCTCCACCTCATTACAGATGTCGGACGTCGTAGGCTGGGCAGACTGGTAAAACAGGACAGGCAGCGAACTGAGGCGGAACTAACATCAGACTTTAATGGTGGGCAAAGTACAAGTGTGTCTGAACACAGTGCACCGAACACTCTTAACGATGGACCTCCGCAGCCGACGACCCATCCATGTGCGAATGTTAACACCATGACATTGGCAACTACGACTGAAATGAACATGTGAGCATCGCCATTAGATCTTGGCGTAGTGGCAGAGCATTGCATTGTCTGATGAATCCCGATACCTTCTTCATCATGACGATGGGAGAGTATAAATCCGTCGTGTTCCAAGGGAACAGCTCCATGACACCTGTACTGCGGGACAGAGACAAGCTGGAGGCGGTGATTGCTGGACTATAATTTCAATCTTTTAGTTTTTGATTAGATCTTTAAAGTTTCTCTAAAGTTATTTTCCTATTGTATAAACTGAGTTTTAATAACAGGTTAAAATAGGAAAACGAAGTGGAATTTTTAAGAAGGTAATATTACAAATTCAAAAGCAGGAAATCGTACCATCCTTGCATGTGATTTTGAATTTCTTGTTTTTACCATTGATATCTGAACTATGGATTTGAACTTCCGCCTAATGTGGCCTACAACTTACTGCCATACGTAAAAGATAAAATCTTATTTTGCCATACGTAAAAGAACAAATCTGATTTTCTTATTAGCTGTATGGTATTTTGATATATTGATTCACTGCAGCTGAAATTATTGTTTACAACTAAACATAAAATGTGACATGAAATGAAGACAGAAGAACTTACCTTCTACAGAAGTTCTGCCAGATGTAGACTGTATTTCGTTTTCTTTCAATTTTATTTTCATCTCAACAGTATCTTGACTCGATACTTCTTTTATTACCAAAACTTCCGCTTCTTCCCCTTCTACGCTAGATCTAATTTCTACTTTTTCGTCCTGATTCATAACCTGATCATCATTATTCTTGATACAGAGGACACTATATTTTGTACTTTCGTTATCACAAGAAGCATTATTGGTAGTCAAATCTGGAAGTAAAGTTCTTGTATTATTGATTGAACGATCCCTGGCGGATTTTCTACTAGATGATGACTCGGCTTTTTGTATCAAATATTTTACTATTATCTCTATCATTGTACTAAGAGGCTTCAGTTCCTGTTTGTTCCGATACAGTAACTTTTCCATGCTTAAATGTTTAGCTAAAACAATTCTATTGCTAATACTGTCTGAAGTGCGTGGGAATTCAACATCCATGGTTTGTAATGTTTTGCAGAAGCCCTACAAAAAGAGATAAACAATCTAATGTACAATTAAAATAATATAAAATAAAGTCACAAAAATCGTCTTGCGAAAAAAAAAATGCACTTCTGCCCATTTCTTAAAACTTCCATTCTTACATGCATTTTGCTATAGTGTGAAAAATATTATGAAACTGAAACACATAAGAACATTAAAAGTCACTTGTAAATACCAATACTACCTTGCGATGATCTGTTATATTTTTATTTGTATAACATCAAGTATTTCTTTATATTAATTGGAAAATAATACTAAAAAAGTTAGGAATAAACATATTTGGAAGCCAGTTAAGCCAGTGAAATTGATTTGTCGTTACGAAGGCATGGTATAGGTCAGCAGAGCTTGACAGCGCGTGCCGTGACCTTCTTCAGAAAACTTTTACGTTTACAAGCGTTTTTACAAGTTTCAAACAGGAGCATTAGTACCGCTTGCGGAAGTTAACATTAGATCGTGAGGCTGGGTCTCAGCCATCAATTTTCGTATACTTTATATGTTACGTTTTAATCAGCACGTCCTTTGTTTTCTTATTAATGCTACTACCAACAAAATAGTTGGATGGCACTACAGACAAGAGGCCCATTCCTATGAGTCTTTCCACTTTTTGTTTAGATAACAAAGCAGAACTTACAGGAGATCGGCATAGTTACGGTCTATACATATTCAGTGTCGTAGCTGTATAAGGAAAAATGGGGAAAAGCTTCGAAACGATTTTGCTTATAAAGAGAAGTAGGGGATACTAAGGACAAAGTGTTCATTTTATACCTTGATAATCTGTATTTCTATATGTTGGTTTGAGCAAAAATCTCTAGTACTGTATAGGTATATGAAAGGAAAAACATAAACATCAATGTCACAGTTCTAAACAACATAAATAAATCAAATATCAACAACAAAATTCCACAAATCATACAACATGTGAATCTTAAAATCGTATGGGAGAGAATATAAAATAAATAAAATCATGTTTCAAGATTTTTCCCTACCTTCATTTCAGTAACTTATTTTAGAAGATTTCATAACTGCCAGACATAGACTGTAAGTAGAATAACTGACCAACTAGATATGTGACTCCTACTCCAATTCGACTGTCACCATTGCAGTATTTGCAGAGGCATTATTGTAGTGTAGATGAACAACTCGGAGACTGGCTTTTGATCGATTCTCACGGATTTTTTCAAAAACTTCTGGCAGGTAAATCATCACACATCAAATGGCATTAAGTATTTTTCTATCCTGGAGAAGTAGTCTTGGCTTTTGAAGAAAGTGGCCGATGGTGAGAGTGTAGCTTCATTTTCGCAGGAAGTTCATCTGAAAAGTTCTTAACTGCTAACTGGGCTTTGTTTTGAGATTGGTTAGTTGTTTACGATATCTGCTATAATTCGCGAGGCCCCATTTTCGAATCTTTAAACCATATGTCGGCATCATTCCACAAGAACTTGATACTAGTCGTCTGACAGCCAATGTGGTATCCACCAAGAATAAACTTTTCTCTCACCGAGAAGTCAGTGCAGGATAGTGTACATGGACTAATGCTTAGAGTCACTTTATTTAAAAAGTGTGTCATACATGGATCTATGCCTATAGGGCAGCGATATATTCACATTGTCATTTACCAGGACAAGACGTCCAGTTAATGACAAATGAGCTGAGTTTTTTGTTACACGTCTTTATGCAACAACGAGGTTAAGAAAGATTGGGCCTACTCTTAACGTGGTCTCCGGATCATGACCGGGCATAAACCTGGTGCGCAGATTATTTTCATATCAAGAGAGTTGGATTACAGGAGTAAGTCATTGGTTCCGTCAGTCATATATCAAAATAGAAAGTGATCTTCTTGGATCAGACGGCACGTGTCACGTGAATTCATTCACTCCTCATTACAGACATTACTGTAATACTTCTCATGTCTCCTCATGGATTCTTGTGAGCTTCCATTGTTGAAACGAGCTTTGGCACATTGATAGCTGCCTGCATTTGACAGTCTTTGGAAAGTTTATAAAGAGGAATGTAACAAACTTGATCAATGTGAGGGTTATAACTGTTTATTTTTGTAACGCGGGCCATTAAAATTTTGAGGAAGATGTTAGAAAACTTGAGGGAAAGCTGTGAAGAATGTGGGATGAAAATAAATGTTAGAAAGTCAACAGCCATGATGATTGGAACGAAGTGATCGGTGTCAACTACAGAAGTAGGTGGGGAGAAAATAGAACAGGTGACTAGCTTTCGAGTAGTATTATTAATAATGATATGATGTGTGAATGTGAAACAGAAGCAAGGATAGGAATGATGGAAAAAGCCTTTAGGAGGAAGAAAATACTAGCCCTATTTTGTGAAACTTTGGAAAAAGAGTTGAGGAAAAGACTCATTAAATGCTTGGTGTAAAGTATTGTGCTGTAGGGACATTGTGGAGTATCAGAAACATGTGATAACGCAAAAATTATTTTAAAAAAATGACTGGAAGCTTTCGAAAGTGTGTGTAGAGGAGAATAGAAAACATCAGCTGGGTCGAGCGGAAAACGAACGAGGAGGAAAAACGATTTTAGATATTAAGAAGAGGAAGAGAAACTGGTTAGGACGCTGGCTAAGAAGGAACTGTATCATGAGGAACGTACTAGAGGGTATGGTGGAAGGAAAGAGAAGGAGTGGGTGAAAGAGACTACAATTAATGGATGATATCAAAACTCAAAAATCGTACGTGAAGGCGAAGAGGTTAGTGGAAGACCGTGGAGCATGGACATTTCTCAGTTGCGGCAAGTGACCTGCCAATAATAGCAGAATATTTCTGATGATGACTTGTGACGCTAATATCCTACACCGGACGTATCAAACGTCTGGAACCATAGACGAACACCGTTATGATCAAAGATACAAAAAAAAAAAAAAAAAATGAAAGGGAGGAACGTTATTGGAAATAAGTAGCTTTCAATCTAAAATGGAGGAACTGTTCCTATTGCACCAGCAGTTTGAGCTCCATATGATATGGTGCCCTATCTTAAATGAAAGAGAACACAATTTTTTAAATACAATCCTAGCTGCATCTGTTAACACACCCCTTCAACTTATTATTAGAGAAAGAACCTCAAGCACTTATTATCTGCGAATAGTGGTTCAAGTCTCATGTACTTATTTATTTTTTTCTTATTTTACCTTATTATCCATTTGACCTTCGAATCGCTCACTAACGTCAATAACAAACTTATTAACATTAATTTCTATTAATAAATCTGGCTTTAATTTTTCGTTACCAAGAGTGACAGTGACTTCGAGCTGTTTCCATCTTTTTCAATCATTTTAATCATTTCATTATGTCGATATATTCGCTTGCTGGCATGAACGATGAAATTCCCCACAACATGAGCTGTTGTTTCTAATGGCTCTTTGCATATCCTACAGCCCACATCTATCCCAGGTTACGCCCTAGTCAAAATGGTACGCACCTCATAAGTATCTGTCCGTACCTTTACAGCATCAAGATACCTCTTATCTGGTAGTAAATCATCCTCGAACGGAAAACAATTTGCTATGGGGTAATTTTTGAAAAATTGTACACCTTTTCCCTGACTCTGCTTTGCAGTTCAGGCCTCAAACTATTTTTCCTTTAGCTTTTATTTAGTTTTACTCAAATCAATTACATTATAAGGTCTCTCTATTTCTAATGTACTATTTTGTCTTCAATGTTAAGTTAGACAAATTAATTAAACCCTTTAAGAAATTATTCCTGAACTCTCACTGCATGAGTAAATTTTAACTTGGTCATCATAACAATATTAGCAATACATGCAAATTCTAGGCCTCATCCTTTTATGTACATAAAATAGTCTGCCGTGGACTCATGTAAAAGATTCCAGAGATATAGACATTTTATTTTAATAATTATAATCTCTCAACCCCTTTTTCTTCTCACCCATTTTCTTTCCCAAAACACGCCGGCACAAATGTCTTATTATTTTAAATGAGAAATCCATATACCAAGTTTCTGCCAGGCCGTATACACAAGGGCCCTGCCAGGGTTGGAAAAAAATACGTTTAAAAAAAACCAAAAAAACGTGTGTTTAAAACATGAAAAAGACGTTCAAAATGTTTAAAACATGTTTTAAAACACGAAAGAAAAAATGTTTTAAATATTTTGAACAGTTTAAAACAGTTCAAAATCGTGTAATAACTTATTTGTTAAGACTTTTTACTCTTTACTTGCAACCAGTATTACAGATTCATCCTGTATATACTGATTAGTGCAACATTGATAACATATTATAAATAAAATCGTTTGACTAAAAATGGCTTTTATATATTTTTAATTAATTTTTATTAACCACTTGTTGTTCAAGATGATTTTAGAAAAAAAGATTAAATATTTTTGTCGTACACTAGTGATAATGCACCTTAATATATCAAATTTCGTTTTTGTAGCACCAGCGGTTTTGGAAATGACTTTTGTGTGTCACTGATAACGCGCCTTTTTTTTCTTTTTCTTTTCTTTTTCTTTTTTTTTTTTTTTTTACCTAATTTAATTTGTGTAACACCAGTGGTTTGCAAAATGACTTCAAATGACCATTGGAATTAATATGACATTTTTATGGTATTTGGCTCAAATAATTGTACTGTTATTGGAATTGTACACACATGTAGAAAATATATAATTTTTACTCAACTGATCACCTGGAGGTGGGTGAAATTTTAGTTCCAGAAATTTGATTGCTATTTCGGAATACTGATGCTAATAAAATTATTTTAAAATAATAAATTTTCCAAAAGTGATGTTTCAAGCACATTTCATGTTGTGCTATCTTTAGAATATTTTCTGCAAGCCTGTGTATTGGTTGTTGTTTAACTCAATAATTGTATTGAAGAAAAAAACAATATTTGGACATTCAGAGCACAATGGATCCAAGTACATTTTGAATAATGTTCCGTTTTGCTCAGCAAATGAATGCTATTTCAAAACGTAATATCTTCGCAGTTAAGAGTACGAAATAAATGAAACTAAAACTACGTGAAAGAGCGTGGGCTAGTTTCATATGACACCCGCTAGACAGGGGCGTCAGTGGGGCCAGGACGGCAGCCGCGCCCACTTCCACTCTGAATTTCAGAATTTGGGGGCAGTAAGACAGATTTAGAAACTTTTTGATAAGCGAAATCCAACAGAAGACGTTTGAAGTTCTTACACCGAATAAATACGGATGAAATATAGATGATCAAAACTGGAAAGTTACTTAGGAACAATTTCCAGAATTTTAAGCAGGCCCGAAACTCGAAAGTAGAGCCACCTTTGGAATCCTTGGGTCAAAAAAAAAAAAAAAAAAAATACAAAAGAGCAATATAAGCCTATAGCTCCTTGTGGCCGATCGAAATGGATTTTAACTTATCAAACTCCGTATTTATTCGGTTTAAGGACTTCATTTTTTTTTCTGTTGGACTTTGCTCAGCAAAAGGTTTCTAAATCTGCATTACTGTCCCAAAATTTGAAATTTAGGGTAGGCGATAGGAAGACAGATGACCTTTAAACGAACGCCCCTCGCTAGCGGTAATCATATAAAACTCTAGATTGCACCTTGTCACGTAGTTTTCTTTCTTTCTTTTCGGATTCGTGGTTGCGAATATATGACTTTTTCCGTCGGTGTATTCTTTTTGACACACCCTGCATTTATTTAATGTAATTATGTATCAATGACAATGACATTTGGAGCTTGATTTGTTAATCTTTCTCACGTTGCAGCGTACACAATATCTTAAATTTATGAGCAGGGAAGGGGAAATTAGCCCTCCTGTTCCCCCGTTCTAGAAACGCCCTTGTCTAGCGGTTGTCCTATGAAACTCTAGCCCACACTACACCTTTTCACGTGGTTTTTGGTTCATTTATTTCGGACTCTTCGCTACGAAAATACTACGTTTGCTGAGCAAAAATGAACCTTTTTGAAAATTGACTTGGATCCTTGTGCTCTGAACGACCCATATCTTAAAATATTTTTAAAAAACTCTACGTTGGAGCCAAATTTATCCTGCAACTCAAGTTTGTTCGAAACGTATAAAATTAGTTTCTTCGATATACTCGAAATGGTGTCCTTTTTCCTTCCCGTAAAACTCATGTTAAACGATTCCAAGTTGTACGAAGACTGAGAACCAACATGTACTGTATGTATTAACGAACGCCTGCGATATTTTAATTTCAGAACCGCAATTTAGTAAAGAGCCCTTTGTTTTCTCAATACAACACAAAAACTTGTTTCAATGATAATTCTTTTATTTATTGTTTAATATCATTTATACAAGTAGTCCAACCTTAGACTACAACACTTTCTCGCAAGTTAACTGATAAGCATTTAAGCAATACAATAGACGATAAAGGAAAACAAGGGGAAAAGGGACGAAATAAATTGTGGATCACCACATCGACCTGCAGTAGCCACGAGAAATCAAAACATTCACACGGGAACAATTGTGGAAGTAGAGGAAGCTTTTCTCGCATATAGGAAGTATAACAGAGGCCACAAATTAAAAGGGAAAATAGTTATCATCTTCGATATGTATTGTAAAGAAATCAAACGCGCCTCTATTACAAAGTGACCAATAGACCAAAACGGTATTATAACCATATATAAAACGAGGAACAAATCAATCAATCATGAGATGTAGGAAAAGTCTTACTGACACTTTTGAAAATGTGCCAAGTATCTGTTAAATGGTGCTGAATTGGACAGAATCATACCAACTTTTTTCACAAAAGGGACTGAAATTGCCAGCGTTGTACCAACGGACTGATGAATGACAAAAAGGGCTGAATTTGATAATTGTACCAAGTGTGGCAACACTGTACGGGAAGAAAATGGCCTTCTGAACGGGATCACTTTTTGGTAATTTTCTTTCTCTGGCAGATTTTTTTTACAAAAATTAAATAAAATAAAAATAAACATATGTTTAAAACAAGCCTTTAAAAATACACGTGTTTAAAACAAAATGTTTAAAATGTATATATAATTTGTTTTAAACAAAATAAATTGTTTAAAACAAGTTTTACTCATTTGTTTTAAACAAAACAACCCTGGGCCCTGCACAACATTCTATTAGGTTGAATATTCGTGAAGTGCCTGACATTTAACCCTGCAACTACCATACATTTTTACACACATGTTCTACCATTCGGGTCCAATGCACCCTAATTAAGAATCGAGGATATGGAGTAATTTTATGAGATTTTCACATTATTTTATTGTATAAAAAAAAAAAAAACAAATACAGCGCAACAAATTAACTTTCATGAAGAGAATAAAAATATTGAAAAGTATAATCACGGGTCCAATGGACCCGCTTGGTAGTTCTCGGGTTAAATGCAATACCTTGCAAACAGTGCAACCTACGGTAAAAGTCTCTACACCAATAAATTTCCGAGGAAATTGTACATGAATTTAATGTTTCACTTTTACCTATTCCCATTTGAAAAATCGAAAGTTAAATCCAAGATGGCGTTCGGAGTGGGTAACATGTGTTAGAAAAGCAGTACTTGATCCAATTTATTTTGTATGTGTCCACATTCATGTTCAGTTACATCTAAAGAAACTAAAAGCAATTTTGTGTCAGAGCGTTACAGTAGTGTATGCAATTCCGGATACATGAAAGCCCATAAATATGCAAATTACCCATATGGGCCGCTAAAATCAGTACAATATACATTGGGGTCTTGTGAATTTGCATTTGAATGAATTTTACATGAATCGGGAAATGCATGTGCCTTGCAAGAGTCCGAAAGATCTCTTAAGTGTTTTATTCATTTGTTTGATTCATTTTTCGAACAATTCACAGCTAGTATTATAAGAATAATATGGCAAGTTACCTAAGTGTCTGTCGTATTTAGATCAATGGTCTTATCAGTCTTATTAAGTGGTCTTATCTAACGTTCAGTTAAAATCTCACTTCAACAATTACAGAGCTGAATTGTCTTTAATATACTTTCAGATGTGTGGATAAATATTTCTAAAGATGCTGTGCACGCATTCAATAATTTTGGGTTTATATTTTTTCCTTTATATGATAAAAAATTACAGTAATTTTGAGGTTAAATTCGTAACAACTTACTCTAGAACAAGAAGTGGCAGTTAAACACATAAAAGGTATGTGTTTTGTTTAATTTCGATACTGGATTTTTATTTTCGTCAAACTTTTGAAGAGCCTGTGTAAATTTTTAACCCTTTATTTGGCACTGTTGCTCTCAAGCAACATCGCATGCATGCTATTGCTGTATCCACACGAATTATAACTTCAGTGATCATATAATTGGCATTATTGCTTTCATACAATATTCATATACATGATTTGCGTTTCGCTTGTTTAGATATTTCTAATCTTCGTCAACAGCGGACAGACAAACTTAGTATTGTAAAAGCTTTATCTCCTACGTTCCGCGAAAGTTCTTTTTTATTATTTTTTTTATTTGTGGTTTCTTGCTCTGTAGGAAGGTATTTCAATGAAACTGTTGCTAATTACTGAAAGTATTCTTATGATATTTGATCATATTAGGGCAATGCTGATATTTCAGTAGCAACACATAAGACATATTTTATTGCAATGTTGCTTTGAAATAAACATCCTGTATTTTGTAACCAAAGTACAAAAACACTTTAAAAATAACGAAATTATGATCACGGAGACGTGGTTCAACCTTAAAAGCAAGCTAAATATTTTAATGGTAATGCTATCAATGCTTGTCAATTAAAGTGTTAAAGAGATTTACTTTTAGTTTGTCGTTTTAAGTTTAGCGTAAATGTATTTTTTCTTGCTAAATGCTAAATTTGTATTTCTTTTAAGATAGTGTTTCTGACTCAGGTAACGACGCAACAAAGAAAAAAGTATATCTTCAATGATAAATGGACGGATGTCATAATTGGTGCAATATTCAGGACTTGCTAAACACAATAAATCGGAATTCAGAACAAGAAACGCGAGGCAGCTCTTCTTATGCTACCTTTTCGCATTCTTTATAATCCTTTGAACTGATGTATATGAACTGGAAAATTGTGAGTAGTAACCGGGAAAAGAAAGGTAATTAATTGATTCTCACCAAATGAGTAGAAACCCTGACCTGACCTTATATATAGAGCCTGAAATTGATGTCCCGGTCTTTCGTTTACAAAATCTGGCAACTCTATGAAAGAGGTGCCGACTCGGGGTTTTAAACTTCCACTTTTATTATTTTCAAGCAGGGCTTACAGTGACAAAATCCATTGTTAGCTTCAGTAGTTTTGTTTTGGTAAACATACTAACTACGTATGTATATACATTACGACTTAGCGGAAAAAGAGTTCAAGAACTTCGCGAACATTATCTTAGCAAGGGAAAGGGAGTTTAAGACACCTTAACCCTCGCACTACGTAGGTATTTTTTATATCGCACACTACCAAGGGAGGACGGACATTTTGTACCCATCTAATAAGATTAAAAACATATCGCAAAAGAAACAAATTAAAAACACTCTCTCTCTCTCACACACACACACACACACACACACAAAAAAAAAAGACTACAGTGCCTGAAGTGAGCAGTACATGGAATAAGACTACCAGCTATTTATTATACTGCCATCTAGGAGTGACATTTCTAAATGTCAGTCACATCTTCCATGCTACAGGGTGGTTCTTTATGCCCACCAACTTAAAATAGCAAATCTATGAGACACACTGACGTTCAATTTACTACACCATAAGTTATATGCTTTAGTTAAACATGTTGAGCAATAACATTCTTTTTTACAATTTTAAAGAAACGATTAGAAGAATAATTACAAAAAACATACGGTGGTGGACACAAAGTACCCCCCACCCATCGTTGGTTGTACGAGGGTTAACAATAAAACCATAATTTTTGTCAGAAGAAATTTACACCAGTGGAAAAACATTGTGTAAACCAAAACCCGTGTTCTAGCCAAGGGTCATTTAAAGCTTTCGATCACTATATTAATTCCGCAAATTAATCTAGGAGTCTGAAATATCTCCTACGTGTTTTGTACATTTGATGTGAAGAATTTTCTTCTTTTTCGAACGATTCACTGCTATTACTGTAAGAATAATATGGAAGGTTAACTGACTGTCTGTCGCATTTAGATTCGTTGTCTTATATCTAACCAGTAAGTTTTGTTTGAAATTCCACTTCAACGATTATAGAACTGAGTTGTCTTTAATATACTTTCCCTTATGTGAATAAATATTTCTGAAGATACTGTGCACTCGTTCAATAATTTTCGATTTATATTTTTTCCTTTATCTGATAAAATTATCAGTAATTTTGAGGTTAAATTCCGTAAGAACTTACTCCAGCACAAGAAGTGGCAAATAAACTCATAAAGATATGTGTCTTGTTTAATTTTGATACTGTTCTTATTTATTTATTTATTTATTGCCAAACTTTTGGAGAGCCAAAGTAAATCTTTAAAGAGATATACTTTTTGTTTGTCGTTCTGAATTTAGTGTAAATGTATTTTTCCATGCTAAATGCTAAATTTGCATTTCTTTTAAGGTAGTGTTTTTAACTCAGATGATGACGCAACAAAGAATTAAATATCTCTTTAGTTATAAAGGGTAGGGTGTGTTGTTACTGGCGCAATATTTACGACCTGTTAAACACAACAAATCGAATTCGGAATAAGGGACGCCAGACAGGTCTTCTTATGTTACCTTTTCACATTCTTTTCAATCTCTTGTGAGGCTTCATTTGTGATAACTGTGTAAAGAATGAACTGGAAAATTCTGAGCAGTAACCTGGAAAAGACAGGTAATTAATTGATTCTACCCAAATGAGTAGGAACCCTTAAAGCCTGAGATCAGTGTCCCGGTTTTTCGTTTACAACCCTATACGGACGTCTTGCTTCGTCTTCGCTGTATAGAATCTTCTCCCTCTGTTACATCTTGTATAATATTAGTAGCTTTATTGTATTGCTATTGAACTGTTGCAAACTAATTGATAAATGCCAGACTAATACTGATCCTCAGATACCAAACTTTATAAGAAAATTGCTTAATCTTACCTTCCGATACAAATATTCCCGTACTAATGCGGCTCCTACCTCTTGCACGAGTAACGGATCAACTTCACCCATCTTTCTCATTATTCATCATCCTCACGTAGAGTGAAATTAATTCAAAATTCATCTGTAATGGATGTCAAACAAGCAACATTACTCAATGTTTGATTTTTTCCCATTTGATCAAGGTTTCATAACCATTCAATAAAAATTCCGAAGTTATGACTAATATTTTGAAGGGTCAAAGAAAAAATTAGAATTAAAAAAAAAAACTAATACATGATTCCGTTTTTGAAATCTTTATCTTAGTATTTGAGACTTTTACAGCCTACTGTATATTAGAAATGTATAATTTTGATTTTTTTCTTACATTCTCGAATGAATTTTCATAGTTTTTCTAATACTTTATATCCTGCATTTATATATTTTCCACACCACTGATTGTTGGCCGATGGAAATTACATTCAGCAAATTATTATTATAATTGTAGCTTGCTAAGAAAGGATTTTTAAAAATTTCTCGGCGAAGCAAGGTGTGGCGGTTTTTTTCAATCCACAGCATATACCTGTGGCACAAGTAGATCTAAAGGCACGAAATTTGGTATTTGTGAGATCTTTTCCTAACAAAATATAAATTTATTATTATCTTGTAAGAATTCAATATGGAGACGCAAGAGCAGAAGGACATTTTATTTCTTTTGATCGCAGTAAGTAACTTTCGAACTGTCATACCTAACGGCAAGAAATTCGACATTTGCGATCTTGTTTCAGAATATAAGGGTATTATGTTTTGTATATCTAATTTACTCAGTAAATTTAGTGCAAGGTTTATGCAATGGTTTCTATCCAATATGACACTTTCTACGAAGATCAACTGTGGGAGTTCAAAGATTATTTGGAAATATCTGTTACTTATATAGTGACGTAAAAAAAAAAAAAAAAAAAAAAAAGACAAAACATGTGTTAGTTTTAAACTTGTACCTCAACTTTGTCCATATGGGGAGATACAACTTTATCAATTGCTCCTCGTATAAGAATTCTACAGGGTGACTAATATACAATGCAACCCGGAGATTGGGATAGCAGAACTTTTGAACCGGAAGCGATACACAAATAATGGTTATACCAAAATGAAGACTTGTTCATGCATACACTTTTAAACTAGGAAGCAACGACTGGAGTACACTAGGAAACACACAGTGTTGTCATATGTAAAAGAAGGTGAAATTCATTTTTTTTTTTTTTACTAAACACGTAAATTGACTCATAACTCATACATATGGATGTCCTGTAGTTAATTTTCAGTTTATTTAGTTGGATTAGCTTGGAAACTATGGAGCGGAAAAAATAACTTTTCATTTCCACCAATAACCAACCGGATAAGGCTTCTGTAAGGGGAAACTAGGGAAATTATAGTTTCCATAAATTAACACTCTGAATTGCAACACTGTTGATGTTTCAGTTCATCAAAAGGTGTGTTAAGGATCTGTCTACATTATGCAATTCCTGAGTACAATGAAAAAGAAACTTTGAAACTATCATGATAAAACTTTAGTTAAATGCACCCAGCAACACTGCTATTCATCACGAAGGGAGTTGTTAGCTCCACAGCAAATGCTGGAAGTGCTCCCCGTTTTGATTCAAAAACAGGTTCACACGTTTCACCATGTTGGCAGCAACCTTACGAAGAGTACATGTGTTAATATTCTCAATGGCACTGCGAATGTTTGTTTCTAGATATTGTATAGTTCGACGAATTTTCGTGTATACCACCTGCTTTAAGCACGGGCGTCGTTAGCGAGGGGGGTCGGGAGGGGGGCGTCCCAGATATTAGTCAAATGTATTTAAAGAAATTATGGCAACTTTATATATATAACTTTTGTCAGAAAGAGGATTTTAATTTTGATTCATCCGACCACCCAGATTTAAAAAGCTAACGACGCCAGTGCTTTAAGTAACATCATAGAAAAAAAAAATCCGGTGATAATAGGTCACGGGGGCGACTGGGCCACAAGTCTCTAATTATTATCCGTTCACCGGAACCGGAACCAGAAAAATTCCTGCAATATGTTTAATGTTTCATTGACGCATGGCATGTTGCCCCATCTTGCTGAAACCAACAATCACGTTCATCAATATTCAACAAAGAAATGAACTGTGTAATAAGATCACGATACACTTGCCGTCAACTGTATTCTGAAAAAAATAAAGGTCCGACTATTCGGCGCCGTGATGTAGCGCACCACACACCTACTTTTACGGGATGTCTAGGGTTGCCAACTGGCCGGTTTTTCACCGGCCTGTCGGAAATATTGTTGTAATTTTAATTAAAGCCGGTGACAAGTACAAACTTCTTACTAACCCCTTTAAGGCCGTTTTTTTTTTTTCAAATTTGTATCTAGTTCGCAACAATTTCATCTAGTTCGAAGTATAGATTTAAAAAGTAACTTTCATTCTGTAAATCCAAAACTGGCACCTTTCACCATATATAAACGGTTAATATATTTTGTTCATCTGTTTAGATAATTTTAATGACAGGCACTGTCAGGGAAAATTTGAAATTTACTTGTAAGGAATTTTATACATTTATTGAGAGTGAAAAAGGATTTCTTAAAGCAATTTCCTGTAGTTGAAGTATAAATTTAAAGAATAAATTTCATTTTCCAAATCCAAAATTGTCACGTAAAGATTAATATACTTTTGTTCATCTGTTTCGATAATTTTAAAGAAATGGCATTTACTGGTAAATACAATAAAATGATAGTTTCTCATTCATAGCACAATGTACCTATTAAGCTTACAAGTAAATGTACTAGGGATATGCAGAATACAGGTGCTGATGCACTTTTGTTCACGGTAGTACATTTTCCTGCCCATGGATGGAACCGAATAAGATACTTCACACTTAGGCCTATATCATAAGGAAATTTGAGAGGGTGTTTTTTTTTATTTTCCAGAGTTGGCAACCCTGGATGTAACTGTTGTTCTTGCAACATATGTGGGTTGTCAAATGACCAGTATCTGGAATTCTGACTGTTCACGTAACCATTGAAATTAAACGAAGCTTCATCTCTGAGTTTGTCCAACACATCAATTCTATGGTCTCGATAAAAGATTGAAACCAACGGCAATACTTTTTTCGGGATTTCAAGTCTAGCATCTTAAGTTCTTGAACAACCTGTATTTTGTATGCTCCTAGGTGTACCATCTTTAAAGCCATGTGAGCCATTGAACGTGGTAAATTTATTTGTGCTGCAAGCTTACGTACAGATTTCCGTAGTAATTGTGACTTTCATTTTTCTACAGTGTCCAAAACCTCTTGTGTAAGAATACACCGTTGCTTATTGTGTTGTTTTTCGTGTACAGTTCCCCGTCTGACGAAATTTTGAAACAAGTCTACATTTTGTTGACATTTGGAAGACTAGTGTTGGGAAATGTTCACAAAATTCTGCTCTCACTGTGGCATGTAAGTTGGAACGAAAATAATTTTCAATAATGAAAACCTTCTCTTCTGTAGAGTACCTCATTGCACCAAAACAATAACCACTTCAAAAGAAGTTAATAAACAAATAGGCAACAACACGACACAGAACACAAAATAAACTTTCCAAGCAAAGCGGGAACACTCATTTTCCGAACCAAACTCGCGTTTTTTTTTTTGTTTGTTTGTTTGTTTGTTCTGTTTTTCACAAGCAGGATGTTCTCTCTCCGGTAGCAGTATTGCCGGGTGCATGTAACTAAAAGTTTTATTGTGATAATTTTAAAGTTTCTTTTTCATTGTTTTCACGAATTACATAATGTAGACAGATCCTTAACACACCTTCTGGTAAGCTGAAACATCAGCAGTGTTGCCAATTCAGAGTGTTAATTTATGGAAACTACGATTTCCCTAGTTACCCCTTACAGAGGCTACATTCGATTGGTTATCGGTGAAAATGAAAAATTCTTTTCTCTGCTCCATAGTTTCCAAGCTACTCCAACTAAACAAACCGAAAATTAACTACAGGATATCCATATGTATGAGTTATGAGTCAATTTAGTGTTTTGTAAAAAAAAAAAAAAAAAAAAAATACACTTTCGGCTGCATCTGGCAACACTGCGTGGTTCCAAATGTACTTCAATCTTGCTTCCTAGTTTAAAAATATATGCATGAACAAGGCTTCATTTTGGTATAACCATTATTTGTGTATCGCTTCCGGTTCAAAAGTTCTATTATCCCAAACTTCGGATTGCATTGTAGATTGGACATCCTGTATTAACAATTCAATAACCATTACACAGTGGGCCAGAATCAGAATCTGACTGGAAAAAAGTAGTTTTGGCAGCTACGTCTAATCTACATTCGAACTGCACAGTTGTGTTAAGTAATAAATAAGGTTTCTTGCTGCGTATCAGTAAACACGGATAACAGCATATAGTGGCGGCAGCAGCATTTCAAAATTGATAGTTCATTATCTGTTTTATAGCGCGCTGAATTGGGGTAGTATGAACGTAAGGTTTGCGGTTTAATTGCGCATGTGAAAAGGCAACGAACGATCGCAAAATAAGCTATGAGTAAAGGTATGTATATGTACTTGCTGTTTGACTAAAGTTTTGATTGATTGGTTTACGTTGCTGTTCTGTAGAAGCATTTCTAGAGAGTCTAAGTATTCATGTATTGAAGAACTGCTATTGGAAATTGGAATTGAGATTTAAAAATGTACGTTCATGTCTGTATTGAGATCTTTCGTCATGATGTAGTTTGATATATGTATTTCGAAATACAGTTGTGATCTATTGCTCGTTCTTGCCCGATTTTTATATTTATCGTCTTTTCAAAGTTAGGTGTAGCGAGCCGGATACGCTCTTCGTGACGTGAAGAATCTTTACTAGGTATTGCGTTCTAAACCATCAAACGAAGCACTTTATAATTATGATACAAACAGTTATGGAATGTAAATTCTTTCTGTGGATGTTCTTCGCAGTGTGAGAGTGACTTTAAGTGCCTTCAAAGTGATTTCGAGAAGCGTTAGAAGCTGTGTAATAGAATGACTGATAAATTTTTATCCAAATATAATGATTGGTTGGAAGGACATATTATGTTCTCTGATAAAGTATTTACTGATTTCAAAACGATCTATTGAAGCCAAGAGCATAGGCCTTTGACAAGCAAATCAGGTATACCTAGTAAACTCTTCGAAGATCCGGAAACAAAGCCGAAGAAAAAACTTGTACAGCGGGCGACACTTCTAAATGGTACAGCCATATGGAGATTTACGGCTAAGGTGTACCATTTAGAAGTGTCCACCGCTGTACAACCACTCGTTACAATGCATTCTGAGTAAGAGCTGGTATTGGCTACCCAATGTTCATTGAGAGCTGCTGGAAAAAGAGATGCCGCGGTTGTCTTAGGAGAAATCACTCAAACGACACCTAAGGGAGCAACGAAAATCAAAAAGGCTTATCATTCGCCAAAATTCTCTCAAACACTTATTCTCCGGATGAAGTCGTGGCACTTATTATAGATAACAACTTAACAAAAAGACAGTATGCACATTTGAGACTAGGTGCAAAGGCAAAACATTGTGACATATATCCGTCGTATAAAGTGGTGTGGGAAGCAAAATTAAAGCGTTATCCCAGAGAAAAGAATATTATAGTAACTGACACGTCAGCCGAAGATAATTTACAAGCAATAGTAAATCAGACAATTGAGCGCATCGAGATTTTACATGAAGATTATATTAAACAGTGCATCAAAGATGGAGACATAATGAAATTAGTATGTGAGTGGGGTTGCGATGGAAGCAGTTGTCATAATGTATATAAGCAGAAAGTTGAAACAGAAGGTAAATTGAACTAGTGGCTCAGATATTTTTGCTATCTCCTTCGTTCCCTTACAGTTGTATTCAACATCAGATGGGGAGGTTGACAAAGCAATTTTGTAGCAAAATCCCAAACCATCGTCGCCTAGATTTTGTCGACCCATTAAATTATTGTACCAGAAAAGATAACTGAACTGTCGAGAAAAGAGGTATGTTCAATGGAAACGCAAATACGTAATTTAAAGCCTACTAATGTACCAATTCAGGAGAAGGAAGTAAATGATATCCCTAAACTTGTGTTCAAAATAGTGAATGGGAAGATGTGAAACTCTGTTACAGAAACTTCCTCCTCAAACGTACTCCTTGAAGGCACTTAAAGTCACTCTCACACTGCGAAGAACATCCACAGAAAGAATTTACATTCCATAACTGTTCGTATCATAATTATAAAGTGCTTCGTTTGATGGTTTAGAACGCAATACCTAGTACAGATTCTTCACGTCACGAAGAGCGTATTCGGCTCGCTACACCTAACTTTGAAAAGACGATAAATATAAAAATCGGGCAAGAACGGGCAGTAGATCACAACTATATTTCGAAATACATATATCAAACTACATCATGACGAAAGATCTCAATACAGACATGAACGTACATTTTTAAATCTCAATTTCAATTTCCAATAGCAGTTCTTCAATACGTGAATACTTAGACTCTCTAGAAATGCTTCTACAGAACAGCAACGTAAACCAATCAATCAAAACTTTAGTCAAACAGCAAGTACATATACATACCTTTACTCATAGCTTATTTTGCGATCGTTCGTTGCCTTTTCACATGCGCAATTAAACCGCAAACCTTACGTTCATACTACCCCAATTCAGCGCGCTATAAAACAGATAATGAACTATCAATTTTGAAATGCTGCTGCCGCCACTATATGCTGTTATCCGTGTTTACTGATACGCAGCAAGAAACCTTATTTATTACTTAACACAACTGTGCAGTTCGAATGTAGATTAGACGTAGTTGCCAAAACTACTTTTTTCCAGTCAGATTCTGATTCTGGCCCACTGTGCATTATCTTCACTCTTCCTTCTATAGTGTTACAGCTCACCTCACTAATAGAAATACTTTCAACCGCATATGAGGGAGCTTGTCTCTAGGAAATTTTGAACCATCAGCTGTCAAACATAATTGACATGTCAAAAAAAAAAAAAAAAAAGCTATCTTTGTACACTTCTAGTCACAAAAAGTTATACTGTCTTTCAGACTAGGTCAAAAATGTTAAACCCACGGATTTCCTTACAAAGGAAAGCTATTTCTCCTCCATTCTATTACAGAGCAATATGCATATTCTCTAATAGGAATAGACCATGCGAACATTGCCTCCAAGTAAATATTCTAGTGGCACGTAGAAAACAATCACGGAATATGACAACAAAAAAAGAAAAAAGAAAAAGAAAAGGTATACTACATGATGCAAGATTAAAGCCTGTGCAAAGCACACCGTCAACAGAATACGAAAAAAACAAACAAACAAACAAAAACAAAAAAACGTGACATATACATACAGGGTGGCTCAAAAGTAGGTATACAGTCCCGTCCTGATCGGCTCACTGCATTTTATATAATTTCTTATTGTTATCCATAGTTTCTTTATTAATTGTTCTTAATGTATTTTTACATATATCTTAACCCCGGAAGAGCCGAAGTAAATAAACCTATAAACTAGAATACTATACTTGATCAATGCAGGGGTATATACCTACTTATGGGCCACCCTGTATATTCCTTTCCCGGTGGGAGTTGTTGTGGTTCGGATTCCACGTTAAACAATGTCTACATTTTATATAACCTCGATGTTGAAAGAGGCCCAGCCTAATGCTTACTCTTGAACAAAAAGCAATTCGGAAAGACGTTCATTCTAGAAACTAATACTTTTGTTTCTACTAGTATATTTCGAGACGAGACCGTGTTTGAGAGAGCTTCCATAAAGCGATGTGAGAACGAAACTCAACATACCGAGACTTGCATGAGACGAGACCGAGACAGACGCTTGTGATTCAAGATCATACCTATATGAGACTACATTCTTGCTGCTATCTAGTCCGTTATCTATTTTGGAATTTAACAACACTATAATTCAATAGAAGAAGAACAAACAACAGTATTGCTGTTGACTGATTAGAGTTTGTTGAGCCAAAATAAAAGCTGATTTGTCACTAACTAACTAACTAACTCTATGGCCTAAGGAACACGAAGGTTCAATGACGCGTTCACAGAAGCTCTCCACTGACTTCTGTCCTTAGCCAATTGGATCCAGTTTCTACTTTGTATTCCTATTTCCGCGAGATCCATATTAATATTGTCCTCCCATCTGCGCCTAAGTCTTCCTAATGGTCGTTTTCCGATTGGTCTTCCAGTCAAAACTTTGAAAGCGTTTCTACTTTCTTGCATTCTAGCTACGTGACCCGCCCACCTAAGCCTCCTAGACTTGACGACCCTAACAACGTTGGGTAAACCATATAAATTATGTAGTTCCTCGTTATGATGATTCCGCCATTCCACATTCCCGTTCCTCTTGGGTCCGAATATTCGTCTCAGGATCTTGTTCTCAAATATGTTCAATCTATGTTCTTCCTTCCGAGTAAGCGACCATGTTTCGCAACCATAAAGAACAACAGGCATGATTATCGTTTTATATATTTTATGCTTCAAATTCCTCGACAGAATTCGCGACAACAAAAGATGTTGAACTGAAAAAAAAAATGAAATGAAATCTTTGAGTTTTACGTCCCACGGTTATGCCGGTTAGGCTAAAGGAGACGGTGATGATGAGAGATGAGTGAAATGGTGGAATGAAGAAAGTGGGAGGAAACGGGAGAACCCCGAGAAAACCCACGAGCACGGTGTTTGTCCACCACAAAGTTCACTTGGCGGGGGCTGGGATCGAACCCGGGACCCCAAGCACCAGAGGTGAACGCTCTACCACTGAGCCACCGCGCCCCCAGATGTTGAACTGAATAATAACACGAATTCAATGCTTTTAGTCGACATTTAATTTCTTCGTGAATATGGTTTTCGTCTATTAATATTGATCCTAGATATTTGAAAGTATCCACTTTATCAAAAGTATTACTCGATATTTTAACGCGTCCACAATTTGCTGTATTACGATCCCGACGAATTTCCATGATGTATTTAGTTTTCTCTGCATTTACTTCCAAACCCATGTCCCTGCAAGCGTTTAATAAGACGTCTGCATTTATTTTTATTGTTCTCCTATCATCCTCTATTAAATTTACATAATCAGCATATGCCATAACCTAGTGAACCCCATTAAACTCTAGGCCCTGGTTGCTATATTTAATTTTCCTTAAACGTATTCAAAAACAAAGTTAAATAATAATGACGACAACGCATCTCCTTGTTTCAGGCCATTTTCGACGTGAAAGCTCGTGGACAAAAATTTTCCTACTCGGACTTAAAGTTCAGATTCATTTAAACGTACTTAATCAATCTAATTAGCTTTTTCGGTATTCCAAATTCTATAAGAATGTATACACGACTCCAAAAGCGCATTACAACCTGCTATTCTCCCTTTCCTGCAATAGTAGGCAATCCAAAAAACACTAGCGTTGGGGTGGTTGAGAATTAGAAAGGCGTTGGACCAAACCTCAATTTTGTTACAAATATAGCAGTGTGGCAAACTGTAAACAAGAGAATAAAATAAATTGTTAAGAATGACGATTTTATTGTTTCTCTTTTTTCTCAAACAGAAAAGTTCTGGCGGCTAAGAAGTTACAGTATATAATAATCCAAATTTGCAAGTGGATTTATTTGCATTGCAATTTGTAGTCATAAAGAAATTGTCATTAGAAGACATTATTGTAAAATTAAGTTTTATTTCTTCATCCATCTCAAGTCTTAGGCCCCCTATACCTCATGCTCCGCATGTCGATACCGAAAATTTAGGATGTTGATATATCAATGTCCATATATTCGCAATATCGAATGTTGATATATGCCAATATCAATATCGACGATATCGATATATCGACATATCGCACAGGCTCAGATCCGAGAAATTATGTAATAATAATAATAATAATAATAATAATAATAATAATAATAATAATAATAATAATAATAATAATAATAATAATACGAAGATATAGAGGATGCTTGAAACATTCATTTAGTCACTATCAAAATGAATGCGAAACTTAATGGTCAAACAGAATACTCAACTTCCAATAGAACTGTAGATCTCAGAGACGCATCTAGCATAATGTCAAACGTTTAACACATGCTTTGTTTCCGCGTGATTCGGTAGTGTTCATTGGACGTACTGGTCCGAAATACATTCTAATGAAACCAATAGGTAGCGTAGCTCATACCTTAAATTCCGGGCTACTAATGCGAACTGAACAAAGGAAAGAAAGGGAGGAAGAAAAGAAATGAAAAAGAAAGAGAAAATGAGCGAATTCTGCTTTACTGCTAAATTTCTATCAGAAACACCCTATATTAAAATTCCAAACTGTATCATAATGAAAGTTACAAATGTTCAAAAGCAGTGCTTAAAGTGAGGCGGTATGAGCCGGTTATGCATCCGAAAGTAAGAAAATCGGCCGGTATGGCATACCGGTAAAAATAACATATTTAAATTGTAATTTGCATGTAAAAAAAAAAAGACAGATTTTACACTGTAATAAGTACGATGTTAGCATTGAGTCAACAAATATGTTTGTACTATCAAAGATTTCGTTGCTGCTGCTTTGAAAAGTTAATAATAATTTCCTATCACCCTATTCAATGGCAGAATTTATGCACTTGATTTTTTTTTCAACATTTGTGAGAGCGATTCCCTTTCCCCTCAAACAATTCTAACTACTGTACTGCCTGCCTAAAATGTTTAACCTGGATCCGTCTCTGATATTGACAGGACTCTTTTTTTTAATTCAAAATTATTCTTTCCATTTTGTCTGGAGTTCTGTGTTTACAACTATATAAGAAAATTAGTGTTGAACATGAAACGAGACCGGAAGTTTTTGAAAATGGAAATGACATTGGAAAGAATCATTAAATATTAGATACTAGAGACGAGACGAGATTGCCTACAAAGCCTTGCAAACGAGACGAAAAACATATGAACATATATGTGTTTTCTTGTTTTAATCCATTTAAGGCCGCGTTGGATCGTTATGTTATTGTAAATACGATGTTTAAGTAAACCTACCATCCGTGTTCTTCCACATTTAGATCGCCGATATGGTCAAGCAAAACTTTTACGAAAGCATACCACCTCTGCTTCTTTCCCCACTTCGTAATCACTATTGCTCAAACAATCAGTTTGGAGGCAGAAGTCTAAAGGCTAGTTCAACAATAGAAAGCCTAAACCTTGCAAGCCGCTCAGGCAAGCCTTTTACACTTTTATATTTGGATATTCAAAAGTTATAAGTTCATTTAGTTTAGAGAAGGGAAATTCAGTTTCTTGCCGGAACTAGAGCCTTTTTATTTCGAGTGTGCCCCTTCTGGCGCTGCTGTCAATAGTATGTGCTTTCCCGTACCTCCCTCGAAAGAGGAAAGACAAGTTGATGTAGCCGAGACCCTTCATTTGTTGGATGTGGACAGAATTGCTACATTTAATTATTTCATGGGCTTCGCTGTGCACCGACTGGTTAACCATTCTAGGTAGTCTACGATCTTCACTCGCCAAAGACCACACGACTGAATGACACATTGGCGACGCAGCCGAAGAAATTCATTTCTTTCCCCAAACCAAAGGGAAAGTTTCCTCCATAAGAGGGATGGCGGGGGTGAGGTCGAAGTATGTTTCACAAATTTTCCTCTCTGCAGCAAGAATCGTGTAGCTATGAGCACATTCCCCTTCGCTCCATCTACATCCGCAGAGTACGAACGGCCTGCCAGGTAGGACCAGTTGCCTCTAGAGAAATCGGTTTCTTGGGCGGGAGGGAAGAGTAAAGGAAAGTTATACGAGTAATGATAGCGCATTTTCGGGTCCCTGGAGCCTCGTTCCGTAATAGTATGCGTCAACGCAACTCAAATTTTGTGTTTGACAGTATTTTGCGAGAATTGGCAGAGCTTTATAATTACTTGTTTCATTATTTGCGTTACGATGCGAAGGCTCTTACAGACTGAGCCTCCTTCATTGGCTAATCGCATCTTTCAACGTTCTTCATTGCTAGCACAACTCCCATTTACTCTGGTGAGTAGTGTTACAACCTATCGAAAGCATAGGTGTAACTGGAAGGAAACTAGGCTCCCTAGCAAGTACTCATTATTCCAAAGAGGAAGAGATATTATTATTATCATGAATGTATAGGTGATATGAAGGGTTAGTGGTAGCTCAAGCCAGCAAACCAGTATATACGCCACTGATGATAGTGGAGCGTGAAACATTTACATATTAGTTCAATCTCTCTCTCTCTCTCTCTCTCTCTCTCTCTCTATATATATATATATATATATATATATATATGTATGTATGTATGGTCATATTTGTTCCATACCGTCACCTCATCTGATGTCACTTTAAGCACTGTTCAAAAGGAAAATTGGATGTTCCTTATAGATGTAGAAGACCTTGCATGTTTCAAATTTCAAATGTAAATAAAATACATTGAATTACAGGATGGAAACAAATTTTGAGTCAAACAAATAGAAATAAACCGCTGTTTTCAAATGACCAAAGAGGGGGGTCATTTTCTAGTCATCTCCGAAGATTTATCTGTTCCGAACGATTTCATCTATTGCTGATATAACGTAATTCGCACGGTTGAAGCGATTATTTTATGCGACACTACATTACCTGGCGGGGAATCGAACCGAGATTTTCCGCGTGGAAGTCTTGGACGATAACCACTACTCCAACGATTGCTTTACCCAAACTTTTCTTAACAAGTGGTGTGATGTTTCTTTCTGAGAACGATAACACGAAAAGTGCTATAGATCAAAGAAGTGTTTCGAATGTCCTGGTATTTCCTTGCCCTTTCCCAACCAACATTCGTAAATCGTCTCTATCATGATACAGGTGTTTGCTTCCACATTCTTAAGGATTGCTCGTCCAGTATGAGAAGTCGATTCTTCACGATCACTTTGTTATAAAAAACAAGTTGGGCGTGAATAGGACTCGAACTAAGGTTGGATAACTGTACTGCTTGTAAGTCCGCTACGTTACCAATACACTATCATGTCACATGAAGCTGAAATCCAAATATTACTAACTTCAGCTTTGGAACGAACGGCTTCTACTTGTAAGGTTATTTACACCAAAATGCACAACGAAATTCATTTATTCGACGACCTAAAGACAAATTAGTGCCCACTAATAAGCGAAATGACATACAATCCAGGAAAATTTACAGAAATAATAACATATTATGCAGTAATTTCGCAGTGCAAGTTCAAAAGTAGTCGAATAATAATAATAGACAACTATTCTATTAAGGTGAACAATTATTATCATTATGACACACACATCTTAATATGGCATCGTAAGACACACAAGATGACATCTTAATTTACAAATTAAAACATTATGATCTTTGCATTGTATTTATTGCTTCGTTAGTATCATACTTGTCCCAAAGAAAGTTTGTGGTTAGGTATAAGGATAGTCTTTCAGATGTATATAACATTTACTCCGCTGTTCCGCAAGGATGAAATCTCGGTCCACTTCTATTCCTTATGTTTATTAATGATATAATTGAAAATTTGGATTATAAATGTTTGATGTATGCAGATGACCTTAAAATCTACAAAACCATAGTAAATTTGGATGATTGTTTGGTGCTCCAAAGTAATATTAATAAAATACTACTTTGGTCTAAAAACAATGTACTACGTTTAAATTGTAACAAAACTCTTTCAATGAATATTACGAATAAAACAAACCCAATTTTTCACTTATAAATGATACTCCAATTAGAATTGTAGATATTATTAAAGATTTAGGTTTTGTTTTTGACAGCAAATTGCTTTTCAAACAACATCTTGAGAATATAACCTCTAAAGCGAGAAGGAATTTTGGAATT
Source organism: Thermobia domestica (assembly GCF_964235325.1). Lineage (NCBI taxonomy): Eukaryota > Metazoa > Arthropoda > Insecta > Zygentoma > Lepismatidae > Thermobia > Thermobia domestica. Next base: position 175,050,058 of record NC_137466.1, read on the forward strand.
CTGAAATGCATGTCCAAAGATTTTAATTTTGTCAAAACATGCCTTATTCTTTATTATTCCAATGTTAGAAGTCATCTTGGATATTGTTTAATTATATGAAATATAAGTATAGATTATGTATCTACTACTTTGGAGACAATTCAAAATCTTTTTCTTGTGTGGTTACGCTGGAAGTTTTAAGTGTTATGAAGGTATGTCGTTGGATGAAGTTAGGTTGTCCTTAGGTATGTTAAGGTTGTCTGAAAGAAGGATTATTCTGGATCTTAAAATGCTACATTCAATCCCTCATGGTAATTTGAATCTGCTATCAATAATAACTCTGTGTACAACCAGTTATCAAATAAGAAATCCGAAAATATTTAAACCTATTCACTTTCTCAATGATGTTACTCTGTGTAAAATCTTATCAGTGGCCAACAATTTTGCCAGTGTTATTGACTGACATTTTTGATTATAATTTTAGCAATATACAGAGACAGTTATATAATCATTTCATAATCAGCTGAGAGTATTACTTTCTTTTATATAAGAGCATGTTTGTTTTATGAATGATTTTTTCTTCTGTGCATGTATTATTTGTATTTTATTATGTATTATGTTTATTTTTGCTATTTGCATATATTCTTGTATGGAAATTGTAAGTGGGCAGTTCTGTCTGTAATTTCCAGCATGCAATAAAAAATTAAATTATTATTATTATTATTATTATTATTATTATTATTATTACTCGCGAACTTTTAAACTTGCTCGGCGAAATTACTGCATAATATGTTATTATTTTTGTAATTTTTCCTGGATTGTATGTTATTTCATTTATTAGTGGGTACTAATATTTCTCCTGTTCGTCGAATAAATATAGTTGTATCGTGCCGGACATAAGTCCTTGACCAGGTAATGACGACTACTTACGAACCAAATGCAGAGTATAAGAAGTAAATCTTTCACATCTGTAGTTTTGTGTGGAGAAGAAACTAAGTTGTGAACGAAAGATTTAAGAACAACTCAAATTATTAATATGAACTATGCCAAAGATTATTTACTTATAGCATCATAAAAGAAATACGAAAGACGTTTTGAAACGAAGAAAAATAAGGTATAGCTTGTGTTCCCAAAATACAATTTGAGGTTTTGGTAACACTCCACCCACCACTATTTTAGCCCCTTGCCTTCGAAAAGAGGAGCGTTACAAAAAATAATGTTCCAGACGACTACAGTAACATTGCGGTTGAGTGTTATTGTATTTTGCTTCAATAATACTCACGTGCCCCAAATTCGTTACCAATAAGCATTAAGGAAGACTGCCTCAAAAATTTAACATTAAATCTCCCAAAGGAAAATGAACTTTTGTGCTCTCTCCCCAATTAAATTTTAGAACATTCAGACAATTTTCAATAAGAATGCCAAATTTCACATTAATCATTAATAGTGTGAAAACTGTTCTTCCAGTGCTGTAGAAAATTATACGAATTATGGAACAGGCTATATATATATATATATATATATATATATATATGGGCGGAAATAGCGGAATATGGGGTTTTAACCCCAAATTTGCACTACATAATGGCGGTTGAATTCACTAGACAATAGAAACCAGGAGTGGAAAAATAGTTTTTTTTTAAAAAAATAGAACCAAACATGTTTAAGACATGAAAAAGATGTGTAAAATGTTTTAAATATGTTTTGAAACACACACGAAAAAATGTTTTAAACATTTTGAACAGTTTTAATCACAATTTTAAACATATAAATAATTCAAAATCGTGTAATAACTTATTTAAGATATTTTGCTCTTTAGTTGCAACCAGTGATGTCATTCAATTTTCTTTATAACAGGATGGATATATATGAGAGAGAGAGGGGCTAGATGGATAGAAAGATATATATAACTCTTAAGAAAGAAACCATAGAAGGTAGACAAAAGCAATTTTTTCACTGGATACCACAAGTGACAAGTAGGGTCCTGCACAGCGTCCTAATACAAAGTGATGTGACGAAATTCGGTACTACTGCGAATATCTTGGAAACAAATTACTCAAGATAGGTGGTTGTCAAAAAGTATTGGAAAGACCTTAATCCAGCAATAGATCGACAAGTGTTGATGATAATGAATGAGTTTCAACTCGCAACGCTACACTCGTGTGATCCCAGTTCTATTCATAATACCTGAGCATTTGAGATTAAGAAATAAACCGCTTATACTTTGTTCAGGAATCATATGTTTAACCCTTTAGCTGTAATTTCTGAAAACAAAGATAGTTAAGCTAAAATTTACTCTTTCTGCGTATATCTGTGTAAAATTTACTGTTATGACAAAAGGTTCTGCGAATTCGAAATATTTTAACAACCGGTTCTAGCGAACCGGCTGAATAGCATCCCTGCTTGTAACCGTCCTTTTCATTTATATTATGCTAGCTAAGACTACACTGTGTTGGGTACTTCTGAAAGTTTTCTAGTTATGCTTTTAGGGGCTAAGCTCGCGTTTCGTGGAGACGGGTGTGATTTTTGTTGCAAAATTTTATTTCTATTTCAGAACACTGATGCTAATAAAATTATTTTAAAATAAGTCATTAAAAGTGCACACATGCTCTTAGCCAGAATCAGAGATTTTGAAAAGAAAACGAGTTTTTAATACTACTACTACTATTAATAATAATTATATTATTATTATTATTATTACAACAATTGGGTTTACAACTAGGGTTCCATCTGTTTATCTTGCATGTGAGGGTCGCAAGTCTGCTATGCCACTAGTGTCCCTTATTCTGTGTTTGTCGCTCTTTCCGTTTGGTGTAAATGTTTATTTTTGTCCTGTTAGACTTTTATATTAAGCCTTTACATTAAGTAACTTTGTTCTTTTTACGATTTTTTTTTTTTTTTTTTTTGGAAAAAGGAGAAAAACTGCCTTCCTCTGATATCTATTTCTTACTATTCGTCTTGTTTGAACTTCTTAAGTAAGAACATTTTGTAACTTTTTATATCATCCATCGCTCTCACGATAAGAAAGGTGTCATTCTTAACAATTTATTTTATCCTCTTATTTGCAGTTTGCTAAACTGCTATAATTGTAACAAAATTCAGGTTGGGTCCAACGCCTTTCTAATTTTCCACCACCCCAACGGCAGCGTTTTTCGGTTTGCCTAATATTGCAGGAAAGAGAGATTTACAGGTGGCAATGCACTTTTGGAGTTATCCATACAATGCTTCTCTTCTAACTGAGTCGTAAGCGTTTCTAAAATCAATAAATAGTTGATGTACAGGGGTATTCGATTCCCACTTTTTTTCGAGTATTTGGCGAATGGTAAATATTTGGGCGATAGCTGATCGATTTCGTCTAAATCCGCACTGATAATCTCCAATAATTTCATCTGCGTATGGGGTCATCCCTACTAATGGAATTGTTTGAGAGGATTTTATAGGACGTTGACAGAAGAGAAATGCCTCGATAATTATTACACTCAGTTTTGTCGCCTTTCTTGTGGATTGGAACAATAATTGATTTTACCCATCTTGTGGTAATTCTTCGTTGTTCCACATACGGAGAATGAGTTTGTGTATCTTGTTCCACAAATTTTCAACCCCAGCTAAAATTAACTCGGCCGGAATTTCGTCTACACCCGGAGATTTGTTTCTTTAATTTCCTTATAGCGGTTTCTACTTCTACTCGATTAGGTTCTGGGATATACGATTCTGCGGTGTGTATTTCCCCTTCTCCACGCACACAAGTTTTTAGCTGCGTGTTAAGCAGTACGTCAAAGAAATCTTTCCATCTATTTAAGATGCTATCTGTGTCAGTGAGAACTGTTCCGTCAGATTTCTTTAATATATAAGCATGAGGTTGATAGCCTTTCTTAAATTCGTTGATCCCCTTATACATGTTCCAAATTGTCCTGATTTATCACATTTAGCCAAAAATAATTTTTATATCAACTAGCGCCAAGTACCCGATTCGCTAGGTTAAAGTAAGAAATATCAGCAATACGTTCGGTTAGTTAGTTACTTTTTACTATTACGGAAGCGCTCTCAAATCAATAGAAACAAAGAAAATACAATGAAAAATCAGAAAATAATAAGTAATCTATATAAATATAAATTAAATGTTACTATTGTGGGCTGAATTTGGATTTAAACGGCATCGGAAGTGTCACTGTTCATCTCAGCGATCCCGAAAACTATGGATTCGACGCTAATATTGGTCATTTTTGATCATTTTTACATATCTTTTCCCCTTCCCTAAGTTGCACCGTCAAAGTGAAATGATAAAAACTATCCCAGGCTCGAACCTCACCTATATTGAAAATTCGATCAAGATCGGTCGGTTGGTTCAAAAGTTATTGGGTCACAAACATAGTGACTTTCATTTATATCTATCTATCTATCTATCTATCTATCTATATATATATATATATATATATATATATATATATACAGAGAGAGAGAGAGAGAGATTGGTATCGCATCTTGGGGAAAATGTGGTCAAATAGTCTTAATATTATGTCCTGTTTCGATATAAATCGTGGATAATTTAACCAACAATGTATTTCTAAATACTGGAGGTAGCATCACGCGTTAATAAAACTCACAACACTAGTAATAATCACACGTGAAAACGTCTCTGAATACTGCTGTATATATTTAGAGCAGCGTTTCCCAACCGGTTTGCCGCGAGGAAATCGAAACAAAATTATTAATTCCAAAGCAACCAAATTGCAAGACATAGGGAAAAAAGTAATATTTTTGTATTTCACATTACTATGAATTTCTAGCATGGAAAAAATACTGTAATTGAAATATATTATTCTACATCTAGTACTGTGTAGCAGACAATATTTCGGCTCGTAGACATTTCTACGGTTAGCTGCTATGTTACGCTTCAATTGAGAGTCATACTAACACCGACAAATGGAAGCTCTTGTACGGTACGCGTCAAATGAATGTTCGTAGAACACTCATTCGCACGTAAATGACAGAACAACACTTCGTTCAACAGCTGTGTTTTCACTTCGACGCATCGCAAGCTGTGTGATTGCAATAATATGCACCGGTTTTGGTTAAAACAGCAAAGTTAAAAGTACAAGACATTTGTTCGTTCGTTCGTTATTTAGGAATCTTCGTTCTTAGTGAAAGGTTGGATACAGTTTTCGAAAAAGAAGGCGTATTTTTAAAAATCTGAGTCGTATATTTCATTGCAATTGTTTTCTATTTTAAAATTAGAATAAAAAATAATCATAATGAATTAGCATAGGGGAAAACCAGTGATCGAGCTTTCATCTCTGTGAGAAAGAAATCAGTAATCACAGAAAAAAAATTACCATGGTATTTTATATTTGCAAATAATAATAATAATAATAATAATAATAATAATAATAATAATAATAATAATAATAATAATAATAATAATAATATCT